>NC_086206.1:6269423-6575192 GCF_035770615.1 Melospiza melodia melodia | reverse complement strand
ATCAGCATTTGTAAGGTTTCTATCATGCAAGAAAAGGGTTAAAAATTCCAGTCTCTGCCTGTCCGGAGCTCTGGAGCTCCCACACTGCCCTGCTGGGCACCTTCTTGCCGCATCTCCCCCTTCTCCTTCTCAGCCGGCGGCTACCAAATTCAGACACCGTCTCTCTCTCTCTCTCTCTCTGGAGGGAAGGGTTGCTGCCCAATGTCTCTTGGTGCTCCTCCACCCTTCCATCCTCAAGGGCCTCTTCACTCCCATCTCTGTCCAAGCCCCAGGCCTACCGCATGGCTGCCCCTCCCCTGCCAGCAGCAGCAGCTGGACGGGGGAGGGAGATCTGACCTCTTTCCTGTCGAAGTCCTAAGAGAGCCTCCCAGGGGAGCAGCTCTGCTTTTAACCCCTGTGTGTTCTCAGAGGCGTATACAAATCTCAGTGGCCAAACCAGGTGCCAATATTAAAATCTGAGCACCTATTGGTGACCACAGCATATCCCAGAAAACCTACTTCCGGTCAATGTCAAACCACCACACCATCACAAAGAGAGAAGCTTGCAGTGTTCAGCAGGGTTAGGAGTGGGCATTTTCAAGGCTGCAGTCTGCAGTCAGTGTCAAAGGGAACTAAGTGACAATTAATTCCTCATGCAGCTTCTTGGTGAGCTGTAGTTCAGATAATAAAGAGTTCAACTCCAATCACATTTTCATCCTGCCAGGATATTCCCACCAGGAGTCATGCCATGATGAGTGCCTAAATGGATATTTGTGTCCTTTCCTAGGCTTTCCCTATACCCAGCACTGCCGCCTCACCAACAGCTCCCCGGTGCCCCTGACGTTCAAGCTCCGCATGGCACATGATGGCATGCAGCCGGCTGTTGACAGCCTTGATCAAATACACAAAGAAGGTGACCCATCCTGGAGGAAGGGAATTCAATTCTGTATGGAGCCAAGGGAGTTCACAATTAATCCCAGCCAAGGGACCATCGTCCCCCAGGGACACCAGGATATTGAGGTATGGGAAGAATCCAGCCACAGACGCTTCAGCACCAGGGCTGAAGCTTCACTGGAGTGTGGGAGGGCTTTAGCTCTGGTGCCAGCTTTGAGCATCCTGGGAGTGAGAGATCTGCACTGCTGGGAGGCCTCTGCTAGCTGGGTTACCTGGGATGTTCCTCAGGGAGCACTGTTTTGTTTCCAAAATCATACACTGAGATCAATACCATATGGTCAAGTCCTGAAGCCATTCTTGTGTTTTTGAGAGCAATTTCTTTGATTGCAAGTGGGCAGAGCAAGGATGAGGGCAGAAGGTATCTATAGGGAGATGTCATTGTATAAAGCAGTTAGCTTTTCTTCTTGGTCTCATTTCTCCTCTCCTGGGGAGCAGAATGATTTGTGTTCACTGCACGGATCTCCAGTAGAGACAAAAAACACTGCAGCCATGTGTTGCGGTTCGAATTTATTTTATCAATTCCTTGTTCTGTTTGTACCCCCATGTTCTCCCTGAGCTGGCTCACCCCTGGGTTTTACCCTCCCTCAATGCTGTCCCTCATGCCATTCCCTGCCCCTTGTTCCAGCTCTTTCCCTGCCTGTCAAGGCAACCCAGCCCCTTTTGTTCCCAAACCTTCTTTACCACTTTAACCTCAGGCCAATCCCTGATTGCAATACCCCTTTAGAATTCCCGTTCCTGGAGACCCCATTGGCCCATGTGAGCCATCCTCTTCACCCACTACCCCAAGTGGTCCCAGACACTTGATGTAATCCCCTCAGTGCTCCTCTGAGGATTCCCTACTGGTTTGCTGTTTGTATCCACCCCCTGATTTGTGTCTGTACAAAAGCCCTTGCACAGGAGCGTCCAGGGCTCTTTTGCCTCTGATCCCTTTATTTGGAATAAACCCTTCCTTGTGGAACTTCAAGACAGACAGCCTCCTCCTTTCTCCTCTGCCTGGTCCCTGTCGTGGCTTGTCTCTTGCACCATAGAGCAAGGTGCTCTAAGGATTCTGCCTCTGGTAAATGCCCACCCTGAGGCAGTTCCCCACTCCTGGCATGGTGCCAGAGTTCTAAGAGCCAGCCTGGGCTCTGGGTACTATGGCAGCCATGAACTGCCCAACACCTGCTGGGCCACACTTTGCCCTCAGCCTCCTGCTGTAAAGCTGAACTCATTCTGTTCAAGACAGATTTCCTCTGCATTTATGTCATTGTAGTCAGATGAGAAATTGGCCCCTTAATTTGAATACAGTGGTGTGTAGAGCTTTAGTCTAATGTTTTAATGAAGCTGACGTATGCTGTGATAGCAAGGTGTGTTTGACAAATCTGGTATTGCCAGAAGGCTTTTGCTACTCTGAGACTGTGCTCTACACATGGACCAGCAGAAGAATTAAGGCCAAATCCTCCCTCAGGAACTGGAGGATATCACATGTGAGTAATGAGCTTTTGTAAGGAAGAATTTACTGTTCTTCTCTTCCACAAGGTGACCCTCTGTTCCAACACCGTGATGGACTTCTACAGAAGATTGCTGGTGGACCTGGAGGGTTTTGGTGAGGGAGTGGCATCAGTGGTCATCGTAGCCAGGTACCAGCCCTTCCCTGGCCTCCCCCAGGCACTGCCTTGCACAGGCTTTGCTGGCTGCAGCTCCCAAGGAGAAGTGCTGGTTAATGCCCTCATGTTGTGCCAGCTGGACATGAGAACAGCAGTGCTTGGACAGCAGCCTGTGGTGAAAAGCACCTCTGCTCACAGCCCAGCATGGTCCTGGGCCCTTTTCTAAAGGGACCAGGAATGATATCATTTATTGGCCTGGGTGTTGGTGCTTGAGGTGGAACAAATTTCCTGAGGGCCCCCTCTCCTTCTTCCTGCAAGAGATGGAGTTGTGCTGGTTGTAGCCACCCTGCATTGGTTTGGGACACACCAGGCAGCCTGCTGAGAGTCAGGCTCTGGTTCTGTTCATGAGGGCACGTGACAGGGGAAAGTGGCTCCCAGCAAGAGTGGTAAGGGCAGGGTCTTACGAGGGGAAAGCAGCCCTTGATGTGGCAGGTCAGCTCCAGTTTTTCTCCTTCCCTGTGCTTCCCATTTTGAGCTTTAGTGTTCTCAGACTTAAACCAAAAGTCGTTCTTGCTGCCGCAGAATTTCACCCTGCTGTGCTGCTGTGGGTGTCAGTTTAATGCCAAGAGGGAGGCAGTTCCCTGGTGCTGTTCCCTCTCCCAGGCAGAGGCAGTCAGTGCCTGGGCTGCCATTTTGTCAAGCAAATGGAGCTGGGGCCAGGCAGTGCCCGGAGCTGTGGAGTGAAGGAGCACGGGAGCTGCAGGGCCTGGGAGGGGGTGGGTGATCAGCCCCTCTGTGGGGCAGCTGGTGTCTCCTGCCCTCCAAGGCTGGGGCCAACAGCTGAGTTCTCAGGCAGGGCAACAGCACCATTGGAGAGAAGAGAGTCATTTTTACTGAGACACTAGAGTTGTGTGTTCCTTGAGCCTTAGTGAGCACTGGTCCTTGTTGGGAAGGCTCCCCCAGAGCTCATGGATCACCGGGACTGTTCCAGGACTCCTTCTTGGGTAAAGGAGGGGCTGAGGCAGCTGTGGGGCAAAGTGCTCTGCCTGGGGCACTTGGCAGCCTCTGGGTGCTGCCTCTCAGGGTTTGCCCCTCCTTGACAAGACATGTTGGATGGGAAGAGGTAGAAGGCAATTTATCACTGTAGGGCTGTTAAAGGCCCATTTGACAGTGACCAATGTGTTCTGCTCCATTTCACAATCTTTGGGGGTAAATGTTCTTCATTCTCTCAGTATCTCTGATTCCCTTGGGGTCATCTCTTTGCCCAGATGTCTTGTTCCTGAGCTGCATGTGTACCCCCAAATCCTTCTGTACAACGAGTGCCACCTGAAGGTGCCGTATGAGAAGAAGCTCTCCATTAGGAACCTCAGTAATGTTCCTGGCTGCTACGGGCTTATTCCCCAGGTTTGGCATCACATCCACCTGCTCCTGTCAAATATTATTGGGGAGATTATTAGGGGAAAAAAGGGTTTGGATAAGACCTTGCTGGTTTCTATTCAGTCTTAAAGATCTGCTAAGAACAGGATCCTACCTGAATGTAAACTTTAGGATGCAGTTTAACCTCCCAAGGAAACAGTTCATGTTCTAGTCTTCAGGGTGTTTTCTTGTGGGAGATCTTAGAGGGTTGTGAAAAGCTGCTGCATCCACAGACACCAGTGCCTGTGCTGGCAGCCTCCTTGCAGGATCCCCTGGGAGTGCTAAGCCTACAATTCTTGCAGCTTGTTTGTGCCTTTTACCTTTGTCCTGAGGAGTTTTAAATGTGTGTCTAAGTTGCTGTTGCGGTGGATGTTAAGGAGTCTAAAGTTTCTTCAGAGGTCCCTCTGAAGTTGCATTTCACTCTGTCCCTTCCAGAAACGCGAGGAGGACTCTCCTGTGCTCTACAGCAGCCCCAAGCCCTGTGGGATTGTCCAGCCTTTCAGCACTGCAGAGATCCCAGTTGTAATCGAAGTGCAGACAGTGGGCGAGCATCGCACCAACATTCTCGTCGGCGTGTTCGGGGATGCGAGACACCCACGGGTGAGTGCAAGGGGAGCTGTGAGCCTGTGTGCAGCTGCTCCTGCAATGGTGCACAGGGGACAGGGATTCTGCCAGGGAAAACAGCCACAGGCTGCTGTGGAGAAGGACAGGAGGGATGGGTGGCACAAACAGCTCGTGCCTCATAGGTGGTGATCTCAATGTCTGACACAGAAGGTAGTTCATCTAAGCTGGAATTGAGGGGAGCTTTAGTTAATTAATCTTTAAAATGTTGTTAACTTTGGAAACATCTGTTTTAAAATGTCTTGTCCATCTCTCTGAGCACAAAAGAAGATGTCAGAAGACTTCTGGGAACCTTGAGCTTTCTGTAAAAGAAAGGAAAGCTGGCATTTGAAGAGTGGTTGCAAGGATTTAAACTGATATTAAAACATAATGAAATGATGATGCCAACTTCCCTGGATGGCACCAAACATCTGAACCTGGGCCATTGTGGCACTGCATGTAAATCAGTGAACAGGAAGGACAGGCAATGCAGGCTGTGCCAGGGAGCCTGAAGTTTGACAAAACAGTTGCTTTCAACTATCAGGCTGCTTACCTTAAAGAGGAGGGTTTCTCCCCACCAGAATAACCAGTTGTTTAAATGTCAGCCTGTTCTTAACTAGAGATTTCTTGCAAAGCTTTTACCTTTGGGCCAATAATTTGTAGTTTGAAAGGTTCTCTTACCTTAATCCTTTTAAATTTGGAGGTGAACCTGTATTTTTCTTTTTCCCCAAGAGCCCAGCATTTCAGCTGGAGTGTGGTAGCTGTCCCTAAAGCAATAACTTGAGCAGGGTTGAGCTGTTTAAGCTTTTTAAAGTTTCTCGGTTGTGGTTTGTTTTGGGTGGTTTTTTAATCTTTCTTGCCTGCTTCCTGGAACAGGGAGTAGAATTACGGAGCTCTGTAGAGCTGGCAGAAGTCTACCCAAGTCCAACTCTGTTAGAGTTTGGCAGGATCCCAGCTCTACAACCCGCTTCACAAAGCTTTACCCTCTTCAACAAAGGTCTTGTCGCTACAGACTTCAGGCTAGAAATGGTAAGTATCTGTGGGGCTGTTTTCCAGGGAAATGGACTGGTCAGTAGCAGCCATGACTTGGTTTTTAAATGTAAGATTTCCATATTGCCCTGTGTGAGAGGAGGCAAGATACTCCAATATTCCCTCTGAGCGAGGCAAGAGGAACCTGGCTCTGGAGTGGTTTTAGCTGGGGCACCCCTCAGTGAAGTCAGGTGCAGAGAGGTTGGAGCAGAAATTTATCTGGGTTGACAAGTTCTCCCTTAATTTTATCTTTTGTCTTTAGCTGTGTGTGTCACATTTTGGAGCTCCGAGATCAAGAGAAACCTGTGGTCCTTTGCTCCCCAAACCATGGGTTTCACTGTGGTTTCCCTGTCCCATCTGCATTTGCTTTGTGCCAAACTGCTGTTAATAGTAGAAAGCAGGGTGTGAGGTCTGTCCTCAGACTGCTGGTGGGGAGGCAATTTTCACACCTGCTGGGGGTCAAGCCATCTGGGCTGTCCACACAAAGACAAGTGTGGGGGTTGTGCACCCCCAGCCTGTGATCTCTGTGCTTTTGAAGAGCATCTTTGGGGAGCAGCTGCAGAGAAAGGCTGTTTAATGTGTGGGGGCTGCAGAGGGCAGAAGGAGCTGGGGCTGCTCCCCTGGCAGGGGGAGCAGGGCTGGTGCAGCCAGGAAGGGCTTGTAGGCTGGGCCTGGGGCTGGCTGGGATGTCTGCTGGAGGGGGAGATCTGTGAGGGGCTTGAGGCTTGTTCTTCTTCATGCTGGGTGTGTTGAACTTGTGGAGCTGGATAAAACCTGATGCTATGGACTTGTTTGGTCTGTGGATAAAGCATCAGGGCATGTGAGAGAGTCCAGCCACAGACTCCTGGGCCAAGGAGGAGGGATGTGAATTTTCCTCTTGCTGCTTTCCCAGCTGTTTGGGAGATAAATGTCATTCTGAAGCGAGGGTTTTTTTCCAGGGCAGCTTTCTCTGACTCCACAATGGAGTTCTGCTTTCAGCCTCTGCAGGGAGCAGTGCACCTTGGCTGGGTGCTCATGGTGTGTAAAGGTTGGGTTTCACATGCTCCTGCCAGGGCCAGACCTGCAGAGCTGTGTCTGTACAGCTGTGCTGGTGCAAGGCCTTTCCCCCTCCTTTGGGTACCTTCCAGCTCCCTTGCTCAGTCCATGAAGTCCATGAGAAAGCAGATGACAAGAGTTCTTGGGAAGAGTGGGCCATGCCCACAGAGCACATGTTGTCCAGTTTTCTTTCTGCTTCCTGCTTTCCTGCTCTGCTATAAGCATTTAGAGGTGACTTTTCCAAAGCAGAGGGCCCTGGGGCACCTCTCTACAGCTGATGATTGGTGGGGAGTGAGGGCTTCAGTCCTTCAGGGGGTGTTGAGAAGCACTGATGGCCCCTTGGGAAAGAATCGTTTGGCGTTGGGGTTTTGCTTACCTGGTTTTGCAGAGATATATTCTTCAGGCTCTCAGCAGTGTCCTCCAGCCATGTGGTTTCTGCAGTGGGATTTGAGCAGTCCTGACTTCCTCTGGCCTTGAGCCTTTGTGAGTGGCCAGGAGAAAGAAAGCAGCTTTCCTTGGCCCACACTGCAGAGAAAGACTGGGGAGGGAACACTCTCCTGAGGATAAGCATCCCTTGGGTTGGGCAAGACGGGGTTATTTGGGTGAGTCCCTAAAAGGAGGGGAAAATACAGGTTGTATGAACTCTGCTGTTGCCCAGTACTGTAGCCTAACTTCAGGGAGATTAAGCCTTCAGGATTTGTATCCTCCCCTCTTTAGTCTTTCCTTTTCTTATATCCCACAAGACACCAGGGTGTATGGTTTCCATCCTAAATGCATATTATGTTTGTCTTACAGGCTTCCAAATCCTACTGCTTTGTTGTTGAACCCAGTGAAGGAGTGATCCCTGCTAGGGGTGAGGTTCCTGTGACTGTCACAGCAACCCTGGATGACACTGTGGGTTTTGATGACTCTGTCCAGCTGTTCATTAGGAACCGCCTTTGGAGCACCGTCTATCTCCAGGCTTTCGGCATTGGCACCACAATTGTCATAGATGAACCATTCGCCCCAGAGCTCAACTTGGGATACCAATTCAGGTAGGAGATCTCTCCACTCCCACCTCTCCTCCTGTCTCAACAAGGAGCAGTTTCTCTGTAGTCCTTCAGGCACTGAAGGCCTTCTTCAGTGTTCAAAGCCCTGACTGCTTCCCTAAAGGCAGAGATTCCTTTACAAACATGTGATGGGCAGTTGAGAGTTGTTAGACACCCTCAAAAGCCACTGAAAGGGAAACCAGTTGCTAAATTGCCACAAATTGTCTTTAGTTCCAATACATTGATGTCCTGGCTTGATCAAGCAATGATCTCACAGGCTGCCCAGGACAAAAGGTTCCTGAAATGGTGCCCAGATGAGGCAGTCCCTCCATGTGGCTGAGGGACCAAGGGAAGGAAGATCCTTTCTCCTGTCCTTGCCCTTTCCCAGTGGCACCTCCCAGGCAAGCAGGGGCCCTGGGAGCAAAGAGACAGGAGGGTGACAACCCCCACCAGGAAGGCGGGAGCCCACAGAGCAGTTCCAGAGGCAGAGCTGCCAGCAGAGTTTGCAAAGTTCACTTCCAAACAGTTTCTAATTGCAAAATGAAGTTTCTACAAATGGCTCCCAGTGCAGAGCCAAGGCTGATATGAATGAGAGAGGCTCTGCTCCCCTGGTTTCCTCTCCTGGAGCAGGCAGATGATTTTTGCCAGCTTGCTGGGATCATCCAGAAACTGCCTCTGAGGCAGCTTTTAGGAATGTCTGCAATCCTGCCCCCACACACAAGGTCCCCAAGGGCAGCATCTCAAAGATTTAGTTTCAGTTTTGGGCACAGATTAACACAAAATACAGCAACAGTATGAATCACCCCAGAACAAACATTTTGGGGGAAAACACCACGTCCTGTTATCCTCACCTGGAAATGTTACATTACCGTTATAAACATATTTCTCTTTGCAATAATGACATCAAAAGGGCAGCTTATCACACACTACTTCTGGTCCACATTAAGAGCTGGAGATGAAGATAGTCTCCAAGCAATTAACACCTCAGGTTGCTCACTGGGAGCAATCTGATGACCAGGGAAATAGCTACTCCCATACTATTTTCCATCCTGCCTTCTATTCCAGCCTGGTGCCCTGTATTCGTCAGTTCAAAGTAACAAACAAGGGCCGCCGTTACCATCAGCTCTTCTGGAGTGCAGAATGCTACAGCCCACCTGAGGAGGAGGCCCAGAGTGTCTCAGCCCTCAGTAGCCCCAAGGCCAAGGGTGATTCTCGGAGCCCCAAACGTGCCAGGCCTGTGTTTGGGCTGGAGCCACTATCGATGGACCTGCATCCAGGCCAGTCGGAGGACATGGTGCTGCGAGGCTTCTCCCGCATCCCGCAGGTGAGATCCCCTCCTCTGGGCTTGTTCCACCGTCCCTTGACGTTTGCCTGGGGAGATGAGCAGAGGCCTTCACAAAGCTGATTTAAGGCTACACGTTTCTGTGGCAGCACCAGTTGCTTTCCTTGCTGGCCACCATCAGACCAGCTGAGACTTTATTGTGATCCCACAGCTACCAAAACCCAGTGCTGATCCCAAAGCAGGGGTGGAAGGAAATACTGCTCTTTTGGGGCAAGCAGTGTTGCATGCTGAGACAGCAGAGAAGGGCAGAGAAATAAGTTCCACTTAGACTAGGAGCCCAAAAAGAAAGTGCATTAAACAAGTGCCAAGTGGTTTGTCTGGGGTGAGCACAGAGTAAAACAAAAGCCACGTCAAGGGAGGGGGTTTCTCACAAGTACCTTTTGTGGTTATTGGGGTGCAGTGTCACAGACAATTGAGCACAGGAGAACAGGGGGCAGTGACTGTAACTGTGGCAGGAATAGGGCCCATGGTGGGTGCAGAGCCAATGCAGGGCATTTGCAGGGAGCCCTGCACCCACTGGTGACAAGTGACTCTTGCTTGCAGGAGGTGCAGGATTATGTGTTCTGTGAAGCTATGACTGGGACAGCCCCCAAGATGGAGAGGATAATAGAAACAATCATCACCTGTGAGTTTATTCATCCCTCTATAGAAGTATCAGCCAGAGAATTCTCTTTCTATGTGGAGAAGGTAAGTCTGGATTGCATGCTGGCATTTAACAGCATGGCTGAGGGGGGTGTGTGCTTGTGTTGAAGCCCCTCTTTACCCTTCCTGAGGCACTTTGTATAGTGAGTGAAGATGCTTTTAGAGATCAGACTGGTGTTTGACTTCCCCAAAGTAAAAGTGCAGTTCCAGCTGCAGTGCCAAGGAGATGGTGGCCACTTCCAGAGAAATGCCAGTTTCTGTGCTCACTGTAAAGGGAGGCTTTTGAGGACCCTCCAAGGCACGGTGATGTCTGTACACTGATGCTGTAGGGAAGCTGGGAAATCTGGAGATTCCTGTGAATTCCTCAGGCTGACAAGGAAAAACCCAACATTTCCTGCGTCTCTTTGCCTTCTCTGCTGTTGGCATGGATGCTTGATGGTACAGCTGTATGGTACAGCTCTGTGCATTTCCCTAAGCCTCCTCTGCTTCAAAGGATCCCCAGGCATCCTGCAACTGCAGTGATGATAACACTGAGGCAGAGCAGGTGCCCTTTAGTCTCTGGATCCCAACTCCAGCATCATCTTTCTGCCTCCTGCCAGTTGTGTGAAAAAGAGAAAACGGTTAATGATTTGGTTTCTGGAGTTTCAGGCCTTTCCTCTGGTTCCCAGGCTTCCAGTGAAGTACAGAATCCCTGGAACAGGCAGTTCAGATGTAATTTAGAAGCTTTTCAGGTCTCCCTGATTCTGCCTGGGTTCTGCTCGATGCCACGCACACAAACTGATTTATTGCATTCTATGGCACAGCACCTGTTTGGTACCAGTACGTGCAGAAGTCGTTTCCCAAAGTCTCTGGTTTCTCTAAACCATGCAGGAAGCCCAGCACAATGCACAGACAGGAAGGAAGAGCCCAGGCTGCTCAGAGCTTTGTGACCACAGACACCTTGTGCCTGTAGCAGGGGCTGCAGGACACGTGGTGCAGACAAAGTGCTTTTGGAGGCTGCTAGAGCCAGGAAGGTTGTGAGAAATGACTGCCAGTGAGTGAAGATCCTCTAGTGCTGTTCTGCCCAGTAGAGAGACAAAACTGGAGACGAATGGCCTGGATTCACTTTCTGCTTTAGATCTTGTTCAAGCAGCCACCTCCTCTTAGGGGCCTATTCCCTCATCTGTACTTGGGAGTGTTTCCCTGTTCTCCAGAGGATGCTGAGGTTTCTAAACATGAAAAGCATCTGCTGTCAGGAAAAACCTCCTGGAAGGGTAGAAACAAATAGAAATTGCAGATAGAAATGAATGCACTCCTGAGGCTGAAAAATGTGAGCTGCAGCAGAAGCAGAAGGAGGTCTGTGTCTAGTTGATGCTGTTTTTCCCTGTCTCCTGTTTCTATAGAAACCCAGTGATGTCCTGAGGCTGCAGTACCAGCCTTTGTCTTTAAAAAACACCTGCCTGCTGCCACTGGACCTCATGCTGGACTTGGAGCAGCCGTTCCAGGTCTGTGATGAGGAGCAGCAGCCCCTCCCAGGTGGCCAGGTGAGCAGCCCTGGACTCCTCCAGTGGGGTCTGGAGAGGAGGGATGTGGTGGTACCTTTCTCTTGGGGGCTCCTTGAGTCTAGAAGTTTATTTTGTATCATCAGCAGTGGGCTGGCCTGAGCTGCATCAGCAAAGCTGCTGAAAGAATCAAAATCTCATCTGAATTGAGAAGATCCATCCTGGCTTTAAGGCACAGGGAGAAGGGAGCAGGCAGCTGGGTCTGGGCAAGGCATGCAGTAAAGGTGTCTCCTGGAAAGCATGCCAGCTCTCCAGCAGCCACCCCCTTGGATTGGGGCTGAGCACAGCAACGGGAGCCTGAGGGATCCTGGGCTGGACTGTGGTGCCTGCAGTCAGACCCCTGCTGTAGAGAGATGAACCATGAACTGAGGAGCCCATGCTGGGCTCACTTGGAGCATTTACTGTTTGCTGCTGTCAGACCTTGGGACATCATCCCACAGGTGATTAATTACTGCTCATCTCCTTGCAGCCTGTGAGAGTGGATGTAGGGGAGACCTGCCATCTCTACATCATGTTTGACCCAGCTTATGAACTGGATTTTAAGAGCTGGAAAACAGAGAAGGTTCTGAAAATAGACATGGTCAGGGGCCATCCTTTTGTGGAGTGTATCAGCCTTCAGGGAGAAGTGCACTTCCCAAATCTCGAAATGCAGCCCAGCTCCCTGGAGTTTGGCTGCATCAGGATTGGCACTGAAGAAGTGCGTTTCCTGGAGATAACCAACTGCAGCCCACTGCCCGTCCAGTACCACTGGTCATTCCAGTCTGACAGCGAGGTGACCAGGTTTAGGTATGTGCACCTTTGCCCTGTCCTTGAAGCTCTTCTTGCTGGTGTCCTGTTTGTACTTGGCAAAGAACAAAGCTGTTTGCCTGGGGTCTGACAAATGACACTGAGCAGCTGTGCTCAGGCTGGATGCTCAGGGAATAGTTTTCCACCAGTTTGATGCTGCATAGCCCCCAGAGTGGTTTCCCCTGGGAAGGAAAGCTGGGGTGAAAGCTGCTTTCTCAGACCTCTGTGGCCTGAGGCCATGTCCACCTTGATGAAGGGCTCCTAGTCCCAGCTTCCACAGTGCTGCTGGAGGCCTTTCTGGCCCCTGTGCTTTGGGATGGGTCCTCTCTGCAGGAGCTGCTCTCTGCTCCTTGCCTTCCTCCCTTGCATTGTGCTGGAGGATGCCCAGAAGGTCCCAAGACCAGAGAAAGAGCCACTTAGCAGCAGGGCTGATGCTGAGCATCTTGTTACCTTCCCTTTCCTTCTTTGCTGAGACAACTCCTTTAGTGCCAGGATGATTTCTTTCCCAGGGGTCGGCTTTCAGTGGACACCTTGGAGTCTTCACTTCCATTTTTTGTGACACTTATTACTCATTTTGACTTTTCCACCCTGCAACATGTCCCTTATGTGTTCTGAATTGCTTGACAGCAGGGCTTGTTCATCACATCATTTCCTATCCCTGTCTTCCAGAGAGTTTCTATTTTAGAGTGAAAAATGTCATTGTCTGGGCGCCATGGTCCTGGGAAGTTGCCTCAAACCATTCATTAAAACTAAAGACAGTGGAGTACATGATTAGGATCTCTTGGGGGTTATGATGAGAGAGCCAGAAATGAAACCCAGCCTTAGGTAACAAGCTACAAAGCTGAAGACAGTGATTCTTTGGGGAGCAGGTCATTACAGGCCCTTGTCTGGGAATGGAGCATCCAGGTGGTGTTTGACTGTGGGGAGCACTTGCAGCTCAGCAGGGTGACAGGCAGGCACGGTTTGACTGTGTCCCTCACGTGGCATAGAAACACAAGCAGAGTTACCCTGAGCACCTGCTTCAATTAAAAGTGGGGAATATGACCTGAGTCACCTGGGAGGGTTGGAAAATGTCAACCAACCCCCCACCAGTGTCAGGGAAGCATTCCTGATAAATCCCTGGTGGAGCTGCAGAGTTTCTGGCATTGGGCACTGGGGGGGCTGTGCTGGCTCGTCAGTGGCTGGCTCTGCCCCTCAGTGCCTCAGATCTCACCTTTTTGCTTGCCTTCTCTGTCTTTTCCACTCCCACTGTGCTTTTTGCATCCCCAAAAGATGTTAATCCCTGTCTTCTGCAGTTCCTCAATGGAAGCATTTGCAGCTGCTGCAGCACCTCAGTGTCATCCCTGGGCTGCCTTTAGAACAGACCTGCTCCAGCCTGGATTGGGAAGGGCTGGATCAAACCATTTCTCAGTTCAACATTCCAGCAGCCACCCAGGGGCTGCATCCTGACCGTGAGCTGCTTGTGCAGCTGTTCCTCCCTCCCCTGCAGATCCCTGTTCATATTTATATTATTTTCCAGAGATGAGCTTTACCCACCTAAATTCAAACCCCAACCACCAAAGGGGAAGGCAACCTATTTGGTTCACCCGATAACTCGATGGAGACACTTCAAGATGAGATGTGTGGAGACAGACAGAATGCTGAGCACAATTCAGGATTTTAACCAGTCTTTAAGAGACAAGGTAGATTTTCTTGTACATCTACTGCTTGTGTTGCCTCCCCAGCCTGCCACCACCAAGTCACGCTCGTGCTGACCTCCCTTTTTGCTGCCCTGCTGTCCTGTGCCCTGACAGTGGGCTGGGCAGCAGGACCAGTGGCTGGACATGGGCTCTGTGGGAGGAAGAAATAGAAGAGTTTTCCTTGGAGAAGCTCACTCAGATCCTACAGACCTGTGTTGAGTGTGCGATTTTTTGCCTTCACAATGTAAGATGAGGCTTTTATCTGCATCATCATGGTAAGGCCTCCAGCTTCCTTCCCAGAGCCAGCTGGGATGATCCTGATCTCCATGGAGCCTCTTCCCAAGGCAGCCAGACTCCTGTTTGCAGGGCTCTGCTTTCACCCAGAGCTGCTATTGCACTGCTGGCCCTGAAGCTGTCTTACAAAGGGAGACTTTGCAAAGTGGCTATCTCCTCCTCCCAGCATAGAAAATGGCTTGTTTTTCAGGTGCAAGCAGAACAAATTCCTGAATACCCTCGCCTCCAAGTGGGGTTTGAGGGAGTCAGTTGCTCCGTGGACACACCGCAGACTTCCCTCGAAGCGGAGGAGGTAAGAGGGAATCTGTCTCACTTGCACACTGTCAGTGTGGCAAGCAGGGCTGCAGCTCCCAGTGCCACTGGGGGCCCTCAGCATTGGCCACAGAGGGGCCTCCCATCCCTGCAGGCCCATCACAAAGTGCTGCTGGAGCAGCTGGTAGTTGGAGAGGCTGTGCAGGACACCTTGTAGGGCTGCCCAAGGACACTTTGCAGCACCTATGGAGGGCACTGCTCTCCCTGGAACTCCTCAGGTGGTCCATAGGAAATCTTTGCAGGAGCTTTTGCTGTAGCACGTTGAGAAAGCAGCATTTAAATCAGAGAGAGGGGAAGAGCCGCAGGAGTCAGATGAGCTGGGCTGGAGTCCTTTGCTTAGCTCCAAGAGCTCTCACTCTGAGTCTCCTCCTTTTCTAAAAGCAGTAAGAAATGCTTCTTAAAGGCAAGTTGTGCATCAGAGAGAATTTCTAGTGCCAGGAGACATCCCAGTTCACTTTCCTGTAATGTACTAATTAATGCATTGATCTGTGAGTATGGGAGAAGATTTTCCCCATGGTCCCTCCGCTGGTCAGTGGCATGGATGCAGGATGAGATGAGGGTGATTCTGGCAGTGTTTGGGGAATAGGCCCCTCCAGGTACAGCTGCACTTTGCTCCAAGATGCTCTTCTGCATCCATTGCCATGCTCAACAGCTCAATTTCTCCTGTCTTCCACCCAGGCTTTCAGTATCCTGCCAGTGTCAGGTGTGCTGCAGCCAGGAGAGAGCCAGCAGGTCTCCTTCACCTTCTGTGGCCACCTCAACACCATCTCTGATGTCACGGCGCTGTGCCACGTGGAGGGAGGCCCCACCTACAAGGTGCTGGTGACTGGGGAGATCCCATATCTCAGCTACCTCGTGAGGCCCCAGGAGATCAACCGTGGCTTACAGGTACCACACACATCCCTGGCACAGCTCCTTGCCTTGGCACCACGGCCAGCAGGTTCCTGCCCACCTCGCTCCAGGGCTCCCTGCCCTTCCCAGCCCCTTTGTTGGCTCTGGGGCTTGGAAGTCCAACCTTTGAGGGACACATCTGGCATCCAAGCTGCTTTAAAATGGCCATCTCCAACCCTCTCCACAATGCTGGGAATGCCTCTTTTTCAGGGTACCTAACACTGCCTCCTGGGGCAGGCAGGGGCCCAGTGGGGATGCTCTGAGGGGTGTGTCCCTGAGACATCCCTCTGCTGGTCCACTCCTAAAGCCTGACCTCCAAGGAGATGCTCTTGTCTAAAGCTCTTGCTTAATCCACACAATGATCAAGGAAAGAAGTTGGGCTTCCAGTCACTACAGTTGGAGAGACTGTCCCAGAATAATCCCCACTTCACTCTCTTCCAGTCAAAAGCCCACAGATATTCCCAGCTGCTGGCTCTGTCTGTGTTGCCCTGGGTGGCTCCCTTGTTGCATCCATGTTGCTTGCCAATACTTGCATGCAGGTGCCTTTTCTTCTGGAATGCCTCAGTGCTGTCTCTGTTTCTCCTGGCTATTGGTGACCACTCAGAGGGCAGAGGAGGGCCTGTGGCCCCTGGTTCATTTATTGCTGGCCCTCACGTGGTTGTTACCACAGCTCTGTGTGCTGCCAGAGCTCCCTGGTGCTGTGCAGGTGCCCTGTGCCTGGGGGTTCCCCGGTTCCCAAGTGCCCCTATCTCCTCCCTGGTCCCTGCTCCCATGATGTGTCTGCTTTCAAACCCAGGAGGGAGAAAGGAGATTCTCAGCAGCAGGCCTGGGTCTGTAACTTCCCTCTCCTGTGCCTTCTTTCCAGCTGTTTAATGAAATTCGTCGCAGCAATGTCACCCTGTTGAACACTGGCAAGATTGAATTCAACTGGGTGCTAAACCCTAGCCCTGAAGACCAGCATCTGCCTGGTGTGTTTCTGGTCAACCCCACCACTGTAAGTAGCACAAGTGACTGAGCCCAGCCCTGTGTCAGGTGGCCCAAGAGAGTGTGAAAGGAAAAAAGAAAGGCGGGAGGTGGGGAAGGGGGAACAAAGTCAGAGGGGAAAAGCCCAAACCCAGCCATGAGAGAGACAGGGCTGTAAGCAATTTCTGCTGGGGCCAGAGAAGGTCAAACAAGTGCTCTCCTGACAGACTCCCCCACGGCCTTGGCTGGTGGGTGGCTCTGCTGGCAGAGGCGACCCCGGCGGGAGGCACAGGTGTGTGGGTCACTGTCCTGTCCTGCTGTAAGGGGAGCAGAGGAGAATTCTTTTTGATAGATTCCTCAGATGAAAATAAGGCACAAACGCAGCAAGTGTTGTATCTGAAAACTGTTTGTTGATAAAGAAAGGTCATGGTCCCGACCAGAGAGGGGACAGAAAAGAGAGAAAATGAGAAATGGAGAGAGCAACAGAGGACAGGGACAGAGCGTCACCGCTAGAGCCCTGAGGCGCTGTGTCGGGTCCTGCTCAGCAGATGGAGCAAGTGCTGCCAACCGTACCAGCGTGCGTGCCCGCCGCGGCGTGAGGGGCTGGATCGGGCGGCAGCGGGGCCCGGCTCCATCGGCCGGCACCGGGCCCGGCTCCATGAGCCGGCAGCGGGGCCCGGCTCCATCGGCCGGCACCGGGCCCGGCTCCATGGGCCGGCACCGGGCCCGGCTCCATGAGCCGGCAGCGGGGCCCGGCTCCATCGGCCGGCACCGGGCCCGGCTCCATGGCCGGCAGCAGGGCTGGCTGTCCCGCGGGCTGCGGCCGGGCCGGGCTCAGCAGCCGCGGTTTGTCCCGGTCGGGACACGGCGGCTGCTCCCTCGGGGAAGCAGAGGAGCACTGGGTTGCCGTGGCGAGCGGGGAAGCGGCAACAGCAGCGTAGACAGACAGGGAAGAAGTGGCTTTGTAGGGAGCCGGACCCTCCGGGTGCTCCCAGCCCAACAAAATAACTAAAGCGGCAGGGAAAAACTGTCAGTGTTAACTGCTATTATATGCTGAGATTTCTCCCATAACTCAGCCCGTCTAGGACTTTTTTGCTCAGACGGGCAAAATTTTCCTGGGCTTCGGGGTCTGTCTGTCTTTCTCCAAGGGGGAAATCTCTTGCAGCCTCCCAGACACAGAGCCTGTCTGCATTTCCTCCTAACAACCTCCTTTACATATGGGATGTGTTAAGGCTCCCAGCACGTCTACAGCCCCTCTAGTAACTTTTCACCCCATGTCAGAAAGTGGATTTATAACATATGTTGAGGCATAACTAAAATTTGAATTGGTTGCTCACAGTCACTCTGGGAACCCCCATGGCTGAGATCTCAGGCTGTACTGGCACTGGAGCGTTTCTGAGGGTCACCTTACCCAGGCTGTGTGATCACATATCCCTTAGTAGGCTTGCTGCTCCCTGCCTCTTCCACCTTTGTTGCTGTGCAGCGCCTTTGTGGGGCAGTGAGGGGGCCAGGGAGCAGTGGGGCTTGAAGAGCAGGGATAAAAATCTGCAGCATCCCACCACTGTCCAAGCTTCTCAGTCCTGTCTAGATGTCTTTGAGCCGAAGCAGCACTCCTGCTATTTTCCCTCCTTGCAGTGGGAAGAGGAAGCCGATTGGCTTTCCCATTTCTTCATGCCTGTCTCCTACAAGGGATGAGAGGAGCTGCTGGCCCTGCTCAGTGCAGGGATTTCCCTTCCACAGTGGCAGCACAAGAGCCTTTTTTTGATGAGGCGGGCTCTTGCTGGCAGAGGGCAAACCCCATCAGCAGCAGAGCTGTGCTCACATCAGGCAGTGCTGGGGCTGCAGTCTGAGCCCCGGGGAGAACACACTGCACCCCAGGATCAGAGGCTCAAACTTTTGGACACAAGGAAGGTAGAAGGTGTGAGTAACAAAGCCTGCTCCTCAGTTAAAATTTAAAGAAAAATTTAATAAGAGACAACAGGGGACCAAGTCAATAAAGTACAAGTAACAGCGCTGGGTGCTTGACTTGGGTACTTAGCCACAACCAGAGGCACACACCAGTCAACACAGAAACAGCCCTTGTATACTCTGGGTATTGCATCAGCCTAATGCATATTTACAAATGGTTATACATTCTCAAACATTTTAACATAGTTCCTCCTCTGTCCCGCCTTTTTGGAGTATGTGCAGTTGTCCTAGTCCTGGTCATTTGTAACTTTTCAACACATTCAACAGGTTTCCATTCCTTCATTGGTTAAATGTTAATACTGCAACAACTCTTCACCAACATTGCTAACACAACACAACATTCTCATTAAAAGAACTCTAAACTTTAGCAAAACTTCTTTTACAAAAGTCAACATTATAAAACATAAAGTATTTACTCTAACAATTGTGAAAGCCAATACTGTAATATATTTATCATGAAGGTGATGTGGTCTGATGGTTTCTTCTAGATGAGAACCTGTCCCCTGAGACATCCCCCCATCAAACACTCTGATGCATTCCCTCTCTCTTCTCCCATCTCTGCAGGGTTCCCTTGCACCTGGCAAGAAGCGACTGCTGAAATTCTCTTACATGCCAGGATTACCAGGAGCCTTCAGCAGGACTTACCAGCTTAAAGTGGGTGACCTGGAACCAGAAAATATTTGTCTGAAAGGAGAAGCATCCTTTCCCATGATCAGTCTGGACCTGCCCTGGAACATCAGAGGTGGGCACTGCTGTCTGCCCCCAGGAAGGGCCCCTCTGGTTTTGTTCCCTACCGTGTGCCCATAGGGCAGCTCATGCCAACGCCACCGAGCCTGGAGGGTTGCAGGACTCCCAGATCAAGTCAAGCCCCCTGGTTGAATCCTGAGTCCTGAGCAGAGGATCCCATGTGGGCTTTGTCCCAGGAACCAACCTGCAGAGCCTGCCAGCTCATCTGGCAGGGTCCTGAAGGACAATGGCTAGAGAGAAAGGCTTGGGAAAGCTGTAAGAGAGGCTGGCAGGGCTTCTGGCAGGGTTGGATCTGTGTGACATTGCAGGGGATGAGATTCAGGGAGGAGCAGCAGCATCCACTTTCCATGGATGTCTTGAGGGATTTCTTTCTGGAAGAAACCAGTGTTGGGAGGCGGGGACTTCCCAGCTTAAATGGGACTGGCACTTTGCTCACCCTTCTCTTTGTGGATGCTTTCTTCCTTCAGGAAATGAAAAATATGAGAAGATACTGAAACAGCTCATAAAACCCCTGCAACAAGACAATCAGAGGAATAAATCAGTTGTTCTGAAGAAGACTCAGAGCCTGAAGACCAAGACCTTGGAGTCTCAGACCCTGAAAACTCAGACCACTAACAGTCAGACCTTGAAGACTCAGAACCCAAAGACTCAGGACCTGCAGCCCAGCGTGCTTGCCTCTGGCACTGTAGTAAGAACAGCTGCAGCCCCGTTTGGCACAGGCCACCCTCTCCATGTCACCTGAGCCCCTTGCAGCCCACAGCAGCTTCCTGGTGCCCTGATGACACCTGGGACCTCCCTGCCCACTGACAGCCTTGTGTCACCTCAGCATTGCCCCTAGGGCTGCCACGCTGGTCATGGTCTCTTCTGGGGCTGCAGCAGCTTCCTGGCTGGCCCAGGGAGAGATGCTGAAGGCCATGCTCCAGGGATGGAGTTGATGGTGCTTTGAAGGAGATGCAGGTCATTGCTGGGGAGTTCATTGTTCCCAACCCTAGCCCTGCCAGATTTACAGACTTTAACAGCAGCTGCCTGATTGTGCCCTGGGGCTGTGCTGGAGGTGCTCATCTCCACGAGGCACCAGCTTGGTGCCAGTTCCCTTTCAAGACAGCTTCTGTCCAAGCTGCCTTGGTACAGGCTGGGGGCAGGCAAGTGTCTGGAGCTCTGGAAGGTTCCTGGCTTGTCTGTCTGCCTGGCCAGATCAGCTTTGCTAACAGTGTCTGGGCAGGCAAAGATGCTGGAGTTACTTCCCTGGAGATGAGGTCCTGGCTAAGAGAGCAGGAGGTGTCACAGGCACTGAGCAGCCAGACAGGAGGACCCCACACCCCCTCCCAACAAGAGTGGGCTGGGATCCTTTCTCAGGTGCAAGCTGGGCTTTGGGAGGGACCTTTGCTAACCAGCCACTGTCTTCCCTTTCTTCAGTCAGACACTCAGCTGCAGATAGAGATGATGAGGATGCTGATAGAGAAGGCTGCTTTGGAGCTGCAGCAAAAGCTCTCATCCTATCCCCTGAAGAACAGGTTCCCTGACAAGGAGCTGTGCCAGAGTCTTGTCAAGTGAGTAGGGACTCCCATCCCCATCTCCAGGTGCCCCTGGGTGGGAACACCCAGCCATGTCCCCTTCTCCTGAGAGCTCCCTGTGTCTGCAGAGCTGGGAACAGCCTGGACTCCAGATGGGCTCTGGTCCTGGTGGCTGTGACACGCTGCATGTGAGCAGCGGAGTGTCCTCCCTTCCCCAGCACCACGCTGAGCTTTGCACTGCTCAGCTCCCCACAGGTGTGGGGTTCTGTCCCTAGAGCTGGGGGACCCAGTGCAGACCTTCTAGCCCTTCCAGACAGCATAGATTCTGTCCCTGCTGCCTAGCTCTGAAAGAGACAACTCCCAGCTGAGGTCTTGCTTCCAACTAACAGCTGTGCAGCTGTGACACTGAACAAAAGGAGAAGGGAACTGCACGTGCCAGCAAACCCTTTAAAACCCAACATCAGATGGTTTGGATCCTGGTGGGGTGGCAGGGCTTATCTAGGTGACTTGGCCTGTCCCTTTGCACCATCATGATGCAGCACAAGCATGGGAGGCTTCAATTCAGGAAGGAGATGCTCTGCAGAGCAGCTCATGTGGTCTGGTTGCAGAGCAATGAAGATTTCCTGTGCAGGCAAACCTTATTCCTAGACTCCAAAGCAATTTCAGGCTCGTGTTGTACACCAGGCTAGGCAGTTCCACTGAGAGCAGTGGAGGCCCAGTGGACTCACCTAGACTGGCTTTTCATGGCAGATGAGCTGTGGCCAGTGTCCATTTTAAACTAATTTTATTTTCAGGTACCATTAGTAGCTGATCAAACCTAGGACCTGCACTTCTCCTGACTTCCCAAAGTCATTGCCAGGTGGTCAGGCCATGGGTTTCATGGGCTTGAGCTGAGTTTTTACAGCAGTGAATAGAGAAATAACCACTTTATTTGTATCCTCCATCCACTTGGATGTGTAGCCAGGCTGTGGTTTAAGGACTGTCCTTATTCCTTGCAGAGTTGAGCTGCCCCAGTATGTCCTGGACATGGGCCCTGTCCTTAAGGGTTACACTGAGTCACACTCTCTGAAGATCACCAACCCTGGGCAGATCCATGTGTCCTTCCAGGTCGATGTATCTGTCCTGCAGGACACAGGTAAGCAGTGCTGGAGACCCTTCCTGTGCCCTTGAAGGAGGTGTCAGACAGATTAGCTTAAGCCCCTGAACCTGGGGAGGTTTCTGAGCTTTTTCTTCTCAGTGCCCCTGCTGGGAGCTGTAGAGACAGAACTCTCCTGGCCAGCCATGCCCAGGGACCTGGCCTGCCTGTGACTGCCCTAACGCTTCAGTGCAGGGGCCAATGGTGACCATCACCCTGGTCACCTCTCAGCATCTTCCACCCTTGGCTCCCACAAGCAGCAAGTTTCTTTGGACACTCTGTGGGCTTGTTTTGCCAACCAGCGTGGTCTGCTGTATTTTGGAAGTGCTTTGTTTGGAGATCACACAGGTTCACAGCACCTGTATTCAGCCTTTACTGAGGAAGCAGCCTGTGAGATCCTCTGGTGCATCAAAAGAGGTTTCCAAAAGAGGCCTTGAGGCAAGGCTGCCCTTCCATCACACAGTGGCTCACTGTGTCTGAAGGGTGTTCAGGTGCACTCTTAAGATTTTGTCCAGGTCACAGCACAGCCTGGGGCTTTTGCCACACCTCTCAGCCAGGACACCTGTAAGGCCTAAATGCTTGTACACATTTTGTGTTTTGTGTGTATCTCAGCTGCTTTGTGTTCATCTGTTCAAGGTTTCAGCGTGGGCCTGGACCAGATGATTTGCCTGCCCCCCAACAACAGCGTGGACTTCGACGTGCGCTTTGAAAGTGCCCACAAGCCGTATGGTGACGTGGAAGTGGTGCTGCCCATAGAGGTACCACAGCTCTTGGGGCAGGCAGCAGGCTGGGCACAGCAGCAGATGTCACCTGCACGCTCTGCTGAATTCTCTGTCCTTCTCCAGGTGACAAAAGGCCCTATGTACAGCATCCGCATCTGTGCCACTGTGTCTGAACTGTCACTCACCCTCTCCAAGAACAGACTGCAGTTCTCTGACATCCTTGTTGGGGACTGCCAGGTTGAGACCATCCAACTCTACAACCGGTTCCCAGAATCCTGCAAATGGTTCATTGCTTCCAAGGAGCCTGCTCTGAGGGTAAAGCACAGGCGACATTGAACACAGAACTTGGTTGGGTTTTCTTTGTGACTCTTGCCCTTTCTGCTCTGTGGCTGCTTGAGCACTTGGGTCTACAGTGTGTTTGAGGAAACTTCTGAGGGTCTAGATCAAGGCTGGTTTGCCTCAACCTGTTCCATTAGCTGATGCTTTGCTTTGCTGCCATCTTCACCCATTCCTCCTCCTCCTCTGAGGACAGTAGTTCCCTATCTGCCTGCCCTGTCTACAGGGCTTCCCTCCAGCTCTGGGCTTTGGGGCCACACTTGGTTTGGCTGTGGGTGCTCTCAGCACCATGTCTGTGTCTCAGAACATGAGGAGACCTCACAGTATTGGTTTCTGTGCCCAGAATAGTCACCTCAAATTCATGACACCATCCATACGTCAGAAGCTGCAGGCACTGGTGGATGAGCCCTGTCCCTTTCATGTGACGCCCTCCAAAGGAATCGTTTGTGCAGGAAGGTGGCAGGATCTGCAAATCGAGTTTACACCTGAGGAGGAGGTGAGATTGGCAGGTGTCAGCCCAGGAGGCCTGTCAGGGCTATCTGGAAATGAGGGCCTGGTGCAGAGAGTGTGGTAGGAGCTCTGCCTTCACAGGGAGCCTTCTGCAAACCCCGTACTCAGCGTGGCTCAGTTCACCCCACAGAGCACTCCCGTGAGATGTGCTTTGAAATGCCCACAGGGAGCTTGCACAGAGAGCACCAGGGCTCTGAGGCTGCCTCTTGGCACATGGGGGGGATGTGCCCAACTCCCCTCAGCCTGCCCCTTGCCCGGCTGTATTTGCAGCTGTGACACTCAGTGCAGAGCAGCTGCCCACTCACAGAGGATAATCCTGGAATGGCCCATCCTGCTGCAGGACTGACAGACCAAACAGCCACCACCCACCTTCCTGGGCACGGCAGGACAGTCACCTGTAGTGGGATGCTGCCAGCAGTCCCTGGGGCTCTGGCCTGCCTGCACATTCCTGTGCAGCTGGGGATTCAGCTCAAAGGACAAAGCATTCCCAAAAGTGGTTTGCCTGTGGCTGCTGGGTTTTGGAAAGTGGCAGTGTGTACCAGCATGGACACAAGTGCTTGTGTGCCCACACACACTCCCAGGGATCTTTTAATTGCTCAAGAAATGTAACCATCTTGTGTCTGGCTTGGACCAGAGCCAAACACTAAGCAGAGAAGATGACCCTTATTTCTGGCCAGCAAGAGCTCATTTGCCTCTCTCCTGGAGCTGGTGTTTGCCTGATGCAGCAGTGCCAGGGCTGTGTCTGGACACTGAAACCCTGAGGGCCTTTCCCATGAGCACTTCACTCCTGCATGACTAGGTGAAAATGTCTGACAGGCCATTGTACAGCCATCTGATACCCAGTTACAGTGCACACCAGCATTCATCCCAGTTACTCAGACCCAGACTACTACAGATGCTCTAGTCCCTAGCATAAGTAAATATCTGGTTTCCATTCACCTTGGAGGGACTGATAACACCAAGCATTGCTGTATTTGGGGTCCTGTCATCTGAGACTTCATGGATGAGTTTTCTGCGCTTTCCTCTTTTCAGAGGTCTTACAAGAATGAGCTGGAGCTTATCATTTGTGGGAGCAGCAATCGCTTAAAGCTGCACCTCTCAGGACAAGGTCTGGAGCCACGGTTGGAGTTCAGGCCCCCAGCACTAAAGATGGGAGGGATGCCGGTGGACAGCGATGGGGTGGAGGCCACAGTGGTGGTGAAGAACCCATCCAACTTCCCCACTGAGTCTTACTTAATGGATTTTCATGAGCATCTCCTTGAGAAGGAGAAGGTGAGAAGTCTGGTCCCCATGTACACGCTGCCCAAGCTTCACAGCACTCCAGCATTCCCAGGCTTGTGCCAGGGAGATGGAGGCAATCCCCAGGGCAAAGCCAGCTCTGCTGACATGCTGTGGGAGGACTTAAACTAAATAGTTTGTGTTGTTGGGAGGAAGGGAGGAGACAGAAAATGGGTTTGTTGAGTCTGTGTGATGAAAGGCAAGAAAAGGAATCTTGTGTATGCCTTCTCTTCCCTCCACACACAGATCCTGCGGTCTGAGTACCAAAAGAGATTTTTTCTGCCTCCACGTGCTGTAGCTGCGACACTGTTCCGAGAGGTGCTGCAGAATCATGGAGCACAGAGGAGGCCAAAGGCTCAAGAGGCAGAGCCCAAGGCCAGGGCTGAGGCTGAGGCCAAGGCCATGGGCAAGGCAGCAGCAGGTCAGAAAAACAGTGAGGGTTTGGTGGTGTCTGTTTTGCCTGTGGTCACAGCAGGGACTCCAGCCCATACACCCTGAACTCTCTGTCACCTTGCTCTCCAGGGAAAGCCCGTGCTTTTAGCAGCTGCCTGTTCCCCAGCTTGGTGGAGGAACTCTTGGCTGAAGGGCTGTGGCATCCTCTTCCAATTCTGAGTGCAGCCAAAGCAAGCTCCTATCTGCCTGCCATAGACTGGGGAAATAATCAGGATATTTCCTTGTGTCCCTTAGCCACAAAGACTAGGGCTGGATGAGTTCCTCAGCCAATAGGACCAGGTCTAATATCACTGGCTCTTTTATATTTGCACCTTCCTATCAGCAAAAGAACAATCTCATCTTGTTTTCACTGAGTCTCCTTTCCTGGGATCTGAGGGCATGGGGACTTTACTGCTCAGCCATAGTTTGGGGGATTTTCTGAACTGTGGAGCAGGGATATGAGCTCCTCAATATCTCCCGGGATGATAGGCTGCATCAGGAAAAGCTGTGAATCCTTGCAGCTGACCCAGAGCACCCAGCTCTGCTTGCAGTCACTCATGGTTTCTCCTCTGGTTTGTGCTAAAGAAATGCAGCGGGAAAAAGCTCTGCAGACGAACACAGAACGTATCTTGCAAATAAATGAGGATGAGTATTATGCCCTCCTTGAGAAGAAGAAAGCAGAAATGGATAAAATGATACTGGGAAGCAAGCACATACGGAGGAAAAAGTGAGTAAGCCTTCCATGGGTTACTGCTCTTCCATGGGTTATCGTCCCTGGAGGGCTTCCCTGCTCCAAGGACTCTGAGCTCAGAGGTGCTGCAGAGCAAAGGCCAGAAGCAGCACAGGGATGGCCACTCTGAGCTCGCTGGCTCCCAAGAGAGGAAGGACCTTCTTCTGTTGAGACAGAAGATCTTCTTCTCTATTTGAGTGCTGAGCCCTCCTGCCTTAGATGCTGCCTGCAGGGAGCTGGGCTCTGGGCTTGCCTTGGCACTGCCTCTAGAGGTGTCTTTAGGTCCATGGTGTTGAGTTGCACCTTCTTCATCATGTCCCTTCACCAAAACAGTGGGATTGTGGTATGGGCAGGTGTGGGGCACAGAGCAAACCTTGCTTTGGGTCCTGGTCCTGCCACAGCATTGCCAGTCCTTGCAATGCTGATCTGCCAGGGTTCTCCTTATGGTGGGACAGCACCCATGAAAGCTCATGTCCTTTAGGCTCCCCTTCAGCTGCAGCAGTAGGCAAGCCCAGGAGAAGCTCTGCTCCAGCAAGGCAGCCCAGCTCAGGACACATAGGCAAAGTGTGGAGGTGGGAGCTGGTTAAAGCAAGGCTGTGCATCAGGACTTCCTTCAGCCCAGGCTGAATTTGGTTTCATGGAGAGGAGACAGATGAGGCTGCTTCAGATGGTTTTCATGGCAGACAGCACTGGTTTGCTTGGTCACAGCTGGGTTCCAGCAGGAAATCTGGCTGACAAGAGCCTGTCTTGCAGGAGAGGAGTTCCTGCAGCCTTTGCTTTCTGACTGATAGCATTATTGTCATTAAGGAGCAGGCTGTACCCTGAGGGGTGCTGAATGAGCTGAGTAAGAATTGTAGGAGAGATAAGCAGATGTTAGCCATCTGTGCTCTGCTTTAAACTGGGAAATTAAGAGACAAAGAGCATTTTCAGGCATCAGCACAGAGAGCTGGTGGATCAGCCTTTGGCAGGGGCTGGAAGGGTCTGGCTGTGCCTTAAGAGGGAGCTTGCACAGCCAAGACCTTATGATGGCATGGTTCAGGTTTGGCTGGTCCTGGAAGTCCCCTTCCACCAATGCCCTCACTTGGGATGTTCCCAGCCTCTGTGGGTTGAGGAAAATTTACGGAAATGGTCTGGTGGTTCTGCCTGGCCTCAGGGTCAAGGAATGAAGTGCAGGGCAGCCAGGACCGGTGAGTTCAAGTTTCTGGTGGTGACTCTCAGTGATGTTTTCTGTTTTGTTTGCTGAAGTTTGCTGAAATGGCTGATTCAAACGCGTCATCAGAAGGCAAAAGCCTTAGAGGAGGAGGAGAGGCAGAAGGAGGAAGAGAGGCGGAAGGAGGAAGAGAGGCGGAAGGAGGAAGAGAGGCGGAAGGAGGAAGAAAGGCGGAAGGAGGAAGAGAGGCGGAAGGAGGAAGAGAGGCGGAAGGAGGAAGAGAGGCGGAAGGAGGACAAGAAGGGTGTCTCTGTGGGTATCCAATCTCCAAAACCAGAGAAGGGGAAAACCAAACCCCCAGAGAAGGAGGAAACCAAATCACCAGAGGGGAAGGAAACCAAGGCCCCAGAGAAGGAGGGCAAAGTCCCAGAGAAGAAAAACAAACCTCCAGAAAAGAAGGAAACCAAAATACCAGAGAAGAAGAAAACCCAATCACCAGAGGGGAAGGAAACCAAGGCCCCAGAGAAGGAAAACAAAGCCCCAGAGAAGAAAAACAAACCTCCAGAAAAGAAGGAAACCAAAATACCAGAGAAGAAAAACAAACCTCCAGAAAAGAAGGAAACCAAAATTCCAAAGAAGGAAACCAAAATCCCAGAGAAGGAGGAAAGCAAAATCCTAAAGAAGGAAACCAAACCCCCAGAGAAGAAAAACAAACCTCCAGAAAAGGAAACCAAATCCCCAGAGTGGAAGGAATCCAAAATCCCAGTGAAGGAAACCAAAGCTCCAAAGAAGGGGGAAGTAAAAGCCCCAGAGAAGGGGGAACCCAAAGCCCAAAAGACAGGTGAAACCAAGACCTCAAAGAAGGGTGAAAGCAAAGCCCCAGAGAAGGGGGGAACCAAAGCCCCAAAGAAGGGGGGAACCAAAGTCCCAAATATGAGGGCAACCAAAATCTCAGAGGACGCAGCTGAGATAGAGAACTTGTTCCTGAGGATTCAGACGTATGAGTCATTGCAGCAGAATTTCTCCTACTGGAACAGGGTTCAGGGTACCGTGCGGTCACCTGTTATCCAAAAGAGAAACAAGTCCCAGTATGCAGCTGAAAACAAAGGTCAGAAGACCAATAAGCCTCAGGAGAAGGTGAAGAAGCCTGAACAAAAAATGTAGAGACCAAAGGAATCTTTAATCGTCTCAGCTGGAGGTGCACAGTTGCAGAGGGGGCAGTCAGATGATGATGTTCCACAATGAATGGGTATCATCTGTGTTGATAGGGAGGTTACCACCTCTGGGGACTCAGTTTCTTCACGCAGGAAAAGACCATTCTTTATTCACTCTACTTAGTTTATACAGTTTCAGACTTTGTGTGCAACTTTAATTAGTTAATAGATTTCTTTCTTATTACTCTATTGATTAATAAAATATATTTTACTTGTACATCAAACCTCTCTGTTGTATTGTTTACCTGTTCTCTTCACTGATTCTCATGAGACAAATCCCTTGTTGTTGTAGGTGCATTTGTTTTTCACCCTCAGAATAGATTGTTAACGAACTCTCATTCTCAAAATAGCTTCATATGGGAACTTGTAACTGCTTGGCTGCACTTAGAAGAGATGAAAGGCCAAACTTGCTCTGGAGAAAGAGGTTCTTGTTTATTAAAATAGCTACAAGGAATGGAGTGCCCAGGATAAGCCCAGGTACCCACACAGCAAGCCGAAAACAGAACAGTGCACTAACCCCAAGTGCACTGGGTTCTCCCCACCAAACAAGTATCCAAAAAGAAGAAGAACCCCAACCCAACCGAACTTCCCCCATTTATAGCCCCCTTCGAGTCCAGGATCGGTCCATTTTGGATCCGCATGATGATTGGTCCATTTCCAGGCTGCGCATTGAGCTTTAACGCAGTTCATTCTGGACCAATTGTTTCTGCAGGGCTTCAAATGATTGGTCAGATCTTTCATCCAATCCCTCGCCTTGCCCCACCAGACCACCCTTGCACCAAACCCTGGACCCTTCTAGAACATTCCAACAAGCCCCCCCTCTTAACATAATACAATTAATATAACATAATTATTACAATATAATTGAACTGTACCCTAATTTAACTTTTACCTATAACGAGAACAAGGCCTGATTTCATAAGGCCTTTCTTTTATAATTCTTCTGTCTATGGCATCTCCCACTTTTCGTTCATTTAAAAAAGGCTCCTATGTTCTGATGTTGAAACAGCACACTCTTGTGAGGGTATTATCTCATGAAGGTTATCACTGGTTATCTATTAGATATGGGATAAGATACATAAAAGACCAATTACAATCAACAAAACTTACCAAATTCTATCAAGTCATTTACACAGGGCTCCACAGCATGAGAAAAGAAAAGAATAATGTCCAATGTCTCTTAGGGAAATGGAAATAAATAACTGTTGTTTTAAAATCCAGTTACTTGAGAACTATGAGGAAGTCCATTAGCTGGAAATGTTGATCTTTGACATCACTGAATGTTCCCCTGGGTGCTGGAATGGGGAATAACTGAAGAAGGTTTGTAGGAGCACTGTACCATGAGGATGCCATGAGGCTTTTGTTGGCAAATTGTCTCTGTCAGTTTCCAGCCACAGCCATGTCTTGGCAGTCCTCCTTCTGCTCCTGCTCTGGCCACAAAGGCTGCAAGGTGATGAGGTTATTTCTCCTTTCACTGGGCCTCATTTTTTCAGAGCTGATCAGTATCTGATGGAATGAGCAGGTGACTGCTTTGAACTGCTGATGATAAAATACAGGCACATCTTCTCCTGAAGTTAATGAATCAATTAGGCTTCACTGTGGTACGCTCAGTTGGGATTTAAATGTGATGATTTTTTTTTCAAATTTCTAATGTGTATATTGCATTATTCAAAATGATTAGTCATCTAACTTTCTAATGTACATATTGCATTATTTGAATGTTCTTAAGGTGGTAACTCCTTTTTTGTTTTATAAGAATGAGATGCATATCTTTTGTTATGAGTATGAAGAAATATCATAGTAAAATAATACATTTGGTGGACAAGAAACTTATAGCAATTAGGAATAATACAGATACAACTATCAGAAATATTTCACATAGCAGACAAAACTTACAACATATGTGGAATTAGGTAAATAGCAATCTCTGCAATAATGTACCATCATCCCAGAGTCTGCAAACAGCTGACAAACCTCCATTCAGTGGGGACTTGGATCATTATTTCCAGATAATAATTCCCAAGCTCACTTTAAAAACAGTTCAACTGTCATGTCTAGAGGGTCAAATTGCCAAGTCAAAGTAACTCAAATCTAGTTTTGATGAAGAAAACATCTGTGTCTGTTGGCAAATTCCCGTCCAGGAAGAGCTAAGGCCTGGCCACCACCCAAGCTCTAAGTGGGAGAGAATTCCCTAAATGTAATTTAAAGCAAGGCTCTTAAGAATAGCCCTTAGGAGTAAAGGTCTAGGGGTGACAGACTAATGAACCATCCAAGAGCTGCCTCCTCCAGAACTTCCTCAGCAGAGAGATGCTTTAAACCCAGCAAACTGTTGGAGTGGTTCTGTAATAATAATTGGGGCTGCATCTGATTACTTAGAGTAGATGTCACAATACCATCAGTTTAGAGGAGGCTTCCCACAAAGCTGAGATATCATTTCTTGGAACTCTGAAAAATACTTAAAAATGATGAGACAGCACTGGGTGAAACCATAGAGCCACAGTGCAGAGCCTAGCTAGAGGGGTAGGCTGGTCTGAGAGATACATAAGCAGCTAGAGAACAAAAGGAGGATCCTGAAATGACACGTCTTGTAGATAATTACACCAAAAGATAGTAAAGCATATGAAAAGCTGGCTATAAAAACAGTAATACAAACATTTATGTAGTTATGACAGAAGAAATGCATCAAAGGAAAACACTGAACAGCTCACTAGTAAAATTGATGATACCTCAGATTAAATAACACTCAAACCGGATATAAATTAATTTGGACAGTGATAGAGCTTAACAAGATGAAACTTAATAAAACTCCACACTAGAAGGATTTCAAATTAATAAACATAATTTTATTATCACCTAGTAGAACAAAAAGCACACTCAAGAGAACTCAAAGTTAATTAATATTGAACATAAGTGGAACCATAAAAAACTGGAATAGAACATGGTTCAAACTTGGTAATACTGAAACTTAACAGAAATAAAATCGACCAAAATTAACTTTATAAATCTTAGCTGTATTCAATTTAACAAAATGTAACTGAGCTACATATATTGGGCCTTAATTTAACAGAATTAAAAAGAACATCCTTAAAAGTTACAGATATGATGTGATGTAACTTAGTCTAAGGTTATTAATACAAAAAGACAACTAAAAGGTGAATAAACCATAAATGAAATAACAGCATGATGGCGTACTGGAGGGATTAAAGTTGTAACAAGCATATTAGAATTCCAAGTAAATCAGTTATGAGAAAAACTCATGGGAACTGCAAATTCCATGGAAATTCAGTAAGACTTTTTAAAGTGCAGGGTTACTGAAAAATAAATATAACGTGCAATTTAGCATATTGCTGAACAACCCAACAGCTTTTTGTGACTGTATCTGGCATCATTTTATATGGAAAATTTGTTAGCATTCTTGTTAAAAATATCAGACCATATTAAAATTTGATAGGTAATAAGGCGTTGCATTTACTACTTTTCAATCTCTCCAGTAACTGTAAAACTATATAAAACAATCAGAATTTAGTCAGAAAACGAAATAAACTTTTAAAAACGTTTTCAAGGCACACAAACACAGTAGGTAAGGCTCCATCAAGCAGAAGTAACCAAGCAGCTCTGCACCAGAGCAGGGGCCTATGGTGCTCACAGGGAAGAGGGAAAGCACTGCAAAAAGGGAAACTATGGGGAGAAGAGAGGACATTTAAACTACAATGACATAACTACACATCAATAAAGCTTCTCTTAATATTCACACAATAGTCATCCCTTAATTGTGAGGGCCAATCCTCTCATTATCCATGGATCCCAGCAGGGCCCTGTGGCCGTGAATCCAGCCTGCCCTGGGCTCGCCTGGCTCGGCCACCACAGCTTCCCCCGGGGCCGCTGCACCTCTGCTCCCCCAAAACACCCGTGGGGAAAAGAGCAGGGGAAAAGCAGCAACATGAAACAAACTCTAAAACCAGCACACAAAAGATAAACACAGAAAAGGCACAAGCTGCATTTTATTTCATCTTCTGCCAACAAAGTCACTGACTGAAAGTTGCATTTCCAAGGCAAAGATCTGCCTTTTGAGAAACTTCAAAAACATAGAAATATCTTTTTTACTAGATGTGTACAAGGCCAGGCATCATTGGAGGCACAGCTTTTCTCGCAACTCTACTTCCTCTTTAACTGAAAAAGAATTAAGCAGTGTGGTCATAAGTCTGGCATCTCAGCCAGAAAGGCCAGGTATTAGAGGGAAGAAGTCAGCCTATAAAATCTTATTATTTTTCCTCTACTATTGGTCTGTCAATAATGTTAATCAGAATGTATCTCTACATGTTAACATGAAGGTGTTTGTATTTACATAAGCAGTAATATATCTATAAAGACTTTTGTATTCTCTTCAAGGACAAGAAAATTTGAATGAATAATCCTTTCCTAATAGAGAGGTCCAGTTTAACTTTTCACTGAAGATGTTAAACCCAAGGGTAATTCATGTAATACTGTCTTTACATGTCGCTGTCTTCATGCACAACAGCCCAACTTTATTCTTCACAGCTTGCATTTATATGGTTTTCTAAAGGCATTGTCTTTCATTTTAATTGTTTGGTAATTTACTGCAATTCGGTTCATTGGTTAGTAGTTGCTAAAGTACACACTAGGGAAAACCTTTCCTCCCATTAATGTCTCCTGGATAGAAGATGTGGGTAGAAATTCCTTTCTCGGGTGCAAATTCCTTTCTCACAGGAACTTGTCAGGCTAGCTGTTAGCTGTACTTAGCCGAACATGCAAGCCCAAACCATCATTTTACAAGGGTAACAAGGCTTTTATTTTATATGGCTTTACAATATTGTATGTAACAATGTTGTATGCAACTTTGGCATATGATTATTTCAATCTTAAAGAATAATCTTAAATTTCTTTTAGGTGAATTTTGACCTTTGTAATATTTGTGTATGATAGATTTAGAGTTCAAATCTGTTTTGAATAATTCCTTCATAGAATCATAGAATCATCAAGGTTGGGAAAGCTCCCTGAGACCATGGAGTCCCAGCTGTGCCCGATGCCCACCTTGTCCCCAGCCCAGAGCCCTGAGTGCCACCTCCAGCCCTTCCCGGGACACCTGCAGGGATGGGCACTGCAAAGCTCCCTGGGCAGCCCCTGCCAAGGCCTGAGCAGCCTTTCCATGGGCAAATTCCTGCTGCTGCCCACCCTGAGCCCAGCCTGAGGCCGTTCCCTCTGCTCCTGTCCCTGTTTCTGGGAGCACAGCCCGGCCCCCCGGCTGTCCCCTCCTGGCAGGGAGTTGTGCAGAGCCACAAGGGCCCCCTGAGCCTCCTTTGCTCCAGGCTCAGCCCCTGCCCAGCTCCCTCAGGCCCTGATGGGGCTCCAGCCAGGATAGCATCGTAGTGCTATACAAAGAGCAGGGTATAGACCTGCCAAAGGTGCCTTTATCACCACATTTTAAACTTCCATAAATACAGAAGGACTCTGCAGGAGGCACTAAAGCCAAGTCAGCAGCCAAAGTGCCAATGCCCTGCGCCCAGCAGCGCGGCCCGGCCCGGCCCCAGGCTCGGTGCCGCGGTTGCCCGGTAACCGCGCCCGGGCCCTCAGCGTCTGTGACGGCGCCGCGGCCTCAGCGCCCGCAGCCGCCCCGATGCTCATTCGCACCCGGCGCGCTCACCGGCGGCACTCGGCCACTGCCAGCGGAGTTGTTCGCACAACAGTGCTGTCTGTGAGCGAGAACTCGCAAAACACTGCTCTGCGAGGGACGCCTAAACGTGCAGAACATTGGTTTCTGCCAGAGAGTCCTGAATTTCGTTTGAAGGTAAAGATTGACTCAAGTTGTACTTTCTGGTTTTGTCACATCTGTGCTCTGAAAGAGAATGCCAAAGGGAAATACAGGATGGGATAATGCCAGTCTTCAGTTCGGTGGCATGTACAGCTGAGGGGATGAACAATACATGGTCTGCTGATGGTGCTTTTTTCTCACTGAGGAAATGCAACATTTCCTAAATATACTAGTCTATACATTTTTTCCTATAGTATGTATTTAAACTACTTATAGGTGAATGAGTTCTATTCAAGTTTCAGTGGGTTGTTATGAATCTGGTTATTAAAATTATTAAGGAGATGCCCCTGGATTAAGGTGCAAACCGAGACCATGTGCCAAAGTCAATAGTTTGGACTTTATGTAACAGTAAATGTGAGGAAGAGAGAGGGAGAAAGAAATAGAAAAAGAAGAGGGGGAGGGAAGGGGCTGGGAAGGAGGGAATAAAGAGTGACAGAGACAGATTTAGTAGAAAATATCACCATTCCATGGATCCCATCCCATCCCATTCAGTCCTTTTCTGGTCTCTGTGGTGAGGTCTCACAAAATGTGAGACTCCAATGGATTAATGCAGATTTGGGCAAGGTGGGACTGCCCAGGTACCTCCCTGGGGTGGGGCAAGTTTGGCTCTGTCTCTTACTACTCTCAAATAATAAAAAATCTTTAGCACCAGTATGTCCTTTGAGTCTGCCATGAATTGGGTTGTGGATTTTCAGCTCTGTTGTGTTTCTCTGCATGCCATGCAGTCATCTGGTGCAAGGCCTCAGGAATGGCTCTGGGGGCACTCTGGAGGTCTTTGCTGGGTTATGACACCCCCTCAGCTGCCCCTCATGGGAATGTCCCCTGGATGTGGCCTTCTGGGGCTGGGGGGTTTTAGAGCTGAGCCAGTTTGTCTGAGGGAGGATGGGTGTCCACTGCCCCTTACCAGAGGTTGTGCCTCACCCCCAAAATGTCCTCCTTCCCCCTCTGTTGATGGGAAGTTTGTGTGCCAACCTGGCCTCAGCAGACGAGTCTGTGGCTATGACTTCCCCAGCCTGAAGGCTGAGAGAGCTGATTTTCAGGACAGCTGCTGGATTTGACTTTAGTGGGGATATATTTTTCTCCCTCAGCCTTGTTCACTTCTCCCCAGACCTGAGCTAACAGGACAATAGTGTCAGCTTTATTTTGTCTCAAGTTCCCTTAGGCAGCTTAACTCCCAGTGCCAAGTTCCAGTCAGGAGGCATTTTCAGGGAAGGGTGCATTTGGGAGGGTCTCAGCTTCTTTATTCAATTTTGTCATAATGGGCAAAAAGTCCTTTATAGCAATATTTAAGGCATTACCCATAACATTCTAGTCTCTCACAAGTCCTGTGAGGAGCAGCTGAGAGAGCAGAGGTCATTTAGCCTAAAGAAGAGAAAGTCCATTCAAGCTGTTTTTAAATAACATTTAAGCTACAGTTTTGTTTGTTCTAAGCATTATTAATGTTCAGCATTTTAGCTCCAGGTTTCAGTACAATCAATCTTTAAATTGTCAAGATAGCCATACAGTTGCAATAAAATTCCACTTGAGGCCTAACAACACTAGCTACTTCTGCCTAATGAGCACTTAGCTGCTTTCAAATCATATAAAACCTTTAGCACCAGTACATCCCTTGAGTCTGCCATGAATTGGGTTCTGGATTTTCAGAGTTCCCTTGTTGTTCCTTCCAGTTCTGTTGAGGCGTTGTCACTCCTCTGTGACATCATCTCTTCTCAATGGCTTCTGGAGTGCCAAAGACACCAACACCTCCAACACCTCGTATTTTGCTCAGGGAAAGACTGAAGGCTGATTCTGTGAGTAGCCCCTGGGGCTGTGTTAAGGCTGGGAACTGCCCTGCTCTCCCTGCTCTCCCTGCCCCTGCTGTCCAGCAGTGCTCTGAAGCTGCAGAGCCCCTCCCCAGCCCTTTGTGCCGTGCTCCTGTTGCTGGGGCTGTCCTGCTGCAGTAGGGAACACTGTGGGATGTGTCAGGGACAGCCCAGCGCCCTGCCTGGCTGTGCCAGCAGAGCCAAGGGAAACCAATGTACAGCTGAAGCCCTCAGCATGGGCTTCTTTCCTTCCCCTTTGCCACAGCCATTCCTTCTGTCAGGCTGGGCACTCACCTGTGCTGCTCTGACCATCCTGCCCTTGGGCACCCGGGCACGTGAGGGGGAAAGCTCAAACTCTGCCCAAAGCCTTGAGAGCCACGGCTGGTCCCAGCTGGAAGAGCTCCCAAGGCAGCTGTTCCCTCCCAGCTCCTGGGTGGGCACAGATGCAGCCCTGCAGGCAGCACTGGATGGAGCCAGGGCCACAAAGGTCCCTTGCTGTCTGCAGCTCACTTGGCTGAAGATGCCCCACTGCTGAGGCTCTGCCAAGGAGATCCCTCTGTTTTCTTCTGTCCAGGGCTCTGTCAGCCCACACAGAGAAAACCAATGCTAATTGACAGAGAGAGCTAAAACTTGGACACATTCCTGTGCACCTCACTCTTGGTACAGCTTTTCTTGCTTGCTTCCCTTGGACTCAGCCAGCAGTGTTATCTGCTGGCTGTGAGTTTTGAGTGTTGTGCAGGGATGGAGTTTGGGCAGTTCTGAGAGCTCCTCCCCACTCTCTGAAAAGGTCACTGCCTCAATCCAGGGAAAAGTAAGAGGAAACAAATGCCCAAAGAGCAGAAATCCCCAACCATGTCCCATCAAATCACAGAGAGACTTATGGGACACAGCCATGTGTTTGGAGTATGTTTATTGCACTCTGTATTATTAATTTATTGGTGCTAAGCATTTCAGCAGGAAACTTCCAGGGCTTCCAGAACTGTGATAGTGGCTGTGATCACAAATCATTCATCAGTAGTAAGTGAACAAGAAAAGCCTCCATGAGCAAGGGCATTTCTGAGACTCTTTCTGTTTTTTTGCCTTCCAGCTGACTCCGTCTGCCTTCCAGAAGGAGATGTCTCTCAGCACCAAGCAGAGGCTGGCCAGAGCTAAGAAGCTGAGTCTGCCTCCCATTGTCCAGCCTCAAGCCAAGCCTGGGACCTCCCATCACAAGGTAGCCTTTCCCTGCCCTTGCTGTTTGATGCGATAATCGAGGAGGATGCCAAAAGAACAGCTTGGCTTGAGCCTGCTCAGCCTGGTCCAGGAGCTTTTGGTCAGCCCAGGGCAGAGGTGGAGGAGCCACTGTTTGCCCAGCGTGGCCTGGGCTGATGTGCTCACCCAGAGTCTGCACTTCACTGGGGATCAGAGCAGAATCTTCCTCCCAGCAGCTGAACCTGTCTCTGCTGTCTCTGGCCTCTCCCTGCAGTTCTCAGCAGCTGCCCCAGAGCAGCGCTCGTTTCAGCCTTGCCCACCAGAGGTGGTGTTTCAGAACTACAGCCCCGGTGAGGTCTGTGAAGTGCCGCTGGTTCTGAGGAACAGGGACAAGGTGAGTGCTGGGACTGGAGGTTTAACGCTGTGCTGGAAGAGGAGAGCAGAGAAGGGTGGTTAAGGATGGCACCAGGGCATGTCCACCTGTGCCATCACAAGTGGCAAAACCATCATTCCATGTCTCTCCTGCAGGTTCCTCACTTGGTGAAGGTCACCTTGAAGAGCTCACCTTATTTCCAGCTGGTGGGCCCCAATGACGTGTGCCGCAAGGTGCCACCGGGCCTCTACACCACTGTCCGCATCCTCTTCACCCCTGGGCAGAGAAAGGTGAGTCTGGAGGGCCCAAGAGGTTGCTGTTTTCAGTGGAAAGTGGACCTGCAAGGCTGGACTCAGGGCATCTGGCCTGGCTTTTGAGGACCTGTTTGGTTTCAGAGGATCTAGAACTGAGAGATACTCTTTGCCCATGCTAAAGATGGAGATTAAGGCTCTGTGCTGAGACAGTTTCTTTTGCCACAGGATTATTTCCACCAGCTCCTCTGCACCACTGAAAGTGAAGAGTTCATTGTACCAGTTTGGGCCATTGGTGCTCGAGCCATCCTGGACTTCCCTGACCAGCTGGACTTCTCCACCTGTCCGGTCAAGTACACGACCCAGAAGACCCTGCTGGTTCGCAATGTTGGAAACCGGCCTGCTCGTTACGAGCTCAGCACCCAGAGGTGAGGCAGCTCATCTGTCCTTGTACAAAGGATATCTGTCACCTTTGGGTGATGGCAGAGTTGGGAAAGAGCAGCAAAAGGAACCAGAGCATCAGAGCTGCTGCCCTGCAGCCCTGGCTGGAAGTGAGCAGGACGTGTGGGGTTTGCCGTTGCTTCTCATGGTTTAAGCAGGATGCAGTCTTTGGGCTTTCTCTGTCTCAGATTTCCTGGAGGGTGCTGGAACATGTTGGTAGCTGGCTTGCACCCTCCTGAGCACAAGCAGCTTCTGAAATGCTTACTCACCACTGCCAGCCAAATAGACCCATTCTCTAGGAGGCCACAGGAACGTGGCTTTCCAGTGGTCCCTGCATCAAATACTCAACATGAGCTGTGCTGTGGAAAGCCTGTGCTGTTCCTGCCAGTCTCAGAAGACAATCACTGTTTCTCCTGTTGGCTGAACTGGAGAGGGTAATGCATTTTTGATACCGTATCTGCAAGGAAACCAGTTCAGTTGGCTGGTGGTGTGTTGAGGGTTATGAGATCCCAGAGGTCTTGGTGTAGGAGCTGAGGTCAGGAATGCAGCACAGACCTGCTGTCTAACCTCAGGCAGCTGAGTGGCCTTGATGTTTTTTTCTCTGGCAAAACAGAGGTCAAAAGGCAAATTGACTTTTCTGCTGTGAAACATGAGGGTCCAAGAGGAGCTTCCACCAAAGCCTGCCAGAGCTATTGGCAGCTCCAATCCAGGCTCCTCAGATGCTGCTCAAACAGGCTGCTGCTTTGGACTGTGCAAACATGTAGGCAGGAACTTGTAAATCCATGCACGGTTTTTCTCTGGGATTTCCAGATCTTGTTTTGTCACCACCAAAATAAATCCCCAATAAAGTCTGGTATCCTTTTACAATGTGCTTGCCAGCAGTTCTGTTGAGTGCTACAGAGCATGTTGGATCCTGCTTGATAGGGATTTAAAGAGTTTCTGAACTGAAGTAGATGAAATAGAGCCTAGATGCAGTGACAGAGGGAAAGATGGAGCTTGTGAGCTGCTCACTCTGGACAGAATTTTTCAGCACAGAGATGGAACTGCTATAACCTAACAGACTCAATTTATTAGAACAGTTAATGCTGTTAGACGTCAGCATTAACTGACCATCACTTAAAAGTAATAGATGTTAAGATGAGATCATATTTGGGTTTCTTCCTGCAATAAGTGTTAGTGGACACATGAGGCAATTCAATTAGCAGTAATTTTTCTGTCTTCCTTGGTGTGGGAGGCAGCTTTTAATGAGATCAATTCTCCCAAAATCAAATCATTTAATAATGGCATTTAAGACACCAGTGGACAAAAGAACGTTTGACTGTAGCAGATAACTGTACCATGGGACTTGAAACAGATTGCAGCCTCCTTGCACACAGCATCTACCAAAAGTGCAGGTGAATGGTGCTTTGAGAGACTTGGTCACAAAATTGCCAGCTTTGCTCACTGGTCAGCTCTGTTTCTAAATTATGTTAGGAGTACTTGGTCCTTGGTATCCATGGCCATAATTTTTGCCCAGCTCTGTCTGTAAGGGGAGCTGATGCCTGATGAAGGTAAGCAAGATGCAAATGACCCTTGAGCCTCATTGCAGAGAGCTGGATACAGAGTATGGGGGAGATAGGTCATTTCATCCCACAGGATCTTGTGAGGGCTGGATCTCGTCACACTAGAGTCAGTGGCTGTTTCTGACCCTGTCTGTTCTGTCTTCTGCTGACTGTGGTTGGTTTGCTCTTTGCTTGCACAAGTGAGCAGAACTGGACTGCAAGAGGGTCCCCAAATCTCCACCAAGAGTCCTACTGTCTCTGTGTTGCAGCCCTTTCTCTGTCACTCCGGCCATGGGAACTCTGGATGTTGGTGACGCCGTGGAGGTGGCAGTGGAATTTCGGCCACTGAAGACTGGTGACCATTCCAGGTCCCTTGTTGTGCACTACGACACAGGTGAGTGCTGGGCCGTGCTCAGGGCACTCTGTGCATCCCTCAGAGCAGAGCCTGCTCTAAGCAGAAAGGCTGGTGTGGCCGTGGGTTTCAAGAGGGAGATGATGATACTTTTCATGGGGTTCATGTTCTAGTCATCTGGTTTGTAGTCATGTAGTTTAAAGTCATCTTGATCCTTGTAGAGCTCCTTGTAAATGCCATTTCTAGAGAGCATGTCTGGTATTTGTTGTTTGCATCTCACCTGGGAAATGCTCACCTGCAACAGGAATGGTGAGCTTGAAGTCTGAGCCCAGATGAATCCCAGGAGCTGGCTGGGAATAATGAAGCTTTGAAAGCTCTGGAAATTAGGGAGCCTTGGTAGGGGTCTGTTCTAGAGGGTGAAATGCTGGCAGGTTGTCAGGACGGCGTCATGCTGTGCACATGCAGCTCTCAGCTTGTGATCCATGGACTGATCCATGGAACTGCTCGTTCAGCTAAAAGCTGTGACACTTTCTTCTGCTGCCTGTGGTGTGCTCTGTTCCTTGTGCTTCCATCAGCCAGTGAGGCGAGCAAAGACTCCCCTGTGCTTTGTTCCAGGTGAAGACACCCACACAAGCCTTCATGCCAGAGCTGTGGATGCCCACATCAGGCTGGACAGGAATACTGTGACCCTGGAGAAGACGTACATCACCATGTCAAACAGCGCAACTGTGCTCATCCACAACCGCAGCGACATCACAGCCCGCTTCCAGTGGAAGGCTGTGGATACTGAGGAACAGGAGGAACAGCTGAGGCAGAGGTGGGTTTGAAAGATCCATTTCAGAGACATTCCTTGCCCAAGGGTAAAACTAACAAATGGCTTCAAGAGGTACTGGTGCTTTTGAATGGCTTTGGGTAAGTAAACCAGCCCATCTCTCCTGCCTCCCCCAAGCAGTTGTGTGTCAGGAAAAGCTGCCTGAGGTGGCTGATGGATTCTCCCTCAGCTGTGGCAGAGCTCCCCTGAGCTTGCAAGTGTGGAGTGAACAAGTGACCCTCTGATCCATTTGGGACCCCATGGCTCAGGGTCAGCCCTTTGCTGTGGAGCTGCTCCTGCACTTCCACTTCTCTCTGCAAAGACGTGGCTTATTAAACAACCTGCTGGGTTTGTCTTTCCTATGCCTGCAGGCAGTATCACAGGATATACCAGCAGCAAAGGCACAAGTTGTATAGTTTTCTGAAGGAGCGTGAAGTGGACATCACTTGCCGAGAACGCCTTGCTCTTCTCAACCACACCTTCCAGAGTGAGGTAGCAAAGATCAGAGGAGATCCCATGCTGTTAGACGATGACATTTTCTCCCTTGTGCCAAAGGTAAATGATGGCTGAGAACCTCCCTTCCTGCTTCTCTCCTTCCTCTTCCTCCTCATCCCTGACTAAGGTCACTTGACTGATCCCTGCCTCAGCTGGCTTTGTGTGCCAGGAGAGAAGTCATCAGGATTCTGGTGAGGTCAGAGAGCTGGTTGCAAAAAGCATTTCTGCCCTGTGGGCTCCTGGCAGGCAGCAGGAGCCTGACTAAAGCTTCCAAACTCTGTTCTCAGTGTTATTGATGAGTGTTACTCACTCCTTGCTTGTCACTGATGCTCTAAATAACAGCTTACAGGACTGTGGTTGAAAACAAGAATTGTGGTGTCTGAAGATAAAGGTTTTGCTGTGTCCTTCTGCTTTAGGAGGGTGAGATCATGCCGAAGTGCTCGGCTGAAATCAGCGTGTTCTTCACGCCCCAGGCAGCCCAGGTCTATGAGCGAACAGTTTACTGTGACATCTCAGGTACGGCTCCTTCCCCTGCCCCTCTCTGCAGTGAAGGCAGCTGCAAACACTCCCCCAGGTCACTGGGCTCCTGTGCCATGGCTGGGGAGGGTCTGTGCTCAGCAGGGCCCTGCTGGCACATGCCCACTGTCCCTGCAGCTTCCAGGGCATCTCCTCTATTTTGATTTTTTCCCTCTCAGCTGTTCTGAATGCTGCCTGTATTTAGTCTGCTTCTCCTCCCTTGGGGAAAACACTCTGAGGTGCACTCAGAAGGAGGAAGAACAAAATTTCTGGCTTTTCCTAAAGTTCCACACTCAGCACAGGGGTAGAAGAAAGGATGGTGTCTATGGATGTACTGCATCTCCTGAGGGAAGGGAAGGGTCCCTATCTGCTCCTGGGACATCAGGAGCTGGTCCCATGCAGCACAGAGTCAGGGACTAGCACTAAGGCAGCCTGGAAAATGCAGGAGAGCAGAAGGAATTCCTGTACTGAAATAGAAATCTCTCCCCAGGCCGTGAGAACAGGCTGCCCCTGCTCCTCATGGGGGAAGGCCTCGGGCCCCGGGTCCATTTCCACTTTGAGGAACTGAACATCGGGGAGGTTTTTGTCAGAGTAACCCACAGATATGAGGTAAGCAAAGCCAGGGGTGGGTCCTGCTGGCTCCTAGGGTAGCAGTGAGCCTTGTGGACCTGTGGAATTCCTGGCAACTTGGGTAGTTGTGATGCTGGTCAATTTTGGGGGGATTTCTTGGAATCTGGATCTTTTGGATGGGGTCAGAAAGGTGTGTCTGTTGTTCGTGAGACCCCAGGCCCTGCTTTTGGGCAGCCTTCTTTGGAGATCAGCTGGGAGGCTTCCTGCAAAACCACTTGACACATGAAACCAACACTTGGTCAAAAAGCTGCATGTTCAGAGGCTTTTGTTCCAGTCCCAGACACCAATCACCTTTGTGCTCAGGCTGTCCAAAAGCAGCTGGAACAAACTGGCTGCATTTGAGTTCAAGTCCATTGCAAACAGTTTTCAGCCATGTCCCTCCTGCATATTCGTGGGAGTCAGAGGAAAACCATCCACCCTCCTGGCTCAGCGCTGGTCAAAGCCCTTGGCAGTGGTTTCCCTTGCTGACCAGCCCCTCACCACACCTCAGCCATGATGTACCTCTGGCTCTAGAAAGAGCAAAGTGTTTCTGGGAAGGAGGCAAAGGAACTTCCTACATCTTTGCTTCTGGTTTCTCCCACTCCTGCTGTAAACAGGTTGGGCTGCAATGGAAGCTGAACGTGCCCTGCCCATGGTGGGGTTGGACACGTTTGAAATCTCTGTGGTGATGTCACTGGTAATGCTGTGATGCCCAGTGCTGCTCTAAGGGCCAGGTGTGAATGAACTGGGTGATGCTGAGCAGCCCCTCTGTGCTGCAGGTCAAACTGGACTGTCTCTGCCAGTGGGAAAACCCCAGAGTGCCTCTGGTTATATGAAGTTATCACTGCTTTGAATGAAACACCCAAAGCTATACAAAGCTGTATTTCAATGTTGTATTTTTGGCTTCTGCCATGCAGCAGCACAAGGCATCTTCTGTCTGTTACTGGTGTTAATAGTTTAATTTGAAAGTGACTCAGACTTCTGTAGGAAAGGAACATTCCTCATGTATTTCCACTTTGCCTTTCTGCTGCTGCAGGCATACCTGATCAACAAGGGGCCTATTGAGGCTCCCTTCAAACTCATCCCTCCAACCACAGCCATGGGCTCCTGCTTCACCTTCCTGCCCCAGGAGGGCATCGTGGCACCAGAGAAGCTCCAGGCCATCCGGGTCTCCTTCTGTCCCACCATCCGGGGGGAGTTTGAGGAACAATTCTATTTCCATGTGGCTGAATCCCCTAAGCCTGTGATCTTCACTGTCAGGTGAGGAGGGCTTTGGGAGCTTGTTGGGCACATCTCTAGCTGTCTCTGGGTAATCGTCTTCCATCTGCCTCATTTTGTGGTGGAGCAGAGAAAAAAGGTGTTGCCTGAGGTGGCTCTGGCTCTGGCATCCCTTTAGTGTGGGGGTGCCTGCTGCCCTGTGTGGGTACCCAGGAGCTGCAATGACTCCTCCCTGCAGGGATGTCTCCTGCTTAGGCTGTTGCAGGCAGTGGGATGGATCAGCTTTGGGCAGCAGCTGCTCTGGGATGTCCCACCTGAACACCCAGCAAGGCCCCCAGGGCTTGGAGATGGGCCAGCCTGGGTCATTCTGCAGCAGCAGCAGTGTTTGTAAAAACTCCTGTGAATAATCCCTGCCAGATGGGCAGCAGCAGCCTCAGCTCCCCTCTCCCAGCCATGCTGTGGGGACAAGCTGTGCTCCCAGCTCCTGTGCACAGAGGGCTCTGGTGCCTCCTTTGCACAGCCAGCAAAGGGCTGATGTGGGAGTCAGGAACTGTGCAGCAGGAACTGTGCCAAGGACTGGGGCATCTGTCAGCTGCTGAGCACTTTGCTTTGGCTGCCTCCTGCCCCCGTGGGTGCTGTGCTGAGCACAGGGTGCTGGGGTGATTTGAAACCCAGGGTGGCTCTGACAGCAGCATTTATCTACCCTTTCCCTAAGGACACCCAAACCCTTTGTGATTCCCTTTAACAGAGGCATTGCCTCCCTGCCTTTGTCCCTGCAGGGGCTCTGTGATGGGACCCACTTTCCATTTTGATGTGCCCGCCCTGCACTTCGGTGACATCGCCTTTGGTGAGTGTGCCCTGGGCTGGCACCACAGTGTCAGAGCTTGCTGTGGTGCTGAAATGGAGCCCTTGAACATAAGAGCATTCATCACTCGTGTTCCTCCACCACAGCCTCTTCAGGGTGTTCATTCAGGGCTGCTGGTGCCTCAGGTACCCTTTTGCCATCATGAGATCAAACAGGACCAAAGGAATAAAAAGTCAGCATCACTGTTTGGCCACTTCTTGTTTCCCTTTTAGTAAGTGGCACAATAAAGAAAGGCACCAGGCAGGAATATGGTTCTGTAATAGCAGATTCATCCTGCTTAATCTGATTTCATTCCTAAGGTTTCTTCAGCTGGGGGCAGCTCTTTAATCTTTGTTTCTTTAAACTGTGCTGCTGAATGTTGTCTGCATGTGTTACCTCAGTGGCATTTGAGAGCGTGACATCCTTTTTGTGCCTCTTCTGCCTCCCTGCTGCAGTCACTGTTGATGGGCATGGAGAAGCCCTGGGCTGTGCCTGCAGTTGGTTTTTCCTCCCCATCTGGGTTTAAATGACTCTTGGTGAGCAGGCTGGGAGATGTCTGCTCCACACATAGCTGGCCAGCCAAGCCGTAGATCCACTGCAATGAGCTGTAGTTCAGATAACAAAGAAGTAAAATCCAAGCACAGTTTTATCCTACCAGCAGGATATTCACACCAGCAATCACGAGGTATTGATGCCTAAATGAGGATTTGTGTCATTTTCTTAGGTTTTCCTCACACCTTGAAGTGTTGCCTGTTTAACACCTCCCTGACACCCATGGGCTTCTCCCTGTACATTCCTGGGGATGGCTTGGGAGTGCCCAGTGTTAGCAGCACTACTCAGATAGGCAAACCCAGCAGCCAGTTGTGGAGGAAGGAAGTTCGAGTTCTGATAAGGCCACAGGAATTTACCATAAACCCCCACAGCGGGACCGTCCGTGCCCTGGGATCCCAGGATATCAAGGTATGGGAAGAGTCCAGCTGCTGGGGCTGAGACTTCACTGCAGTGTGGGAGGGCTTTAGCTCTGGTGCCAGCTTGGAGCATCCTGGGAGTGAGAGATCTGCACTGCTGGGAGGCCTCTGCTAGCTGGCTTACCTGGGATGTTCCTCAGGGAGCACTGTTTTGTTTCCAAAATCATACACTGAGATCAATACCGTATGGTCAAGTCCTGAAGCCATTCTTGTGTTTTTGAGAACAATTTATTTGATTGCAAGTGGGCAGAGGAAGGATGAAAACAGAAAGTTGCTGTTAAAGAGAGAGATATTGTGGAAAGCAGTTTTCTTTTCTTCCTGGTCTTGTTTCTCATCTCCTGGGCAGCAGATGAGTTGTATTCACTGCAGGAATCTTCAGTGGGGACAGAAAATACTCTGCAGCCACAAACTGCCCAGCATGTGCTGGGCCACACTCTGCCCTCAGCTTCCTGCTGTAAGGCTGGACTTGTTCCATTGGAGACAACAGACTTCTTCTGCATTTATGTCATTGTAGTCAGGTGAAAAATTAGTCCCTTTAGCAAATCTCATATTGCCAGAGGGCTTTTTTTACTCTCAAAGACTGTTGCTCTACTTATGGACCAGCAGAAGAATTAAAGGACAATTCTCCCTTTGTCTACCATGGAACAGGAGTTGGAGGACAGCACACATGGGTAATGAGAATTTTGGGAGTTAGGAAATACTTGCTGCACTTCATTTCTTTTCTGCCAGGTCACCCTGTGTCCCAACACTGTTGGGGACTACAATCTGGAGCTGGTGCTGGACGTGGAAGATGTTGGCAGGAAGGTGTTTGCACTGCCCCTCACAGCCAGGTACCAACACCTTTCCTGCACCTGCTTGTCTTTGCTCGGGCATCCAGCACCAGCACACTGCCTGGCTGCAGCTCCAAAGGAGAAGTGCTGCTTCATGAGCTGGATCTGCCCATCTAGACATGAGAACAGTGCCAGGAAAGCAGCCCTTAGTGAGATACCCCCCTGCTCACAGCCAGCCATGGCCCTAGCCCTTTTTCTAAAGGGAGCAGGAATAACATGAATTGTTGGCCTGGGCTTTGGTGCTTGAGCTGGAACAAATTTCCAAAGGCTTGCCTGCCCTTCTTCCTGCAAGTGGTGAACTTATGCTGCTTGTGACCACCCTGCAGCAGTGGTTTGGAACACAGTGAGCAGCCTGCTGAGAGCTGGGGTCTGGGTCCCTTCAGCAGTGCGTGTGCAGTGGGGAAGAGGCTCCAGGCAGGAGTGGGGAGAGCAAAAGGTCTTACAAAGAGGACTGTAGTCCTTGATGTGGCAGGTCACCTCAGCTTTCACTGCTTCCCTCTGGCTCTGTTGAGTCATGTTCTCAGAGCTGAGACCAAAAGTCATTCTTGCTGCAGCAGAATTCCATCCTGCTGCGCTGCTGTGGGTGTCAGTTTAGTGCCAAGAGGGATGCAGTTCCCTGGTGCTGTTCCCTCTCCCAGGCAGAGCCATCCAGTCAGTGCCTGGGCTGCCATTTTGTAAAGCAAGCACAAATGGGGACAGTCAGTGTAGAGACCCATGGGGGAAAGAATTGAGGCAGCTCTAGGAACTGGAAGAAGTTGATCACCTGCACTGTGGGCCTTGTGCCCTTCACTGCTGGAAGAGATGATTCAGTTTTTAGGCAGGACAACAGTGCTGGAGGAGAAAAGGGAGTCATTTTCACTGATACACTGGAGTCTTGTGTTCCTTGAGCCTTGGTGGACACTGGTCCTCACTGGTCCTCACTGGAAAGGCTCCCCCAGAGCTCAGGGACCACTGGCACTGTTACAGGAGTCCTTGCAAGTGTCCTTGGGCAGAGAAGGGGCAACACTGCTGAGACAGCTCTGGACTACTGTAGGACTGCTCTACTACTCTACTCTGTTAGATTTGCAAATACCTTACACTCCATTGCATGCTCTTGGAGGACAAAAGTTCTCCATGCTCCCAGTGTCTCTCATTCCCCTGGGGTCATTTCTTCGCCCAGGTGCATCGTTCCTACTCTGCGAGTGCTCAACCCTGTCGTGGAACTGGGGCACTGCTGCCTGAAGGTGCTCTATGATGAGAAGGTGACCCTGGTGAATGACAGTGACTTCCCTGGCTGCTACTGTCTTCTCCCTCAGGTTTGGCCTTGCATCCATCTCCTCCCCTCAGATTTTACTGGGGGGGTTATTAGGGGAATAAAAGGGTTTGGATAAGACCTTGCTGGTTTCTATTCAAAGCTAAAGGTTTTCTAAGAACAGGAACCTAAATACAAACATTAGGAAGAAGTTTAACATCTTGAGGAAGATGTTTAGAGTCTAGTCCTTGACTTGTTTTCACGTGGCAGAGCTTCGAGGGCAGTGAAAATCCGATGCAAGGAAGCTGTCAGCACCCAAGTGGGTGTCTCTGATGCAGCAACTTTTGGACCCCTGGGGATGCTGAGCACCTACACCTTGCATCTTGGTTTTTGCTTTCTTGCTTTCTCCTGAGAATTTTTACAAGCGTGTGGGAGTTGCTCTTGTGGTAGAGGTTAAGGAGTTTAAAGTTTCCTCCGTTCTGAAGATGCCTTTGATTCTGTCCCTGCCAGGAACACAAGGAGGAGGCTGCTGCGTGGTACTTCAGCCTTGCACCCTCTGGGATTATCGAGGCTCACAGCTCGGTGCAGATCCCAATTACACTCCAGGCCCAGTTGCTGGGACAGTGCAGCATCACTGCCAAGCTGGCCGCGTTTGGGAGACCAGAATCCCCACTGGTGAGAGCAAGGGGACTTGTGTGCCTTGAGCAACTCCTCCCAGTGGGGTGTAAACTGCACAGGGATTCTTCCAGGAGCTTGTGATTTATGGCTGGTGTGGACAAGGACAGAAGGGACTGGTGGCACAAGCAGCAGCTCATGCCTAGGAAAGAGGAAGAGTGGAAGCTTCACAGGTGGCAATCTGAGTGCCTGACCCAGCATAGAGTTACAAATCTGGGAGATGGGATAACAAGCCCAGGCTGAAACCCAGACCCAGTCCCTGGGTCTCACACTCTGCCATGTTATCAGATGAACACAAGTGCTGCTTCATTACAGCTGTTCAGCATCACATCCCTGAATCCTGCTAAAGCAAGCACTGTTTGCTAAAGGAATGTTTTGTGCAGAGCTGGACTGAGGCTTCTCTGAAAGCCAGGTCCCTCAGGTCTGAGAAATACCCATCATATCTCCTCAAGAAAAGCCCACCCAAAACAAAATGAATGTCCGCACAACTTGCATCTGGAGCACAGGCTTTGCTTGTTTTTTTCCACCAAGTTTGGAAATGGATAAGGCAAGCAATTTCGTGAACTAAAGCCTCCTAAAAGAGGACTCCGAAGATTCTGAAGAAGATTCTAAGGATTGTAAAGAAGATTCTAAAAGATCTCCTAAAAGAGGCATATATCATGACAGCCAGTGACTACAAAATACAGGCCCAGTCTGCCAGACATGGATGCTCTTCATCCCTCCATAGTCTGCTTTGTGCCATGAGCACCCCACAAAGGCAGCAGTGCTGCAGGATGTGGATGTGTGTGTGTAGCAGTAACACTGAGGACAAAGCTGCTGTCTGCTTTTCTTCTCCCTCCTGTGTGTGACACTGCCTGTGATGCTGCTGAGCAGGGCTGCTCTTGTCCCTTTTAAGAATCCTGTAGATGAAGGGTTTGTGTGTTTTTATAAGCCTTTTCCAGTAAGGATCTGTCCCATTGTCACACCCTAACTGAAGCTGGGTCAGGCATCCTCCAGGTGCTACTCTGCTTGTCTCCAAAGGGCTCTGCCCTGCCTCTGCTGCTTCTATGGCACTGTCACCTAGAAGCAAAGCCAGCTGGTGAGGCACAGCTCCTCCCTCCAGCTTCTTCCTCCAGGGAGCCTTGGGCAGTATCAGCCAGGCTGCAGCCCCCTGGGCCTCCCTTCGCCCAGAGGAATACAAGATCCCTCATCATGCAGGGCTTTAGTTCTTTATTCTTGAGGTACCAGCCATGGTACATAGTTTCTGGCTCTTCTTTGCACAGGCATGTATGTCCCAAAGGGATGTGCATTTCTGGATGCTGCTCCTTCTGACCTGAAGGTAATTCCGGCAGCTGTCAATGCCATTCCCTCAAGTCAGACATCACAAAAGGTTTTACATCATAGAGGCTGGTTTCTTCTGTGGTTAAATCATACTCCAAGCCCTCCAGCGAATCTTATTTGTGTTGTGAGTTTTATGCATTTAATTCTTGTGTAAGAGTTGGGGTATTTAGGACCAGTGAAATCCAACAAGACTGAATAAATTTTCCTGGTTTCCACTGGTGTGAGCAGGTAGTTTAGCAAAGGGATCCATGTTCCTTGTCCCACCATCTGTGCCATTTCTGCAAGAACAATCCTTTTGAGTTTCAGACTATTAAGTCAGTTCAGACTTTTTTTTAAGGAAAAAACACTGCTTGAATGATGCAACTACTAATTGATGCCCCTTACTCATATATATGAAGATTACACATCAGCACAAACTGAAGGCAGCTAACTTGCCTCATCTCCACTCTGAAGAGCCTCCTTGCCTCTGGCTCGTGCTGCTTTCACCAGTGCAGCTTTTTGAATTGTAAAGAGTCTTCAAGGATGGCTGTGCAGCAGCAAAGGCTGGGAAGGTGCTTTGGGCCAAGGTGGAGCATTTGAATGAAGCAGGCAGGAGGTAAAGGAAAGAGCCATGTGGAAGAGGTGTGAAGAAGCAAGCATGGCAAATAGCAGTGCTTTGTGCTCTGATGATGGGAGCTTGTGGCTTTCAGGTGGGATCACTGCAGACCCCACACTTGCTCCAGGCCTTCTGTTTCAGTCTGCACCACTGACAACTTCCAAGGGCCATCATTGTCCCCAGTCTAGGAATGCTCTTGGAGCTGGCTGTGTTTTTAAAACTGCCTTTGTTGCGTCTTTTGACCTTTCCTACCTTCTTCCTGGAACAGGAAATCCGTTTAGAGTGCGTTGGCCAGGGCCCCGTTGTCTATGTCCATCCCAGGGAGATAAACTTCGGCTCTATCCCAGTCCTAGAGGATTGTTCCAAAACTCTCCACCTCGCCAATCAGTGTAAGATTCCTGCAACCTTCCAGGTGGAGATGGTAAGTGTCTGTGGGGCTGTTTTCCAGGGACAGGTGCTGGTTACCAGCAGCCTTGACTTGTTTTTTGTATGTAGTGTTTCTGTATTGTTCTGTGTGAGTGGAAGCAAGATATTCCATCCAAGGGCAAGCAAGAGGAGCCAGGATCTCAGGCACGCCTCTGTGAAATAGTTTGCAGAGAGATTGGAGCAGAAATGAGTCTGGATCATGTTTGCAAGTTCTCTCTTTATTTTATGGAAGATACTTAGCTGTGCAAGTCCTGTTTTCGGAGCTCTGAGATCAAGAGAAGCCTGTGGCCCTTTGCTCCTAAGAGGGCATGGATTTCCCCATGGACTCCCCATTCCATCTGCATTTGTTTGTGCCAAACTTGTGTTAATGGCAGAAACCAGGGTGTGAGATCTGCCCTCAAACTGCTCATGGGGAGGAAAGTTTCACAACTCCTGTGGGTCAAACCAGTGATGCTGTTGCAAACAAATGCACCTGTGAGGGTTGTGCACCCCCAGAGCCTGTGGTCTCTGTAGCATTGCAGAATGGCTCTGGAGATCACCTGCAGAGGAAGGTTGTTTCATTCCTGGAGGTTACAGAGGGGGACAAGCTGCAGGGCTGGAGCTGCAGCTGCTCCTCTGGCAGGAGGAGCAGCCAGGAAGGGTACATGGCTTGGGGCTGAGTGGGATGTGCTCCCTGCTGGAGGGGGCCTCTGTGGAAGGCTTGAAAAAAGCTTTGAAAAGAGGTTTGATCTTCTGTATATTGGATGAGTTCAACTTCTAGAGCTGGTTAAAGCCAACCCTGATCAAGTAGACTTGTTTGTATTTGTGGATAAATCATCAGGTGTTGTGTGAGAGTTCAGGCTCAGCCTCCTGGGCCAAGGAGGAGGGGCGTGAATTTTCCTCTTGCTGCTTTTCCAGCTGTTTGGGAGATAAATGTTTTCCCAAAGTGGAGGACTGGCAGGGCAGTTTTTCCTGACTCCACAATGGAGTTCTGCTTTCAGCCTCTGCAGGGAGCAGTGCACCTTGGCTGGGTGCTCATGGTGTGTAAAGGTTGGGTTTCACATGCTCCTGCCAGGGCCAGACCTGCAGAGCTGTGTCTGTACAGCTGTGCTGGTGCAAGGCCTTTCCCCCTCCTTTGGGCACCTTCCAGCTCCCTTGCTCAGTCCATGAAGTCCATGAGAAAGCAGATGACAAGAGTTCTTGGGAAGAGTGGGCCATGCCCACAGAGCCCATGTTGTCCAGATTTCTTTCTGCTTCCTGCTTTCCTGCTCTGCTATAAGCATTTAGAGGTGACTTTTCCAAAGCAGAGGGCCCTGGGGCACCTCTCTACAGCTGATGATTGGTGGGGAGTGAGGGCTTCAGTCCTTCAGGGGGTGTTGAGAAGCACTGATGGCCCCTTGGGAAAGGAGATTTGGGATTTTGCTCAGCTGGCTTTGCAGAGTTATCCTTCAGGCTCTCAGCAGTGTCCTCCAGCTGTGTGGCTGCTGGGCTGGGATTTGAGCAGTCCTGCCTTCCTCCAGCCATGAGCCTTTGTGCACACCCAGCTCCGCTGCCAGGAAGCCAGCAGGGAGTAAACAGCTTCCCTTGGCAAGCGCTCCAAAGAGAGCCAGCAGGGGGAATTACCTTCTCCTGAGGAGGAGCTTCCCTTGGGTTGAGCAAAACAGGGCTAATGACCCGAGTCTGTCAAAGGAAGGTAAAATACAGGTTGTATAAGCTCTTGGGGAGTTGCTGTGCTGGACACCATAGCTTACATTTAGGGAAATTAAATGTTTATGGTTTTTATACTCATCTCTTTAGCCTTCCCGTTTTCTGCACCTCACAGCAGAGCAGGGTCTATGGCTTCCATCTAACTTTGTGTTTGGCTTTTCCTACAGGCTGTGGAACGTTCCTGCTGGAGGATTGAGCCCAGTAAAGGAGTGGTCCCCCCTAGTTCTGAGGTGTCTGTGGCTATCGTAGCTAACCTGAATGACACAGTGAAATTCCAGGAGAAGCTGAAGGTGTTCATTGAGAACAACCCTGTGACCATCATCTCTCTCCAGGCTGTGGGCATTGGCACCACAGTTGTCTCGGACAAACCTCTTGTTCCGAAGCTCGACTTGAAGTCCTGCTTCAGGTAGGAGACTCTAGAAACTTCCACATCTCCTGTGTGTTCAGCAAGGAACAATATTTCCATAGCCCTTCAGGCTAGATCTTCAGTACTCAAGGTCCCAGCTCTGTTTCCATGAAACCACAGGAATTCATTGAGAAATATGTCAAATATCCTGGAAAGCCACAGAAATGGAAAAGCTGGAAGACCTGGCAGGGCTGAAGCTTTGAGCATGGGCAGCCTTTTGGGCAGAGGTTTTATTGCAGAGTGCGCAGTCAGGGAATGCCATCGGGGTGAAGCTGAAGCTGAGTGATGCCAGGGAAATAACAGCTCCCGTGACATTTTCCATCTCTCTTCTCTTGCAGCTTCAGTCGCTGCTTTTACCACTTCCAGCTGACGAACAGAGGCCGCCGCACGCAGCGGCTCTACTGGAGCACGGAAGGGTTCCGCACCTTCCGCCGCAGCGCGCGGGCCCCGGCCCCCGCGGGCCCCCCGGGCAAAGGGGCTCCCCCCATGCCCAGGCCTGGCAGCCCCGTGTTCAAGCTGTGCCCAGTGCAGGTGGACCTGAGGCCGGGTCAGACTGTGGACATGGTGCTGGAAGGCTGCTCCAGCACTGTCCAGGTGAGGCCCTGCCCAGGGCTGAGCCTTCCCCATCAGATCCCCTCCACTGCAGCTTCTTCTGCAGCCCCTTGACACTGGCCTGGCACAAGGAGCAAGTGACTTCAAGAAACTGTTTCAAAGCCAGTTGCTTTCCTTGCTGGCCACCATCAGTTGCTAAGGCTCTTTTGTGTTTCCCTAGCTACCATAAACCCAACTTGCTGATCCCAAAATACAGACTGAAGGAAGTACTGCTCCTTTGGGCAAACAGGGCTTACCTGTGTCATGTGCTGAGGCAGAAAGGGAGAGCAGAGAAAAGAAGTTGCACTTAGGCTAGAAGCCCAGGCAGGAAGCAAATTAAACTACTGTCAAGTGCTTTTTCTGAGGGAAAAACCCTTTACCCAGGCAGTAAAACAAATGCCCTGGGAATGGCAGGAGGGTCTGGGAGCAGCATTGCTTTTCCTCTGAAGACAAACGTGGGCACAGGGCTGCTCTTGCTATGAGTCCTGGAGGGGGAAAACACAGTGTGCCAGCTCTAATGATCAGTGCAATGTCCATCCAGGCAGGAAACTGTTCCCAGACATCGTCAGAATTGACAGTTTGACTTTGGTCAACTTTTCTATCACTGCTTGCCCCAGTGTCTCAGCCACCCCTGGTGTCCCAGGAACAGCCAGGTTCTGCAGCACCCCTGGAGAGCAGCTCAGAGGGGGAGATTTTAGCAGGGTCTGGGAGTGTTCTCCTACCTGGACCTTTCTTTCCAGGGGAAATGAAACTCTGCAGAGAAGCTGCCAGCTAAGTCTGGTATGCATTCCCTGGCTCCAGGAGCCCTGGGCACAGATATTTAGAATAAACAGGTGGCAGCACAGAAAGAAAAGAAAGCTATTGAGGAGAGCAGAGACTAATTACAGTCCCTAATAACAAGTGACAGGAATGGGGCCCTGGGTGGGTGGCAAGGCAGTGTGGGGTGTTGGGCCTGCCAGCACACACTGGGACACAAGGGAATCTTGTGTGCAGGAGGTGAAGGAGCGGCTGCTGTGCCACGCTGTGGTGGGGAAAGAGACAGCAAAGAAACAGATCCTGCAAACAGATGTCATCTGCAACTTCATCTGCCCTGCAGTGCAAATGTCCCCCAGAGCCATCGCTTTCCGTGTGGAAAAGGTAAAGTCACCAGATTGCATCCTGGCATTTAAAGGTGTAACTCTTAACTTGGCTGGAAGTAAATAGAAATATATGCACTTCTGGGGCTGAAAAGTGTGAAATGCATTGGAAAGGGAAGGAGGTCTATGGCACTTGAGGTTGTTTTCCCTTGTCTCCTGTTTCTGTAGAAACCCAGTGATGTCCTGAAACTGCAGTACCAGCCGCTGACATTAAAAAACACCAGCTCCCTGCCATTCAGCGTGGTGCTGGACTTGGAGCAGCCCTTCCTGGTCTGCAATGTGAACCGGAAGCCCCTCCCTGCAAATTGCAAGGTGAGCCTCTGTGGGCTTGTGCAGTGGGGTTTGAGGAGGAGGGATGTGGTGCTGCACTTCTGCTGGGAGCTCCTCAAGTTGAGAAGCTCATTCTGTAGTGTCAGCAGTGGATTGGCCTGAGCTGAATCAGCAGAGCTGCTGAAGGAATCAAAATCTTATCTGAATTGGTAACATCCATGCTGGCTCTAAAACATGAGGAGAGGGGAGCAGGAAAGCAGATTGAGGCGAGCCATGCAGTAAAGGTGTCTCCTGGAAAGCATGCCAGCTCTCCAGCAGCCACCCCCTTGGATTGGGGCTGAGCACAGCAACGGGAGCCTGAGGGATCCTGGGCTGGACTGTGGTGCCTGCAGTCAGACCCCTGCTGTAGAGAGATGAACCATGAACTGAGGAGCCCATGCTGGGCTCGCTTGGAGCATTTACTGTTTGCTGCTGTCAGGCCTTGGGACATCATCCCACAGGTGATTAATTACTGCTCATCTCCTTGCAGGCTTTGACAGTGGATGTAGGGAAGGAACTTCATCTCTGCATCCGCTTTAACCCAGCTTATAAGAACAGTCTGATCAGCTGGGTGGTAAAGAAGGTTCTCAGGGTGAGCTTCATGGAGCATCCTCATGTGGAGAAGATCCCTCTTCGGGGGGAAGTCTACTTCCCAAATCTCCACCTCCCCACCAAGGCCGTGGACTTTGGCTGCATCATAAATGACACTGAACAAGAGTTGAAGATGGAGATGACCAACTGCAGCCCACTCCCTGTCAACTACCACTGGTCATTCCTGACAGACAGCCAGGTGAACACCATCAGGTATGAGCATCATCATCCCCATGCTGCTGCGAGCATGGAGCTGCTCCAGCCTGGCTCTGAGTGGCTGTCACTGAGCTCAGCACACCAGCACCCAGCCAGGGGCTGCAGTGCAGTGAGGAGCTGCTCTTGCAGGCACCTCTCTCCCCCACTACAGGTCCACCATCACAGTTATGTTATTTTCCAGGTTCATCCCTTCACCACCTAAATTCAAGCCACGGTCATCAAAGAAGAGGAGAGTGTTTCTACGGAGATACTCCAGGGCTGTAAGTGTGGAGGAGCCGACCAAAACCCCAGAAACAACGCAGGATTTTGTCCAGGAGGATTCTGCCCTGAAGGATTCTGCCCTGGAGGATCCGGCCCAGGAGGATTCTGCCCTGGAGGATTCCGCCCTGGAGGATCCTGCTCAGGAAGGTCCTGCCCAGGAGGATGCTGCCCTGGAGGATCCTGCTCAGGAGGATCCTGCTCAAGAGGACTCTGACCAGGAGGATTCTGCTCAGGAGGACTCTGACCAGGAGGATTCTGCTCAGGAGGACTCTGACCAGGAGCCAGAAGATGCAGAGCATTCCCTGGAATCAGAGGTGGATTTTCTTGTGCACCTACCACTTGCTTTGCCTCCTCAACTTGCCACCAAAAAGTCATACTCGTGCCAGCCTCCCTTTTTGCTGCCCTTCCATCCTGTGCCCTGAAAGTGGCAGTTGGGCATGGGGTGTCTGGGGAGGCAGAAATAGGAAAGTTTTGCTCAGAGAAGCTCACTCAGATCCTACACACCTATGCTGAGTTTGGGATTTTTTGGCTTAATTTCTTTACAATGTAAAATGAGGTGTTTATCTGCATCATGATGAGAAGGCTTCCAGCTTCCCATGTCAGTCCATGAAGAGCCCTGATCTCCACGTAGCCCCTTCCCAACCCAGCTAGAGCACTCACATCTCTGCCTTCACCCAAAAGTTGGTATTGCAGTGACAGCTCCAGAGCTGTCTTTTATAAAGCAAGACTTTGCAAAGTCACTGTCTCTTCCTCCAAACAAGGAAAAAGGCCTTTGATCTGTCTGGTGAACATTAGTACTTTGGAGTGGGAAGTGGCCCCTTGTTGTGCATCGGGGGAACAGAGGCTGCTCATGGGGCAATTAAAAAAAAAGATGTAAGGAAGCAGAAGAGGTTCTCAAAAGCCCAGTGTTGGCATTAAGTTTATGGAGAAGGGTTGTACCTGCTCACACACAAATACCAGTTTTTTCTACACTGCACAGTTTTTCTGAATCAGGAGAAACAAAGCCCTATATGAACAGTGTGGCTGAATGTTTTCAAATAGAAGCACAAAATCATCTTTATTTCCTGATTATGCCATGTATGCACAAGTAAACCAGGGAAATTCAGGTGGCCATCCTGGAATCCTGGAATGGCTTGGCTTGGAAGGGACTTTCAGAGATTATGTAGTTCCAACCCTCCCCGCCTGAGTGCTGGGGGCACCCAGTTCCCTCAGGCAGGTTTGATGTAGGAGGTGCAGATGGAGCCCAGGTCTGATCTGTGGCTGGGCTTGGACCCACCCTCGACTGATGGCCTGGACATTGTCACCCTTGGTTTGTGCCCAGGCCCCTTTCCAGCTGCTCCTGGTGTGGGAGGTGCTGGAGCCTGCAGCAGCAGCGTGACCTTGCTCAGAGCAGCCAGCTCACTGCAGCCCGTGGTGCTTTTTCCAGGGGCTGTCATCCACTCCTGGGGCGTCTCAGAGGCCGCTGAGGGTGAGGGGACTGAGCTGGTTCTCAGAGATGGAGCGCCCCAAGCTGGGAATGCAGGAGGTAAGTGGGAATTTGTCTCACGTCCATGTTTCCAGTGTGGGAGGTGGTTCTGTAGCCCCAGTGCCACTGGTGGCCCTCAGCACTGCTCACAGAGGGGCCTCACATCCCTCCCAGTCCATCACAAAGCTCTGCTGAAGCCAGTGCTCACTGGAGAGGCCATGTGGGATGTTTTGTAGGGCTGCCCCAGGATGCTCCCTGTGCAGCCCCTGTGGAGGGCATTGCTCCCATTTACCTCATCAGGTGGTTTTCAGCACATTTTTGTAGGAACTTTGGCTGTAGCAGCTTGAGAGAACAGCACGTAAGTCAGAGAGAGGGAGAAAGGCCTCAGAAGTCAGATGAGCCTTCCCCCAGCTCCAAGGGCTCCCACCTCCAAGTCTCCTGGTTTTCTGAAGACAGTGAGAAGTGTTTCCAAAGACAAGTTCTGCAGCAGAGAGAATTTCTTGCTGCCAGGAGACATTCCAGTTGACTCTAATGTAGTCTATACTCATGGATAAGTGATTATGGGAGAAGATTTTCCCCATGGTCCCTCCACTGGTCAGTGGCACGGACACAGGATGAGATCAGGGTGATTCTGGCTGTGTTTGGGGAATAGGCCCCTCCAGCTGTGACTCTGCTTTATTTCAGGACACAGCTGCTCTTCTGCATCCGTTTCCACTCTCACCATCTCCATCTCTCCTCCCCTCCCTGCAGGTTTTTGACGTGCGGCCGCTGTGGGGTGAGCTGCAGCCGGGAGAGAGCGAGCAGGTCACCTTCACCTTCTTTGGGCACGCCAACGTGGTGGCGCGTGTGCGGGCGCTGTGCCACGTGCAGGGAGGCCCCAGCTACGAGGTGGTGCTGACCGGGGAGGCCTCGTGCCCCAGCTACCAGCTGGACCTGCAGGAGATCGACTGGGGGCTGCAGGTACCACAGGCTGCTCCTGCCACAGCTCCTTGGCTGTCATCGTGGCCACCTCCGTCCCAGGCTCTCTCCCCCTCTCAGCCCCTCTGCTGGCTCTGGGGCTTGGAACACAACCTGTGAGAGACAGTCCAGCATGCCAGCTGGTTTGGAATGGCCATCCCCACCCCTCCCTCCCTTCCCCTGGCTGAGGGACAGGACACTGTCCTCTCCAAGGCACCTGACCCTGCCGCCTGGGGAGCACAAGGCTCCCAGGGAAGATGTCCACAGGGACCTGTCCCTGGGATATCCCTCCACTGATCTGCTCCTAAAGCTTGAGCTCCAAGGAGATGCTCTTGTCAAATGCTCTGGCTTGATCCACAAAATCATCCAGGGAGGAACTTGGGCTTTCAGAACTTGGGCTTTCAGTCACTTCAGTACCTGAAAACAATGTCCCACAATAATCCCCACTTTACTTCTTTACACTTTAAAGTCCACAGATACTTCCAGCTGCTGGCACTGCCTGTGTTGTCCTGTGTGTCTCTCTTGTCACCTGTCTGTTTCTTGCCAATATTTGCATGCAGGTGCCTTTTCTCCTGGAATGCCTCTCAGAAATGCACTGACTTTTAGATACAATTCAATGGGGACAAAGTTGTCAAAGCAAAACAAAACTGTTCATTAGTAATAATTCAGCCGAGCTGGGTGTGTGTCTCCCTGTCCCTGGAGACAAGCAAACACATCTCCAACAAAAGGGCAATCTTTGTATCCCCTTTGGGACAGTCCCTGGCCCCTTTCCTGGTACTCAGGAACTTCCATTCTCTCTGACCACCAACTTTTCTGTCCCTTCCCCTCTCATCCTCTTTCCTTTTGGTCAGGTCAGGTTGTCAACCCTGTCCCTCTGCCAGCTCACAGCAACACCCAACAAACCAACCTGAACAAATCCAAACCACAAACAGCAACATGCAGAACCAACAACTTCCATTCTTTAACTCCATAAGCTTTTGGCTTCACCTCACACATCTCAGTGCCACCTCCTCTGTTTCTCCTGGCTGTTGGTGGCCCCTCAGAGTGCAGAGGACCTGGTCCCCTGGTTCATTTATTTCTGGCCTTTCCAAGGTTTTACCACCTCTCTGTAGCTGTGTGGTTGCAATGTGGCTGTGTGCTTTCAGTGCCATGAAAGAGGCAGGAGGTTGCCAGCATCAGGCCTGTGTCTGTAACTTCTCCCTGCTCTGTTCTCTCTGCAGAGGTTTAACAAAGTCCTCAAAGCAGAGGTGACCCTGCGCAACACCGGGGTCATGGAATTCACCTTCGAGGTGCCAAACTGCAGCACTGGCACTGCAGCAAAGCCTCTGCCTGGAGTGCCCGTGGTCGTGCCCACCACAGTGAGTAGCACAAGTCATTGCCTCTGGCCCTCTGTCAGGCAGCCCAGGAGAGAATTAAAGGAAAAAAGGGGGGCAAAAGAGGGAAAAAAGTGGGGGGAAAAAGAGGGAAAAAAGTGGGGGGAAACCCCCCAGCTGTGCTGAGACTGCAGCCCATGAGAGCTCAGGAGCACACACTGCACCCCAGGGTTTTGAGCACAAGGAAGGTAGAAAGTGATGTGGTCTGATGGTTTCTTCTGGATGAGAACCTGTCCCCTCAGCCTGTCTGTCCCCTGAGCCATCCCACAGCAAAGCCCTGATGCAGTCCCTTCCTCCTCTCCTGTCCCTGCAGGGTTCCCTTGCACCTGGCCAGAAGCAAGTGTTGAAGGTCTATTATCTGCCAGGAAAGCTGGGAGCCTTCCACAAGACTTTCCAGGTCAAAGTGGCTCATCTGGAACCGGCAGAAATCACCCTGAGGGGAAAGGGGACCTTCCCTGGGGTTACCAAGTACCGGCCCAGGAAGCTGAAAGGTGAGCACTGTGTTGGCTCCCAGGAAGATCCCCTGGTTTCCCCTGCCATCACACATCAGGCAGCTCACACCCATCTCCACAAGCCTGGAAGCTGCAGGGCTGCCAGAACAACACTTTGGCCTCTCTGGCTGCTTCCTGAGTTTTGAGCAGTTGAGTCCAGTTAGGCTTTTTCCCAGGATCCTTTTCCCAGGATCTTGCCAGCACATTGTTGTAGTCCTGGAAAGATGATGGCCAGGCAGAAAAGCTTGGGAAAGCTGTGAGAGAGGCTGGCAGGGCTTTTGGCAGGGTTGGATGTGCGTGGCATTGCAGGGGATGAGATGATCCCCTGTGAGTGAGAATGAACATGAGGATTCAGAGAGGAGCAGCAGCATCCATTGTTTCTGGGACAGGCCACTGTTGGGGAAGTGGGACTTCTCAGCCTCAATGGGATTGGCAAAGTGCCTTGTCTTCTATTTATGGATAATTCTTTCCTTCAGAAGAGGAGATACTGCAAGAAGAAGGAAAAAACCCAGAGGAAGAAGAAAAGGAAAAGGATGAATCATCTGTGACCATCTGTGATGATGGAGTCACTGATGGAGTCACTGATGGGTCACTGATTGTCACACCTGAACAACAGGCTAGTGTCCAACATCTCCCCAGGCCCCTTCAGCTGAGGGGCTCCCCCAGCAGCACACTGGGTCTGGTGGAACAGGTGGGAGGGTTATTCCCACTTGGGAAATTGGAGGAGTGGCAGCTGTGCTCCCTCCCAAAGCTGCCTTTGCTTGTGGCCAGCCCATCCTCCATACTTGGAGCTCTCAGATAGGTACTGCCACAATCAGATTGCCAGATTTCTGGGCCACTTGCTGCATTTGGAGAGCTTGTGCTGTGTTCTCTTTTGTGACTGAGAGAAATATTTGTATTCAAGTGTTTATACCTAGAAAGTGAGCAGAATATTCAGAGTCAGTGAAGGGCCAAGCACCAGCAAAGTCTTCTTCATTTGCTGTGTAAATGGCAAGAAGGGCAACTGAACTGGTGAACTTTGTGATCTCCAAATGGCCTTATTCATGATAGCCCTCATTTTTTATTGGTGTATGATTCCATAAAGTATTTCTCGCCTGTTCTGGAATACAGAGGTTAAGCAGAAAAAAATACTATTTAAAAAAAAGGCAATTTCTGTACCTGTATGATGGGAATGATGTGGTTTCTTCTCCAGTGATACTGCCAACCTTGAGATTTCAGCTGAGGATAAAGAAACTGAATCATCCAAATATTCTTCAGAAGACAAACCTTGAGAAGACCAAGGGAAACTAGGAAGCTCTTTGAAGAACCTACAGAGCCATAAGAACCTCGAGGATTGGCATTGGCACATCTTGTTTACCAATAAAGCATAGAAAGGAATCTCTTATGGGAAGAAATCTGTGAAGGCTGAGCCCTGCCCAGGCATGGTGCAAACTCCATGAGATCCTGCATAGTCTTCCTCTTCTCCCAGTGAAGCTTTTCGGGACAGAGAACTGGATCCTTTCCACCTCTGGGAAGCACCTGGAGCTTTTATAGCCACCCTTAACCACTACTTGAAGTCCCACCTGTCCCTTGCCCCTGGAATTGGAGAGCTAATGCTCTAAACCCCTGTCATGAAGGCAGTGACACCCTTAGGATGGTCATGGATGACAGTCTGAGAGCAGCCACGTTACCTTGGGGTACTTTGGCCCAGATAACCCTGGGGATTGTGGCAGGCTCAGAGAGAACACTCTTGGTCAGGTGTTGTGGTGTGCTGTAATGTCCCATTTTAGACTTCCAGGTCACCTCCCAGGTGTGCCTATACCTCTTCCCCCTTGCCCCCTTGCTGAGTGAGTCCTGTCAATCAGGCTTAACATTCCAGCAAGGCGTCGTGTGGTTGGTCAAGTTCAAAGGATGCTCCTCAGGCCTGGGGGTCATTGGCCTGTCTGGGTGTCCCTCGTCCCTTGAGACCCTGCCCCTTCCACCTGGTTGGTGCTCACCTGTCCCTCCCCTTCCCCTGTCCCTGAGCTTAAAAGGTGAATCGAGCCATGCGGTCGGTATTCTGTTGGAGCTGTTCCCAAGATTCAGACCTCTGTAACCATGGAATAAACCTCTGGATATAAACCCTCCAGCAGAATCCATCTCCTTTGTCTCTTCACCATCGCCTGAAGCCTTTCTCCGGAGGTAAACGGGGTTCCTAACAAGCCTGGACTTGTTCAGTGCCCAGCTGCAACCACCAGCAAGCCAAGGTATCTCTGGGGTGATACACCGCAGTTGCTGCCTTTGGCCCAGCAGCGAGGCTCAGACTGGCCCAGGCACAATCTAACTGGGAATATTGGGATTCTTATTCCAATAGGTGTGAGATGTATGGCACTGATCATGTGGGTCATTATGACTGAACTTATTGCCAATACAGTATCTACATATTGTCAGTGCAGTATAAAATATAAGCAGGTCTAATATGACATGAGCAGCTTTGGCTAGAAACCTGCAGGTTTACAGACTGGAACTGCAGAACTCACAGGGACAAAGCAACACAGCACCTGTGGAGCTGCTTCAGGATTTTATCTCTGGACATGGCTGGGTCTTAGCTGGATCTGCAGCCAGAGGCACCAGGAAGCTGCTGGGGCATGCAAGGAGCTCAGGTGGCACAGGGGAGGGTGGCAGGAGCCTTTCAGCCCTTGCTCCTTGCCACATGCAAGGGAACCCTGCAGGGCTCTGCCTGATGCTCTTCCTCTGCCTTCTGGATGCTTTCCCATCCATCATGGCATTTCACACTCCAGAAGAGCAGCCTCTGTGAGGTGCACTCCCAAAGGCAAAGGTATTCTAAAGTGAAAATCACTGCTCTAACTTGTGCCACTTTGCTGCTGAGTTGAACAAGAGGAGCATCCCCAGCAGCACCCCTCTTTGCAGCTCTCTGGCTCCCAACTAACTGCACACGTGCCAGCTGTGCCAAGCAATGGGGATTCTAGCTGTGATCACACACTGGGCAGATTGTGCTATCATGGTAACTGATTTTGAGAGGAATGGCAGATTTGTCTTTACAAACTACCTGTGGGTCTGCTGGTAGATAAAACCAGCACTGGGAGATAAAAGAAACAAAGGGAAGGATTCCACTGATGGATGAATGGAAAAAGGTATTTGCTTTTACAAATAAACTTTAGGTTTGCTGCTAAATTAAATTGGACATTGAAAGATGAAAGAAACAATGGGGAAGAAACCCCTCCCTAAATTCCATAAGAATTAAAAATGAAAAGGGAGGGTTATACCTTAGAGGGAAATCTTTGGTATCAGGCATACCAGGAAGTCTGAACCTCTCAAGTACCTCAGCCAAGGGGAAAGAGAGAAGGGAAATGTGGCTGGAAATTGGGATAAAAAGGGAGGCTGTGTCCTCCAGAAATTGGAGAGACCCCAGGGGAATGCCCCATGGCCTTTCCCTTTATTCAAATAAAGAAAAATGACTCCTCTGTCTCCTTTTTGGACAGACACCTCTGATGTTTGTGGATTAATTTTCCTAACAACTTCTTTACTCAAATTTATACTGCTTTATCTTGTCTTCAGGTTTCAGTGTGTTTGGCATGGAGCATTCAGTCCTTAACTGTTCAGAGGCTCTTGCTGTGCAGTGTTGGTCTCTGACGATTCTTCAGGGGCTGTTTTGTAGGTTCTGAACCCCTCTCTGTTGTTGTTTATTTGGTGGGTTGTCCTCATGAATCCTCACCTCCACTTTTCTGTCCTGGAGAAGGCTCCTGCCAGCAGTTGAGTGAGATTTGATAACAAGATGGTGAGGGACAAACTTCAGTCCTGTTGCCGGTATCCTGAGTTTCCCATAGCCTATGGAATTGCCTCGTGAGAAATGTTAAATTAACCAAAATTCACTGCACATATTGACCTGCCCTCTTCCCTCCACAAACCCAAACAAAACAAGATTGTGAAAGCACCTGAAACCTTTTGTATTTTTATTGTGCATTCTGTAAGTGCTCAAAGACACCACACAAGACTGTATGGATCATATTGTCCATGCATGGCACATGTAAGAGGCAGACAGAAAGTTTTCCGAGGCTAACTCAGACACAAATTCCATCAAACAGTATTATCTCATTATAGACAAAGCAGTGCACAGAAAGTATCTCTGATCACACAGAACAAAGGCACTGAAATTGAGAAAGAAGTGAAACAGACCTTTTCAAAGTCTGTTTCATAAAAAATATTGTGCGCTTCTCACAGCTCTTAGATTAAAAATTGTATTAATCTAGTTAGAGATCGTCATCTTAAAGTTCCCAATTCTGATGAAATTCAAGTGTAGCTTTCAAAAAGTAGGTACAAAGGAAATGAACCAACCTCCTTTTTCCTCTTTCAAAATAAATTCATGGCCAGACCAAGTTGTCACAGATTACTCTTCTTTCTTTCATGTATAGATGCATACAAATTAGTGAAGTAATTCTCAGAAGATGAAAATAAGTTGTCAAGATCATAATCCACTTCAAAGGTAGGTCTCTCTCCAAAAATTACAAGAGCAAGAAATACAGCGAAGTGTGCAGTCAGTCCCCATATCTTGAATGACTTTCTGTGTTCCTGGTCATGGTATGTAAAGCAGTGTACTCGAGTTGAGTACCCTGAGGAGGTTTTATAAGAGAAGGTCTTGTAATCTAAGGGCTTGACAAAGTACTCCAAAGGCACAACAAAAACCTCGCTCACTTCATCTGGGTTAGGAGTGACCTGGAATGTTTCCTCTATAAATCCTACAACGGGTGTCACCAAGTTATTCATCTAAAAAGAGAGAGAAAAAAACAAACAATAAATAAGTAAATTTTAAAAAATCAACAAAACCCTCATGCACTTATGTTTGAACCAAGTAAAAATGTTCATTACTTAAAAAATCACTTCATTGTTACAAAATGAGTACAAGAAGCCTATGAATGTTTTCAACTGCAATGCAATTTAGTCCCCCTAATGGCAATCTATGTGATTTGACTTGAAGAATTTGAAGTCATATTTTTGTATTGTCAAAAATGACTTTACAAATACTCTGTTCATCCTGTATAATCACAGAGCAGTTTAAAAGGCTTGCCAGTTTGCTACAGAAGTAGAAAAGCATGCATGCTTTCCCATGGCTCTTCCTTACTGACGTTTTCAATTCTGATTTTAATCTAGATTTTCCCTATCATGGATCATATTTCTGTATTGTTTTCCCAGGATATAGGAATTTTCCAGAATATGGAAATATTTTTCTATAGGTACAGAAATATTATTGCAATGTGTTTAGCCATAAAATGTAACACTTTTTGAAACACATTATTTATGGACATTTTAATTCTAAATGTAATCCCTGCTTCCATGGGAAGACAAAATCACTGAAATCATAGTTTGCATCAACAGAACACCAAAATTCTTCAGGATGCATTGCTAGTTCTGTTTGTTCACACTAACAAAGACCACTGTCCTGTAGAAAGGAGGAAGAGCAAAACAGTGATTGTGGTATTTGATTCAAGTCTGGAAGGATTCTGTCCGGGTCAGAAGCACCTGGAATGTACACACTGAGCAGACAGAGTGTCATCTGACATGTACAATGCTCATGGTCCAAAACCCTCACCATCTCTCCTACTGACTGAAGTAATTGGCTGGAAAACAGGGAAAATTTGATCCTTTATACACACTGCCTCTGAGCTATGTGGCTTTAAGGTTATCTGTACAAAAATGTACAATAATTTAAGAAGTTAAACAAAGCTTAAATAAAGCTTTTTGCAATAAAATTTCAAAAGTAGCTCTTTCCATTTTTAATGGGGAGAGGATATTGCTATCAGATAGAAGAACAGGAGGCATAGTGATAAAGTGCTACCTGCTAAACAAAAATAATCTTCAGAAACAGCAATTCCTCTGTTCTATGGGAAAACTGACCCTATGTAATACTGAACACTGCTATTGAAATTGAGAACCTGTTAATTTACAAATGGTGACCTACACTCCAAAGACACCTCTGGGAATCTCCCTGCTAGAGGAAGATGATGCACACAGTCCTGGGGCACATCCCCTCTCTGTCTGCACAGCCCTGGAGTCAGCAGACACCAAACGAGTCAGCCACCCTGCCCGGGAGAGTGAGCCCCGCACAGCTCCGGGGATGGGGATTGTACAGCCTGTCAGCAACATCTGCTCTGCTTCTGGGCTGACCTCATGGTGCAGCGTGTTCGTTAAGTTCATTTAATTCCTCCCCCATTTTATGTATCTGCTCCCCCCATTTTGTGTACAATGGTTCTTCCCTCCCCGGTTTTCCCACCACAGCTCTCCGGACAGTTCTGTTACTGTGGTTACCCCTGCCCCCTTCAGTTGGCAATTGCTCAAGTTATGTAACTTCCCCTCCCTTATTTTACCATATAAGTAAGCTTTTCCTCCTCCCTGGGCTCAGTCAATCACCCCCTACTCCTCCCAGCTTTCGAGAACCTTCTTCTCTTTGGGGGATGTAATTGGCTGGGGTCCTGGGGCTCCTCTCTAACCTTGTGTTTATTGGATATGTTTGCATGTCAGTTATGTTGTGCATCTCCCTATATGTTTTCCTATTTGCTAGTGGGGTTTCCCTCCTTTCTCCGCCCCTTGCCTTTAAAACCTCGCCTCTCCCCTTGCTCGAGGCCATTTTGCTGGTCGGTGCCCTCCCTCCGTTGGTACCTGCCATCCTTCAATAAACCGACGTTAACCCCCAGCAAGTGCTCACTCCCTTTCCTCGTCTCATCCAGTGCATCTAATCCAGTCCGTGATTCGGCCCCACGACGCCAAGGGGGGTTGATCTCAGGTGCAGCGGGGGCGTCGGCCGTTTCCCCTCTAGCTAGCCGGACTTTGAGCCGCATACGCGTTCGCGCAACCTCATGGTGAAGAGGATTTCTTTCTTGCATCTCATCACAATGTCCGTGCCGCTGCTGTGTCCACTGCCTCAAGAAGAGTTCTGGTATTGTCCCCTCTCTGACAGCCCAGGAGAAGAAAGCAGCCAAATGCCCTGGCAGCCTTCACGCTGAGCAAGCCCCCCTCTCTCAGCCTGGCTGCTCATCCATCACCCACTCGTTGTGACTGCTCTCATGGCTCTGCTGAACTCTCACAGGGCAGCGCTGGCTGTGTGGTGCCCCGGAGCTGCTCTCACAAACACCAAACCCTGGGCAGGAGCCCTTTCCCTGGCCTCTGCTGGGCACATGGGCTGGGCACACGGGGAAACGGCGCCTCTTGGCAGTTCCACGCTTGAAAAGGTCACTGCCAACCACACAAGTGAAAACCACCCAAACTTATTCTGTAATGATAGGCTGACTTACTTTATCAATTCCAGGCATCAGCCTACAGATGACTTCCACCTTCTCTGGCTGAAGACCCACTTCTTCTTTAGCTTCTCGGAGAGCAGTGTCAATGTCATCTCTATCAGTGTCTTCCCTTTTACCTCCTGGAAAACACACTTCCCCTGGTGATCTTCTCAGCTAGAATGTAAAGGAGTAAAGTACTGTTAAATAGAACAAGCTTTATGTTTCCTAATGGATCCACACTGATACATGCTGGTATTGCAGCATCCCTTTGTGTTTATCTTTCCAGTGAAAGAAGCTGGAAATGGTGGTTAAGGATTCCGCAGACCAGAAGAAACATACCTTAGCAAGAGTAGCCAGCTAAGAAAATGCTGAGATAGCTATCCCCTGGTAATCCATAAATCCTCACTATCAAAAAATACCCTGTACCTGTACACCATTGTGTAATTCATACCGGAACTTCTGCTTTAGTATGCCAAAGTTCACATTTTGCATCATCTTGTTTATGTAAATGACTGACAGAATAATCCAGACAGACTTGTAGAGCAAGATCAAAATACTCCAAGAGCAAAAACCTTTGAAAGACATAATTAAATAACATCCCCATGAGAGAGGAAATAACACTTTGCTTCAGCCCAAAAAGATTACAGACCAAAAGAATGGAAATGGTTGGTTCTGTTTCCTGTCTGTTGTTATCTATGGTTAAAATGTGTTTTGTTTAATCTGTTGGGTGTTGTTGAGAACTGGGAGAGGGGCAGGGTTGAAGACATGACCAGAACAGGAAGAAGGGTGAGAAGGTAAATGAAAGAAGAATTGGCAGTCGGCAGAGCCTGAGTTCCTGAGCAGGCACTCAATGGGAAAGGGGACAGGGAGCAGCCCCAGCTGCAAAAGAGGATAAAAGATTGCCATTTTGTCAGTGTGTGTGTGTGTTTCTGCCTTTGGGGAGGGAGACACACACCCGACTCAGCTAACTCATTACAAATTAAATTATTTAGTTATTGCTTCAAAGACTGTGTCCCCTCCTGACTGTATCAAAAAGTGAGTAATTTCTAAGATAGGTTTAAATACATTCCAGTAGTAGGCTTGTGCATCAAGGATCAGTAACAAACACATTTACAATCAATTTAACAGCTATGTAACTGTGATTATTTGTTTTTTAAGTAAGACCCAGCAACAGAAAGAAGTAATTCCTGAGTACAGGCAGTTGATGTGACACAAGGATGGAAAACAAGAGTTGTAGAAAAAAACAAAATGCTGGAGAAAGAGTTCTGGCAGCCTTGGGTTGTTGTCTTTTGTATAGTAAAGGAAGAGAAGAGTAATATTAACGGCAGACTGAAAAACCTCATTTAACAAAGCTGCGTTCCACGGTCAGTTTCCTTATTTAAGTAAGCAACCATTGCCGGCGGTGCAAATGTCAATTTCCCGTCACGGGTTTCCGGGATCCTGGCATGTTCCTGGCACGCAAACACCAGAATCCCGTCAGTGTAAAAACACCCGGCCGTGCCCTTGGGCACAAGGGCGGGAGCAGGGGGGCCCGGGATCGCGCCCCGGTGGTTCCCGGAGCCCCCGGTACCTGCAGCGAGCGGACGGTGAGCAGCAGGTGCAGCCGCCCCGCTCGCACCATCAGCGGCAGCAGCACGGCGGCTCTGGGCAGCGGCAGGCCGGAGAACCTGTCCCCGATATCGAACTGCCTCAGGCGGCGCCGGGCGCTCTCCATGGCGCCGTGCCCAGGAGCGGGCAGAGCGGAGCTCGGGCACCCTCGGGCCGTGCCCCGCTCATGCCCCGGGCCGGGACAGGGACAGGGACCGGGACAGGGCCCGGGACAGGCACGGGGAGCGCGGCCCGGCTCCTCCCGCTCCGCCGCCATCTCCGGCACCGCCCCCGGCACGGCCCGGCCCGGCTCCGCCGCTCGGCGCTCGATCGCTCCTGTGACAAATGCACGCTTTTTATGATTGGCCGTTCGCAAACGTTAAAATGGATATTACATGTGTTGTGTTAGAAAGTAATGCTGTGTTACTTCTCTTAAATATAGTTTTAGGTTCTGAAAAATGTTAGAATAGAAACTATGCTATGGAGGATACTTTTTTTAAAGAAAGGACTTGCAGCGATACAGCAGCCACAGGACACCTGAATCTTAAAGAGAAAAAGAAGTTATTGCCCCATTATCAGAGAAAACAAACTTCTTCCTACCTCAAAGGTGCTGTTAGGATTCAGAGGAAGAAGGTGGCACTGACCAGATAGAATTCTGTGTTTGAATGGAATTTATGCATCATGTATGAAATATGTGAATATGCAACAGGTTGTTGCTTTTAAGGGGTAATCCTTTGTTAACGGGTGTCCTTTTTCGAGCTTGTGCTGCCCAGAAAAAGGTACCCGGACGTCCATAACTCTTGGTCTCTATTGTCTCATATTGTCCTAATTCAAATTGTCCAAATTATTATTACTCTAATTGTATTACTGTTTTTATAGCCATTTTATTACTATTAAACTTTTAAAATTTTAAAAACAAGTGACTGGCGTTTTTCACAGTTGCCTTTTTCCCTTTCCCCCTCCGGGCTGTCCCTGCGCCGGGAGCTGCAGGGCCGCGCTGCCCCAGGCGTGCGGAGGCTCCGCGGATTCCATCCAGTCCCGCCTGAACTCCGGCACTGGAGCAGCTCCCAGTGGGAGAAGGACCGTGAAAGGGCTGCATTTGTGACCCGTCACAGAACCATAGGTGGGAGAGGAGGAACCAGAGGAGGTTCCTTCCACAGAACGTGGACGGGACCTTAAATATCACCTTATTCCACCTCCATGGTGTTGGAAATGCACGAACCTTTAGATACAATTCAGTGGGGACAAATGGTCCAAGCAAAAGAATACTCTATTAGTAATGAGCCAGGTGTGTGCTGCCCTTGCCTGACAGACCAAGACACCCACCCCCTGAGGAAATAGCTTCTTTTTATACCCTTTCCTGGTCGGGGCTGTCCCTATCCCCTTTGCCATTGGATGGGTACTCAGGAACTTTCATTCTCTCCCGACTGCCAACTTTTCACAGAATCACAGAATGAATTAGATTGGAAAAGGCCTTTAAGGTCATCTAGTTCAACCCATGACCTAACGCCTCCTCATCAACTAAACCATGGCACTGAGTGCCACATCTACTCTTTTTTTAAACATGTCCAGGGTTGGCAACTCCACCACCTCCCTGGGCAGGCGATTCCAGTGTGCCGTCACTCTTTCAGTGAAGAATTTTTTTTCTAACATCTAATCTAAACTTCCCCTGGCACAGCTTAAGACTGTGCCCTCTCGTTCTGTCACTTGTTGCCTGGGAGCAGACCGGGCCCCACCTGACCACAACCACCTTTCAGGGAGTTGTAGACAGTGATAAAGGCTCCTGAGTCTCCTTTTCTCCAGGCTGAGCACCCCCAGCTCCCTCAGGGGTTCCTCACAGGGTTTGTGTTCCCAGCCCCTCTCCATCCTCGTTGCCCCCTCTGGACATGTTCAAACATCCCAAGGTCCTTCCCAAGCTGAGGGGCCAGGCTGGACACAGCACTCAGGGTGTGCCCTCAGCAGTGCTGAGCACAGGGGAAGAATGATCTCCCTGCTCCTGCTGGCCACACCACTCCTGATCCAGGCCAGGAGCCATTCTTGGCCCCCAGGGCACGCTGCTGGCTCACGTTCAGCTGCTGTTGACCAAAATCCCCAGGTCCCTTTGTGCCTGGGCACTGCCCAGCCACTCTGTCCCCAGCTTGTAGCGCTGCAGGGTTTGTTGTGGCCAAGGTGCAGCACTCGGCACTTGGACTTGTTGAACTTCATGTTGTTGGACTTGGCCCATCTATCCAGCCTGTCCAGGTCCCTCTGCAGAGCCCTCCTACCCTCCAACAGGTTGACACATGCTCCCACCTTGCTGTTATCTGCAAATTTATGGTCCCCTCCCCTCTCATCCTACTTCTTTTTAGTCAGGTCTCCAACCCTGCCCCTCTCCCAGCTCACAAACACTCAACAAACCAACCAGAACAAATCCAAGCAACACCACGTAGAACCAACACCTTTCATTCTTCAACCTAAGAACCTTCTGGCTTCAGCAAAATGTCACCTCGTCTCTCACAATCCACCCTTTCCTTTTATTATCCTTTTATTGCTGAACCCCTTGATTTAATTACCCTGTCTGGTCAGCACTAACTGGCTCCTTTTGTGAAGCAGTTATAAATAAGATTAATCAGTCTTTTCTGAGGTCGGTGTTAAATTCAGTCTATTTAAAAGTTGCTGATTTGTCAGTTCTGGATGCTGTCTGTAGTCCTCCTCCAACTCAAGCAAAGCAGGATGTAGATACGCTTGTGTGCAGTGTCTGCCATCAGCAGTTCCATCCGTGCTTGCTGGGATGACGCAAACCTCAGATGGTGACTGAAGCACCAAAGGTTCCCTTCCTCGGTATCCATACCTGCTTCCTGAGCTCTGTGCACTAGAACAGCACACTGCAGGGAGGTAGAGGTGAAGCATAGAAGCCGTGACACTCCATCCAGCAATTTGCACAGGCTTAGAACATAATCTCCTATTCCTCTTTTGTCAAAGTCTGGTTTGCCTTATATTCCCACTGCTCAACGCCCAAGGGGTTGCAGCCCACAGAGGAGCAAAAGGCTCTCAGGTGGCAAATACAGAGGTCAGTCCAGTCTTGCCCTTGACTGTTCACCATTAAATCATCTTTTGAAGATTAACTTTTAAGGGTCACTTCCTTGTACCACTGTCCAAGTTTGGGGAGGAGCTTCCACTGGCCCTTTGACTTGAGAGGCATAAGAGCTTTTCTGCAGTCCTGGTAATTGTTTCAGTTGTTAAAAGTACCTGAAAGGGACCTTCCCATGCTGCTGTTAAGGCATCATCATTCCAAGTTTATTAGAACCCAATCTCCTGGTTTTACCTGGTGTATGTGAAAGTCTAGAGGTGATGTTTGGGGTAACAACTCTTTTCTTCTAAGATCCATGAGAGAGAGTACAATTGCCTGCAAATAATTTCTGAGAGCTGAGTCATTAGTTTCAGCCATTGGCAACCCCTCCTCCCTTCCCAGATAAGGTAACCCAAGTAACATTTCATTGGGAGAAACTCCTCTGCCCTTTCTTGGAGCAGTTCTGATCTCTAATAATGCTAATCTGCTTTCAAGCATTAATTTGGTAATATGGTTCTTAAGGATAGCATTCATTCTCTGCACACATCCAGAGCCTTGAGGGTGCCACCGGGTATGAAATCTCCAATTTATGTCTAATTCAACACATATAGAATGTAAAATTTCTCAAGTGTGTTCCCTTATCTGAATCTATTCTTTCACTATCCCATATCTGGGAATGGTTTGTTCTAATAGCATCTTAGCCACTTTGGAGGCAGTTGCAGTTGAGGTAGGAAAGGCTTCTACCCCGTGGGTGAGGTGATCAACTATTACAAGAAGGTATTTCCACCTCTGTATTCTGGGGAACTCAGTGTAATTTATTTGCATATTTTGAAAGGGTCTAAGGGCTAGGGCTCTTCCCTCACCAGGGTCTTTTCTCATCACTTTCTTATTTACCTTTTAACAAATTGAGCATTGTTCAGTCTCTGTTTGATTCCTTTATAGACTCCCTCACAGCAATAAGTTCTTCTGAATTGATCACGCAGTGCTTGAGCTCTCCAGCCTATTCCTTGGTGTAGCTTAATTAAAATTTCTTCAGCTTTATTCATTAGCTGCCTCCCTTCCCTGCCCAGCTGTGACCAGAACTACAGCAAAGGGGAAGTGCCTGCAGCTGAGGGAAGGCTGTGGTTGGGTATCTGGTTCTGTTTGTTGTTGCTGCCAGTGTTGTTTTTGTTTGCCTTACATGCTAGTGAAGAACTGCTACTCCTTTTCCCATATCTTTGCCTGAAAGCCCCTTAATTTCAGTTACAATAATTTGGAGGGAAGGGGGTCACATTCTCCGTTCCAGAGAGGTCCTGCAGACACCTGTCTTTCCAACCAAGACAAGCTGACAACTAACGGTTTATTGCCAGTTGTTTAATCAACAATTAAACAACAGTTAGTGAATTAACTTAGGTAACTAAAAGGTAAGCTAGAGGTGTTCACTGGAAGGGTAGCTGCGGAGGTCTCTGGTGAAGGGTGGGAGACCACCAGCAGCAGAAGGCACGGTGCTGCTGGCTCCTGTGGAGGCTCCAGCTGACACAAACGCTCTCACTCAGGGGGCAGTTTCCAGTGCACCCTCTTCTTGGGCTTCGGGCTCTCCTCTGCCTGCCGTAACGCCGAGCGTTTGGGTTTACCAAACCTCATCTTCTTCTTGTCCCGGGCCCTGCCTCTCAAAATCAGCCGCACCTTCTTCTGACTTGGCCTCAGCTTAGGAATCCTAGGAAGAAGGGGACTGGTGTTAGCCAGAGGAACATTTCCAGCCACCTGCTTTTCTGCCTCCTTGCAAAGCACACAGTGTTGCATCCTCTCTCTGTGCAAGCAGTGAGCAGCACATTAAATAACTGCACTCACTGTACAGAGCTGCAAGGGCAGGACAATGACCTGTTCAGTGCCTGGGAACCACCTACAGCACACAGGGTTCCATGCAGAGAAGCAGGCCTTGCTTGTCCCCAAAGGAACCAGAGCTAGGGACTGGCTGGTGCCCAGATCTCTCATTCCACATGTTGCAACCTTCCGGGAGCGTGATGTTTCATACGGTGTCTTTTCCCAGTGCCTCCCTTCCAAGGCCGGATGATCTGGCCTTCCACAGATCTTTCTGTGCTCCTGTGGGTGTTTCTGCTGCCTCTCTGGGGCTGCCTGACTCCATGCCCACCTCCCCATCCCAGTCAGAGGGACTGAAGGGAGGGTGTTAGGGGGGATGAACCAGGCTGTGCTTGGTGCTGCCCAGCAATAGGACAAGAGGCAATGGCAGAACCTGAACAGGAAATTCCACCTGAACTTAAGGAAGAACTTCTTTCCTGTGTAGGTGACAGCTTGCCCAGAGAGAGTATGGAGTGTCCCTCACTGGAATTATTCCAGAGCCCTCTGGACACAACCCTGTGCTCAGCGACGACCCCACCTGAGCAGGGAAGTGGGACCAGATGACCTACTGTGGTCCCTTCCACTCTGTCCCACCCTGTGATTCAGTGACACCCATCGGTAGCGTGAGTTGGTGGAGACGTTTCCCACCTGCACACCATGATGGTCTTAAACCTGCCCACAGCCTTCGGGGAGAAGCGCACGTGGAAGGTCTGCATCTGGCCAGGAGCGAGGGTGCCGCGGTAGGGGTCGATGGAGAACAGTGCTGCCGGTGTTTCATCGGTCAGATCTGGGAAGATTTCCATGGAGGAACTGCTATGCTGCAGAGAGACATGCTTTGTCTTTTTCTTCTTCTTGGAAGGGGCTGGCTGCTCGGGCTGCTGCTCCTCGGGCTGCTGCTCCTCGGGCTGCTGCTGCTCAGGCTGCTGCTGCTCAGGCTGCTGCTCCTCAGGCTGCTGCTGTTCCTTGGAGCGGCTCTGCTTCTTGGAACTCTTCTTCTGCTTGGAATCCAGCTGCTCCTTCTCAGAAAGCTGCTGCTGCTTAGAAGGTTGCTGCTGCTTGGAATCCTGCTGCTGCTGCTTGGAATCCTGCTGCTGCTGCTGCTGCTTGGAATCCTGCAGCTGCTGCCACCACTTGGAATGCTGCTGCTTCTTGTCAGGCCACTGCCGCACTTTAGGAGGACGGGCCAGCCGCCGCCAGTAACGACGCAGCAGCTTTCTGCGATGCTTTACAATTTTAGAGGAGAGGAACCGACCTGCAAGGGAACAAGAGAACAGCTTTCAAAGACCTGTGTTCCCAGCAACTCCGCCTCCTGCTGCACGTAGGTGGAAGAGAGCTGGGATGCACTTGGAGCATCTCTGGCCAAGTCCTTTATTCTAGCAGGAAATAGTGTCTGGGAGCAGGGTCTCTGCCTGCAGCACACATTCCTGTGCCAAAGCAGGAGAGTTGCTTTTAGACAGTGACTTTGCATTTGCCCTGGAGTGAGGAACTGCACACAGATAGTGGCTCCAGGGCAGGTCACTCGTTACACCACTGCTTTCCCCAGTCTCAGACTTCTCAAAGAGATGACCTGATGTCCCCCTTCTCAGTCCTGACTCAGCATGTGGCTCTCCCCAGAGCCTGGCTCAGCTCCTTTGCAGAGCAGAAGGGGCAGAGCAAGAAGAGAAAAGGCTGAAAGGCAGAGAGGGACAAGGAGAAAACTCTCCAGCTGCGGCTGGGAAGATGCTGATGAAAGTGGACATGTGGACAAGGATGAAAAAGCAATTCATGTTTTGGGGTGAAATGCCCTTACGCATCAGAGCGACTGAGTATCCCTTCTTCACTGGTTTACTAGCTGTAGGTTCCTCCCAGTAGTATTCCAGAGGTACCTTCCCTGTGTTGTGAATTCTGAAACTGAAAAGCAAGAAGGAGGAATAAAAAAAAATGTCCAATAAATATACAGCAAATAGTACAGTAACATTGTCTGAGGAACTCCTGGTATCACTTTCTGCTGAGGAGCACCTTCTTCCCCAGGCAACCCTGCTGCTCAGACTGCTGTCCTGGGTGGCCCTAAACAGTATTTCCAAGTCTGGATCTTTAAGAGGAAAGGGCCAACATGGTGCCCAGGACATGGAAGCTAAGGGGCTTCCTCTGGACTTTAGGTCTTGGTTTGACTGCAAACTTATTCCTGAGCAGATGAGGACAGGTGACATGCAGTGAGAGCAAACCCACGGCTGCTCTCAGCAGAAAGGTCTGGCAGCACTGAGGCTCTCCTGACACCATCTCCTGCTTGGCCTTGTGTGCACAAAAAGGGACCTGTGCTGGTTGGGGCTGGGGCAGAGTTCTGGCAAGCAGGCACTGGGCCAGCCCTGGGCAAAGGCAGCTCCTGCTCCCAGGAGGAGCTGTGCCTGGCCTCCAGCACTCACGTGGCTGTCCTTGTCTGGAAGGGCAAGGTGTCCTTGAACTGAACCACGATGGTGTTCGTCTTCAGCTGGGTGTAGGCCACAGAAGCACTGAAGCACACCTCGGCCTCCTGGCTGCTACCCTCCACCTCAATGTGATCCGTTTCTGGGACTGGCTCAACCATCTGCAAACACAGGAGGGAGGAGTCACTGAGCAGAGCCCAGAAGGTCAGGCCTGGAAGGGAATCTTCTGGCCTCCAGGGTCAGCCTCATAGCGGGACCAGAAAGGACCATTCACTTTTACTTCCCTGGAAAGATGACAAAATTGGGACTGCTCTGCTACAGTAGTTGTTTCTACCCACTGATCCAAGCAGTCACTACCACAGCTGTTAATATCCCCACGGAGACTATAGCTGTGTTCCAGTCCCTGTACTTCAACCTTGTAGAGGGACTGACTCTTTTCCTGTCCCCTATAAATCCAGCAGGTCTCAAAATTTGGTTTAAGTTCCCCTGCTGGAGCTCTGTAAATGAAGAACCCCAAGACTGAAGAATTCTAGAAAGCACCTTTTCCTTATCTTAGGAGAAAGTGCTTTCCAGATTTCTTGTGTGGAGCAACAGCCACACTGCTGGGAGCTGGGGATGGGCATTTTGGGATGTGAGAGATCTCACTAGGAAAGTCTCCAACTGCAGATGTTCTGATAGAAAAGAGGATGGTTTAGAAGCCTTAAAATGGTCCAGAAACTCAGAATGAACCTTCACCCAAGATGAGTTTGCGTGGCAATAATGAAAATAAAACCCGGAGTCTCTGGAGATGATCCTTCTCTGGACTCCTCCATACTGTCACACAGTGCCTGAGCTACTCCATGATGAGATATCCCACACAATACAGAGACTACAACCAAATTCTCTGGTATCCATGCAGACAAAACTTGGACTTCACCAGCATATGCAGGAGAAATGGATTTCTCTCTGCTTCAAAAGAAGAGACAGAGTGCAGCAGACTTAACTCCTTGTTGGTGAAAAGGCACCAAATGAGATGAAGACATTTCTAACACCTTAAAATGGGATAAAATCATAAAACATTGTCCCCCATTCAACATGGGCTGCAACACTTGTGCTTGTGGCACAGACTGATAGTTTGTGTGGCTAAAGGTCTCTTGTCCAAAGGCTTCCCCTCTTGTGTGAGTGCATCCAGTCACTGTGCATCCACCTCTCCCCTGGACTGCACTGCTGGTGAACCTCACAGCTGTCCGATGTCAGAGGAAGCAGGAGCTGCACAGCCAGCAGTGATGGTGTTATGGTGGTTCTTTTTGTAAAAGCTGGGTTGGCTTTTTTTGCCATTTTGCTTCTTACCTTCTGCATTTTATAGAATTTGTCTCCTGGGTCTTTCGTGGGGGTACTCTTCCACGTGACAATGCAGTTTCGGTCATCCCAGTCCGGAACCTTCCTTGGTGGCAGCTGAAACTCGATCTTGGTCACCTTACATTTCACAAGGTGCCTCCTGTAGGTGACTGGGACATTTGATTTGAAGGACACTCTGATCTTCTTGGAACGGCGAGGACGGAGGTGTCCCACCTAGGGGGAATCAGGGAGTCAAGACCAAACTGGAAGCACTGCCGAGGGCAGGACTGCCAGCAAAAGGAACTGATGTGGTGAGCAGCTGTGCCAGGAATCTGCACCTCAGAGCGGATTTATGCAAAGTTTGATAGACAAAACTGTGAACAGAAGGTGCCACCTGCCATAACATGAAGCCTTTGCTGCAAGGCTGGCAGCCTTGGCCCAGCCAAGCCAGGGACTGCATCTCCTACATGGCACTGGGACAGGCTATCAGTGGCATGTGAGGACTCCCTGCCCTGCCTGCTCCTGGGAACACCAGGGCAGGGCCTGAGCAGTGGGGAAAGGCAGAGCAGTCCACGCTCACCTTGGGGGAGATGTGGAATGGGCCGTCTGCCTCCCATTCAAAGCGCAGGAACTGGTGCTGGGTGCGGTTCCTGATGGAGAAGGTCCTGTGGCAGCACTTCCCGACAGGACAGTGCCCAAAGTCCATGTGATTCACTCTGATAGCTGTAAAGGAGGAGAGCAAGGGATCTCAGCATGCAGGGAGCTCCACACACCCCCTCACGTGCACAGACACCTGCACGTTCAGTGCTTCCTTGCTCCAAGCCTTCCTCCCTCTGGAGGGAGTTCCCCATCCCACACTTCCAGGGAAACACCCTGACACATCCTTAAGCCAGCAATGTGCAGCACAGCACACACTGCTCTGCGTGCATGGCTGCCACGCCCACAGGTCACCAAGTCCCGTGGGTGACAGCCCAGGCCTGGCTAGAGGGAGGACACACATGATCAGACATTGTCCTCCTCCTTGCTCCACCTTGGCAGCCTCTCCTCTCTTACCATCAATGATATCTTTATTCAGGCTGCTCTTAGCATCCCTTTCCTCTGTGTCTTCCTTTAGTCCTCTGAAGTAGAATCTGTCTCTGTGGCCTTCACCCACCAGCTCTACTAGGATCTTGTTAGAGCAGGCGTCCGCCAACAACAGACGAATCTCCCCTTCCAGACGTTGAGCCAGGGTGGGTTTGAAAATGACATCAAACTCTGCTGATTCCCCGTGACGCAGACGGAAGAAAGGCTTTGTGGGCTTGCTCCCTGCACAGCAGTGGAAATCAGAGTAAAGTGATACAGCTGTACAGAGGAAATATTTCCATGGGAGATATGAGGAATAAGAGGTTGAAGCCAGCTGCCTTCTAAGCACAGGTTCTACCCCCAGTAGTTCCACACCTTCTTCCTATGTTCACAAGACACCTTGTGCCTATGCCACCTCCAGACACATCACCACTTAAGCAGCTTAACCTCAGGCTGATGCCCAGCCCTCATTCCATCTGCTTCCAGCCAGCTCCAGCCATATGCAAAGCTGAGCCAAAGAGTGCTTTTGGCTTCTGCTGGCTGTGTGCTCAAGGGCTGTGTCTGTTCTGGTTGGTACCTTCCTACATGCAGCAAATACCTCAGAGGGTCCACTGTGGTAGTGACAGTCCCCCACAACTCAACGCCCCACGTCTAGCTTCCTACAACTTGCTAGGAGAAAACCCTGCAAAAAGGCCCCAAGAAAAGCTTGGGGGACAGAGAGCCCACGGAACAAAACTGTGCCTAACATCTGGCTGCTGCTCGGAGAAGCCAAGAGCAGTCTGAGTTTTCCCTCTTTGCATGATCACATTTCATGGGTAATGAATTTACCATTTATGATGGAGTCCTCATCTTTAGTGCGGAATATCTCGAGTGTGGAGGCCCTGCCCTTCAAGAAGAACGCTCCGTACTCGTGCTCCAGGCATAACATAAACTGAGAAAAGGGAAACCAGAGCACAATGATGCTGGTGTGAGTACAGGGTGGCACAGGGACTGACACCACAGTGCTGCTGGTCCCACATGGCAGCCCAGCACCTCTCCCACTACTAACAGCACTTAGCACAAAAGTGAAGTCAAACCAGACAAGAAAAAAGGGCGTTCAGAGGCATCTGGGTAGAACTGACACAGAACCAAACAGGACAGAAAGTAATGAGCAGAATGTAATTAAACCACATCTAAGTCTACTTCAAATGTAGCAAACTGGGATCAAATACAATGTAATGGAACTGGAAAACCACACATGTCCATGAGAACAAAAGGTGACCTGAGAGACGGGGGGAAAATACTCCACCACCTTTCTTGTGTTCAACTTAAAGAAGAAAGACTGGATGGAAAATTTCCAAGAATTCCCTTCTTGGAGAACAGTTGTCAGTCACTTGCTTCAAAAGAATTTCTGACACCTCTTCCCAGGTCTGCCGTGTTTTCTGGGACCCTTCCCCTGTGCCACAAGCGCTCGTTCCCACACCAGACCATTCCTTGAGCAGGTCCTCCCCACCTTGAGAGGTATGATGCCATCGTTGCGGACGACCAGGGGCAGCTTCTGGGATGTCCCCACGCGGCGCCTCTTGAAGCGCAGCACGGCCGCTCCCCTCTTGCTGCGAGCGCTGGGGCACACGACCGTCAGCTGCGCCTCGTGCGCCTGCCCACTGATGGTGAAGGTCACGGTTTGGGGTTTAATTTTCACAGGGCTGCACGAGAGGCACAGAAACAATTTCAGCTGGCACTAACGCATTTCTCACTAGGCAGGCAAAGCAGCAACGGCCAGTGTTTTCCCTGCCTGGTGCTCCTGTACCCCACAACACGGCCCCCCACCAGCCTCTTCCCAATCCATTCAGGGCCATTCACAAGAGGAATCTGCTCCAAAGAGCCAGAGCCTTCCACAATAACAGTTAAAAATAATTTCATTTAATTGAATCATGCAGTACAGCAGATAAATAATGAGGCACCAGATGAGATATGGCAAATCCCCTGGCTGCACTGAGATGAACTTATGCAACAAGCAAAAGCACAGCATGAAGGCAGTACAAAAGCAAGAAGGCAAAAACACATCATCATCACCATCAGTAAAGATCATTTCCACGAACAGTAAAAAAGCAATTGCTTATTAGCAATTAGACTTCTCTTGTTCCAATTCAGCCACTAAAGGGTTGAGGAAAAGCAGCCAAAGCCCCAGTACACAGGTCCCAGAGCAGAGGAACCAGACTCCTCTTTCATACCAGCTCCAATCACTCACATAAAACAGCTTAATGAATGCCAGGGAATCACAGAGGATCACCTAATTTTACAGAAACAAAAGGAAACTGTGACTGCTGACTTGCTGGTACAGAAACTTTGTCCTTGGAACCCCCAGCTCAGCTGCAGCACATCTCAGTAACTTCCAGTTGGCTACCTAATATTTGCCTGTCTTCTTAGTTCCTCCTACAGGCTAAACCATCAGCCTCATTTTTCTGCTCTATCTAAGAGTTACTGCCTCCCAGATCATCTCAAGCCAAGTACTCTGCCTGAGGCTACTGAAAGCATTAGAGCTAACAAGAGGTCTGTGGCTTTCCAGGGGAGAGGCAGCTATCAGTGAGGCCTCCCGAATATTTCACAGGGTCAGTTACCCTTTGGGGATGACAAGGGAAGCCTTGAAGGTGCAGTTGTAGTTCTGATCATCTGGCGGGGTGAAGGTCACTGTAGCAACAGCATAGGATGAGCCAGGAATGGACATCTTGACTGGATCCAACTTGAAAACGTTATTGATAGGGAATTGTTCCTTGGGGGAATCCAGAGAGCAGTGTTAGGAGAAAACACCTTTCAAGATGACACAGTTTTATACATAAATGCATTACTGAGAACAGCCCCAGACATTGTGTCTTCCTTCCTCCTTCCCTGGGCAGGCTCCCGTCCTCCCAGGGAATGCTGACCTTGTACTAAAGCATTGTGTGTTTGGAGTGCTGGAAGCTTCCCCAGCCTATATGGGAGATGGGCACTGCATGGAAGATCCTGCAACTAACCCAGAACTGGCCTTCAAAGAGAAGGAAAAGCCAGGGAGCTGAGGAAATGCTCTGCTTTGAGCCCTGGCATGTCAGCTCATAAGAGCCCCTCTCTGCGTGTGCTTCCAGGAGAGGTTCAGAAGGATTCACTTCTCCCTCTGAAGACCCAGAGGTGTGAGCCAAAACCTTGCCCGAGACATGCAGAATTCCACACAACTGTTCCCTGGCTCTGCTGCTCCCCCTGCAGTTTGACCTGCACTGATCAAGACTAGTCTGGGCCACAGGAAGCAATGCACCTGGAGAACAAAAGAGGCTCTCACCCGGCCCTTAGAGGGCAACCACCACCTTGGCCTCCTGCTCTTACCTCTCCAGGCAGGGGTTTGATGGAGAGGACCACATCACACGGCAGGCTGCTTGCACTGTAGATACTGAAATGAGCTTCTGCCTCTTGGCCAACCAGAACCTTGTTGAAGATGAACCTGTTCTCATCTCTGACGAACAGGCCCGTGCCTTTCACCGACTGCATCTTGCGGTCGAGGTTGGTGCTGCTGCAGATCGGGTACTCCTCGAAGATTAACAGCACATCCTCAGCAAGTCCTGGGGACACACCAGAGGCATGAGCATGGAGAAGCCTCCCTGATGAGTTTATCTGGACCCTGCTGGCCTCTCAGAAGGCTTGATAAGCCCTTTCTGCCCGGGTGACTGCTAAACCCAGCCTTGGCTGGGGGAACTGGCTGTGAGGATGGAGCTCAGTCCACCTCAGTCTTAGAGGGCATTGCTTTCCTTTTATCCTTCCATGTATCCCTCTCAGCCTGGGAGGGATGAGTCCACTGGTGGACTTGAAGAGGGCTGGAACCTCTGAGGATTTTAAGCTGGGACACCAGGGCTACCATGCCTCTCTATCCAAGCAGCAAGTTGAGGTGTAGCATTGTGTTTTTTAATTGTAATGCATTTCTAGCAGTCAGTTTTGTGATCTTTCTTAATTTGTACTGTCATAGCATATTTTATTCTTGATGGATTGTTCCTTTCTGCCCTGTGGTTATTGGGTTTGCCCTGGCTGCCCATCTCTCCAAAGATCTGCCCCTCTGTTCCCTCTTCCTCCTCCTATTGAATGTCTATCCCTCCCCAAGCCTGCCTCTTTCTCTAGACACTTCCCTATCCATCTTGCATCCTTTGAAACCCCACTGATTTGTTTAAATTACTCTCCTCCCCTGCAGTCCCTTATTAGCTCAAACACTGTATTCCCCACCTTGTGCTCCAACCCAAATTTCTCCCTATTGGTCTAAGATTGTATCCTCCCCTGAGACCTCCTCCCCCTTATCATCTGATGTACTCATTTGAGTTTGCCCTTTCTGTCACTGAACCTCCGGGAGTCAACTTCTTTGGGAACCATACAGAGGGCCTCTCCCTGATCCTTGTCCCTACCCTGGCACAGTCTGCAGTCCACAGCAGCCGCAGAGCGGCCGTGCCCTGCAGCTGCAGCCCGGATTGGGCAGCTTTCTGGGGGCAGCCCACCTGTGCCCTCGGTGCCGGGAGCTGGTTGGAATAATCCGGCACTGTGGCACTGAGGTGCTGCTCAGCAGCAGGTGTGACCAAGGGCACTGTGGCCAGCAGGTACCTGGGAGGCAGGACTCGGCAATCAGGGTGAAGGGAATGCCCAGGGGATTCTCCTTGGGGTCTCTGCCCGGGATGTCAATGTAGAGCTGCTCCTCACATTTCCCCTCCTGCCCTGCGAAGCAGTCCACTGTGATCTTCTGCTGGCCCCACGGACCGATGGAGCCGGAGCAGGGGGACACCGTGAACATGCCAAGATTGAGGTGACTCTGCAGAAAAAGTTCCAGGAGAGGTTGATGGCTGATAGCTGTGCCTTAAGCACCCCACCAAAGAGTATGTTCTGCCTTGGCCTCCAGCTGGGCCCAAGCAGCCAGTCCCAGGGCAGGGAAGGATGACTTCATGGCCCAATGGCAGCCCCAGGCTGGGAGCAACAAGCCAAGAAGAACTCCAAATCTGTCCCAGGGGGCAGAGAGAAAGGAATTTAAGTGTAAAGAATTAAGGTGGTAGCTGTGCTCCTTCAATCTCCAGAGGTAACAGAGGAGAGCAGAAATACCTCTGAGAAATGATGGGAGAGAGGTAGGGGACTGCAAAGAAGAAAAAGCAATGTTGTCTGAGCTCTGTGGACTGGGAATTCAGTGGAGGATGTTTTTGCTTCTGAGGTGTTCACAGACCTATGCTGGCTTGCAGCTACCAAACACAGGACCTGCTCCCCTCTGTTGACCCCACAACTCCAGGTCAGAGCCAGACTACAGGACTGTCAGTGGGACTGAGCAGATACTGGTGTTGCAGTGAGCCCCAGCCTGGGCACAGCAGCATCTTGTCACATCCCCTGCAGCAGCACTGCTGGGCAGCAGGAGTCACCCACCTGTGTGAAGGAGCTCGATTTCCTTGCTGGTGAGAGCCTAGCAGCCAATGGAGCAGATTCCCCTTCCTTTGAGCTGAGAGGAGAAAGCAGAGGTATCTGTCATCTGAGCTCCCCTGCCTTTCTCTGAGGCCAAAGCTGGCCTTCCTGCTCACAGAGGAAAGCCTCGTGCTCCTGCTGGCTCTCAGAGAGCAGCCAGCAGCACCCATTGAGAGCACCTGCTGGACTCAGCAGCTCTATCACCAGCTTCATACTACACATGTGGATACCCAGGCCTTTTTTTGCTGCCTCTCCTCAAGCCAGGCATGCAAATGCACAACAGCCCAGGTCCCCTGGCTGCCTGCCACATCCCAGCCGTGGGGTGGTGCCTCCTCAGACAGGAAGGGTGGTCAGGGCTGCTCGTACCTTTTCCTTTCTGATGCAGATGCATCCTCGGGTGGTTGGCGGATGCAGAATTTGAAGTGGAGCATGCCTTTGTTCTCCAGCACCACAATCTGGCTCTTCTTGGTGCCCTTGATCATGGCTCCAAAGTTGATGGGTGAGGCAGGCTCAATGCTGTACTTGCTGTACACGGCTTTGGCCGACACCTTCAGTGGGATGTCAGCCACAACCGGGCCTCCTCGACCTAATCTGGCATCTGTCACCTGTGTCCACAGGAAGGGCAGGTAAACAATGCAAAGAGGCCAGCCTCTACCCCAGTCCCCAGGCCCTCTCCCCAGCCTCCAGTTTACCCCTCCCTGTTTAAGCACCTCCTCCAGAGTCACATTCTCAGCTCCACTTAGGAAGCCTCCCAAATGGTGTTGAAAGACTTTGTGCATGTAGGAGAGAGGATTCTCCAGTTAAAGGCCTCCTTCCATTAGACATCTATCCTGTTACACTCCCAAAGCACCGTGTGATAACACAGCCTGGCCCAGGCAGCTCACCTGGCAGTACAGGATGGGTCTGTTCTTGAGGAGCATTTCACTGGTGGGGTGGAAGAGCATCTCAACATTCACAGCAGGCTGGGAGGCAATCAGCACGCCCGACTGAGGCGCAACAGTGAAGTGGGATGCCGCGTCTCGCATCCTGGGACCTGCACCCTTCAGCATGAACCTGGGGAGAAAGGGAAGGGATGGAGATCTCTCAGTTAAAAGTACAGGTGCCACCAGCACAGCCAGGACTTTGCATAGGACCAGAAAAAAAAGGGAGAGTCCAGCTCTGCTCAGGGAATCTTGGATCTTGACAGAGAGTGCAGACAATCATGAGGTTACTGCAAGAAACCTTGACACCAACATTTTTCATTCCCTTCCTTACAGAGTCTCAGAAAGGGAAAGGAGGTGACCATCAAAGAAAGGCAATGAATCTCAGCATTCCAGTGGCTGAAATTTCTGGGGCTCTCCTTTGGGTTCCTGCTGAGCTGTGAAGAACTGCTGGTTTGTGGCTGGATTCTCTGGTAGAATAATGGAGATTAGAGAGTCCAGGTTTTGTATTTACCATGAGGTAGCCAGCATGGAAATGGTTCGAGCCATTGACAGAGCATGCAGGCCTGGGAACCCAAGGAAATGCTCACTACCAGGCAGCAGGACTCACCTGTACTCAATGTTGTATACCCCTTTGTTGTTTAAACTTAAGACTTTCTTCACGTTATCCATGACATTAATGGTTCCAAATTCCAAGCTTCCTTCTGGACCTGCAGAAAACCCACAGAGTGAGGTCAAACACGGTATTTGTGAGCTGCTGCAGAATACAACAGGCCACAAGCTACATGGAGGTCTTGGTGCAAACCCCCTTCCAGCAAGTTTCTGTTCCTGAAAGTGTTTTCCAGCTGCCCTTTCTCTTCACACTTAAAAATATCTGCAGGCTTAGTAGCTAAAGAGCTTGCCTTTCATTTCCTCGCTCCCAAGCACAAACCCAATTACTTTATTTGCTGTGCCACGCCCGTGGGCATTGCCAACTGCCTGTTCATGTCACTGTTGTTTCAAAGCCCCCAAATCCAATCTGCACATGAAGCTGCACACTTCAAAGTTCAGAGGGGAGAGACTTAAGGCTGTCAGAGCCCTGACAATGCTTTATTTCATGCAGGTTGCAGGGTACATGCTTTATGTATCCATGCCATCCTTGTATTCCATCCCATCCCATCCCATCCCATCCCATCCCATCCCATCCCATCCCATCCCATCCCATCCCATCCCATCCCATCCCATCCCATCCCATCCCATCCCATCCCATCCCATCCCATCCCAGTGCTTTGGCTGCCCACCTCCCAAGGTAATGCAGTGCACCTGGACCGCTTTGTTTGGGAGGCATCCACTGACCTTCAGGTATGAAGTCAATGGTCAGAGAAACTTCATAGACCTCTGCAGAGATTTCGATGTTTTCAGTGTGGACAACTCCCAGGACATTTTCTATATCTGAAACCTGAGGCAGCAAGAAACAAACACTGTTCAGATTATTCTTTTGAAAAGTCCTTGTCTCTGCTGGCTGCTTCCCCTATGTCCTCCCTGGCTTCACAAGCATTGGTGGGCTCCCAAGCTTTGCTAACCTGTTCCTCTCAGGGGCTGCCCCAGTGAGATTCTGCTGCAGTAAAAAACCCTATCAGCCCAAGTCTGCACTCCTGCAGCAGGGAATGCTGCTGCTAAAGCCTCCTTGAGAGACACAGGGGTGTAAGAACAACCACAAAAAGTGTGAGGTGTCTCAGAGCAGGTGGCATTGATAACCCTCTCCAATCATCTAGCACCCTGTCTGAAATGCAGCCCCTAAACCATGGGGAACAAAATCCCAGGGGGAGAGTTTGTTGCACTATGCAAGGGCTTCAGACAAAGCCCAGGAGGAACGTAGAGATCATGCTACAGTCTGTACAACCAGACAACAGCCTTCAGCCATTCACAGGGACAGGGTGGTTGTGCTACAGGCTCAGGATGCAGTGTCTGCTTATCTGGGAGATGTGGATGCACTGCATGTTCTGACAAATGCTGTGCAGAGGCAGAAGTTGGGATCACAGCACCCTCGTGTCTGGCAGGTGCAGCTCTTCGTGACTCTGTCCCTAGGAGCACACGGCTGCTCACTGTGCCCTGCTCTGCCAGGCAGAGCACAGTTCCTCTCACCTCTAGTCGAAGGATCTTCTCAATTATGCCAATCTGCTCAGCCTTGAAATGCACTGTCACTTCCAACTCTGAGGAGGGATCAAGGATGCCATTATCTTGTGACAAGGAGAAGTTCTCAGCAAGGTAATCCAGCCCATTGAGCTGCCAGGCCATGGGCAGCAGGCTGTTGTTTTTCAGGACCAAGGTCCTGCTGTCAGTCCTGCAGAGAGAGGAAGGGAAGGCACTTGGCATCAGCTGCTGGATGGTCACACCAGCCTCGCCACTGAATGCAACTTGGAGCAGCTCCATCCATGCCCCAGAAACCAGAGTCAAACGTTTTCTCTTTGTCACAAGTCTTGGAGTGCTTGTGGGATCACTGACCTGTGCAGAAGCAGCTTGTCAAAAGAGAGCTCTGGGGGGCTGATCTCCAGCTTCACATGCACCCCATAGCAGCACAGGCTGAAGACCACTGGCTCTGGGTTCTTCTCAATGCTGCAGATGAGCTTGTCTTCCAGGAAGCCAAGGGAAGTGGGGTATGCCCAAATGGTCAGCTCCTGGACATGGCCCCACAGGAAGAAATTAAAGGAGCTCTGAGTGTGAGCAGGAGGAGCAGCCCCTGGGCACTTCTACAGTGCCTGCTCTACCTGCCCTTCTCCTACCTGCTTCTCCTTTGGTTTCAGGGTTAGGCTGGGAGGGTCCAGAAGGAATGTCTCTGCTTCCCCATCATTCTCAAAGGAGAAGTGGACCTCTATGTGCATAGGGGAGTTGTTGAGGATGGTTATATGCTGTGAGTTGCCAGGACAGTTCAGGGCCTTGTACCTGTCCACAAAAGGGGAAAAGGCTGCAGAGGAGACTGTTGCCTTTGCCACACACTGAGGAGAGCACCGTGTGCCCCCGAGGAAATGGTGCTGGGGGACCCTGCTCTAACAGACAAGTGAGGGAAATGGATCCCAGTCAGGGGCATGGGCGTGTGCTCATCCCTGCCTTACTCTGATGCCTTCCCCTGGACTTGGTGCCTCCAGCCCAGAAGCCTGATCATGCTCAGGCCACTTCAAGAGTTTTTAACACAACGTTAATTCAAGGGTGCCTAGAAAAATAACAGCACACCAGACACATGGGTTTTTCCCCCCTCTTTCTTGGGATGCCTTCCCTGCAGGGTATAAGGAAAGGCCTTTGGAAAAGGAGTTCAGCTAATCTCTTTCATAAAAGTCATGAAAGTACTTTGGATTTCATGGGTTAGCTCAGAGTCTGAGAAAGAAACATAAAGCATCAATTCCTAAGAGTAATGCAAAAAGATAACAAATGATCCTTCTCTCAGGTGTGGAAATGACTTTGGAGTGAAAGTTAGAGAGAGGAATTTGGAGAAAGGGTTAAAGAGACAAACAGAGATCCCAGACCATCCATCAACCTGGTCAAAGATTGTAGGTATTGCAGTTTCATTTTCTTGGGCTGTCAAAAGAGACCTAGCCCTCCAGAGCTCCCATGGAAATAAGAACTTAATGTTAATTTTTTTTTTTTTTAAGTGACAGTAAAAGTAGAAGTACACAATAGCTTCAATGACAGTTTGTTTATGCAGATTTTATCCAGCAGTGAGCACGCAATGTCATTGCAGAAAAATGTAATTCCTGCTGTGTGTTCTCCTCGACACCTATTGGCAGGTCAACCATAAAATCTTATTAATAATTAGAGATTAATGAAAGGTTTACAAAACCATCTACAGAATATTTGCTAGATCAGGCTACCTGCAGAGCTCAAAGCACTTCAAAAACCACCATAAAGTTCATTTCCTATGGGTTGAAGCTGACATGTGGGGGGGACACAAAAGTTGCCCCCCAAGTCACCTTTGGCTCTGGCCACCAAGGCAGCCACCAAGGCACCCACTGGGTAGGCAGAGCAGCTCCTCCAAGGCTCATTTGCCTCTTATCTGCTCAAGTTCACACATCTGTGGTCCTTCAAACCCATGTGTCTTCAAACCCACGTGTCTTTGGTGCTTCAAACCCAGGACTCTGTTGGGATTGTGCCACCAGGACAGCATGTCTCTCCAGGCATGTCCAGAAAAGTACAAGGCCCGGCAGGGAGCACATACCACTCTCTTGATTTCCCACACAGCAGCGGTCCAAAGTGGAATTGCTTTGTGCTCTCAACGTATTCCTTGAAGATGACTTCGTCTTCCTTCATGGTTTTCCTGCACTGTGGAAACACCACCCTGGGCAGAGAAAGTGGGGAAGGAGGAGCTATGAGATGCTCCAAGCAGGAAATGCAGTCAGAAAGCCATAACCCTTCCTGGTGGCTGAGGTACCATCTGCCTTCCCAGCTCCCAGCACAGGAAGAGGGGCTGGGCAGCCTCAGGCAGCACCACCTGCCCAGGCCAGAAGCCCCAAGGGGCAGCCTGGCTGTGAGTTCAGGGGCAGCTGTGCTGTGGGAGGCTGCCGGGGCCCAGCCTTACCGTGGGTTCTGGCAGATGCTGGGGTACAGGCCGGTGCCACAGCAGGGCAGCTCGTACAGGCGCTTTGACTGCACGAGCTCAAACCTCAGTGTCTGCTCAAACCTCCCTGGCTTTTTGGCGGAGAAGTTGACCTTCAGTTCCACCTCACCGTGGGCAGGCACTATCCACCGGTACCGTTTCAGCCTGGCAATTTAAGAGGAGGCTTCAGACATTGCTGAGGAGCCAACAGAACAAGGAGGGTGCACTCGCCATCCCCCAGCACTGGCACGGGGTCACTGTGGAGCTGGGGACGATGCACCTTGTTTGGCAAGAGGACCAAGAAGCAGAGGCATCACCTCCTCCCGTGCAGCTCACCTGAGGAATTCTGTGGGGACTGAGGCACTTCCCACTGTACTTTTGGATCCTGTTGCAGAGGAATCCCGGGGACTTTCTGCTCTCTGTGTGGAGATATGCTTCTCCTTTGCAGAGCTGTCTCTGCTGGTTGCTTTACCTGTCTTTGGATGGCCCTTGGAAGAACTGCCCTTCACATCTGGGGCCTTGGGCTAAGGGGAGAGAGAAGAGGGAGAGAGAAGTGAGCCCTGAGACATCCCCATCCTGGAAAGCAAAAGGGGGGTTTGTTCACCAATGGAAGAGAGAAAAAATAAATAAGTCCACCTGCCCATGGACTTGGTCTCCTTTATTGGTGTTTGTTTTGCCTAGGACACCCCTGCTCACTCAGGACCCTCTCCTCAAAGGAAGTTCATGGTTTTAAGTGCTTTTTCCCCCTCTTGTCTTACAGAACTGCTCTGTTTCCAGCAGAACTGTCTCTTTTGTCCCATCCCTGACAGAAAGGAGACCTGCAGATATCACATCTTCACTGCCTTTCCACAATGCTCCCTTTCCATTCAACCTGTCCCGCCTGTCCCCGTCTAGCCTGGTCCCTGCCGTGGCACCTTCAGTGCCAGCACCACTGGAGCACCCACCAGATCCTCTTCTATAGCAGCACCTTCTGGTGCCACAATGCTGAAGGGCTCCACACGCTCTGCAGAGCCCAGCCTCTCCTCTGGGTACTCGACTATGGAGAGCACAGCAGCAGGGGGAAGGGGGGGGCCATCAGGATGCAGTCCCAGATGTTTCAGCAGCTAAAACAGAAGAGAAAATCCTGTTTATACTTCTGCCACCTTCATCCTCACAACTCCTTCTTTGAAGGCACTGAGGTTTTGGCAATGGGGTTTTTAATTTACATGAAATACGAGTGCTTTGTTATGCCCAGTGGGGTGAGCAGGCTCCAGAGCAGACACAAGAGCTACAAGCAGGACTGGGAGAGTGACTCAGCTGAAGAAAACAATGGCCATGTCCTGGGAGGGTTTATGATTTCCGGGATGGGAAACTCTGAACAGATGGGATACTTGTACACAGAGCACTCCCACTTCCTGCCCATCTGAGGGATGGTGACAACCTCCCCATCCACACAGATGATAGTCTTTGTGGAATACCATCAGGGACCTGGACGTGGCTCTGTGCCATTATCACCTGGGGGAACACAATGCTCCAGGGCCCAAGACCACAGCAAGCTCAAGATCTGAGCTTTGCAGGGTTTTACCTGGTCTTCCTTTGGCAGCTTCCCATCCCTCAGGATCTGCCCAATCATGGCCTTTGGATCTGAGACCTCAATGTCCAGGCACGGCACCCCAATGTGCTCGTCTCCGACTGCTCCTTCGGCAGCTTCGCTTCGCGTCCCCAGCTGAGATGACTGAAGACTTCTTCGGTCTCCACTTTTTTGTTCAGGCTTCTTCTCCACCTTCTCCTGAGGCTTATTGGTCTTCTGACCTTTGTTTTCAGCTGGAGACTTTCCCTTTTGGATCACAGGTAACTGCACGGTACCCTGAACCCTGTCCCAGCAGGAGAAAACCTGTGCAACATTCTGCTGCGATGAATCATAAATCTGAAACCTCAGGATCAAGTTCTCAATCTCAGCTGGGTCCTCTGGGATTTCAGTTTCCCCCATCCCTGCAGCTTTGGTTTCCCATTTCTCTGGGGCTTTGGTTTCTCCAGTCTCAGGGGCTTTGGTTTCCCCCTTCTCTGGGGCTTCCTTCCCCTCGGGTGATCTGGTTTCCTCCTTCGCTGGTTTTGGAGGTTGCTTCTGCACGGAGACACCCTTCTTTTCCTCCTTCTGCCTCTCTAAGGCTTTTGCCTCCTCCTCATGTTTTTGAGCCAGCTGCTTCAGCTCCCTTCAGCAAACAAAACAGAAAACATTGCTGAGAGTCACCACCAGAAACTTGAGCTCACCAGTCCTGGCTGGCCCTGCACTTCATTCCTTGACCCCGAGGCCAACATTTTCCTCCTCCCCCCATCAAATTCCAATACGATACTTTCCCCCAAATCACCAACTCTTGGTCCGGCACCACCCTTTAGAATACTCAATCCTCAGTTCATCAAGAGAAGAAGGAGTCCTTCTTTGTGCCATGGACTTCTTGTCACACATGGCACTGCCCGGAGATCCTTTGCCATCATGACATCTTCCTTCCATGCCCAGTGCTCTCACCACTGCACATGGACCAGGGCTGCTTCTAGGGTTTCCTTTCAAGGATGCCTTTTCTCATTCCAAAAAAGGCACAGTCTCTCCTTTGGGACATCTGTCCCCTCCAAGTTTTTTGCACCTTCTGGTGCCGAGGGGTACCCACACTGAACCCTCCTGGTTCTGAGGCATTGCCCCCCCTGGAAGCAGTCTCTGTATCACAAGGAAACAGTCCATGGTTATACAAAAAAAAGAGTCCATCAAAAAATGCCACTACATCATCTCCATTCTTCCAACATCTCTCTCTCTGCCCAGACCTTCATCACTCTTCTAGGAAGGGTTAATGTTCTGTAAAGTTTTCATTGTCCACAAAGGGGTTAAAAGCTCCCACAAGCAGCTGGACACATCGCTGGCTCCTGGCCTGCCTTTCCTCCTTCTAAACCTGCTGCCACACGTGTTTATCAAGTTTCAGGGAAACTCTCAGGCACGGCTCTGTTTCTCTCTCTGTCTCCCAGAAGTGTGTGGAGGGGAATACCTCTCAGTAGTTCTTCGATGCTTCCACCCTTGGGCCCCTCAGGGTCAGGCCCACCTCTCCCAGGCCGCGTGGCCTTCCCCTTTCCTGCACAGCCAGCAGCTGGGCTGGGGGAGAGATCAAACTCTCTCCCGCCTGAAATCCAAAGAGATTTCCAGGGGGGAGCCCTGCTTTTAACCCTGTGTTCTCAGAGGCGGATCCAATGTCCCAATGGCCACATCAGGCACCAATATTAGAATCTGAGCACCTATTGGTGACCACAGCATCCCAGAAATCCTATTTCCGGTCAAACCACCACACACTCCCATCTCCACACTTTGCCTATGTGTCCTGAGCTGGGCTGCCTTGCTGGAGCAGAGCTTCTCCTGGGCTTGCCTACTGCTGCAGCTGAAGGGGAGCCTAAAGGACATGAGCTTTCATGGGTGCTGTCCCACCATAAGGAGAACCCTGGCAGATCAGCATTGCAAGGACTGGCAATGCTGTGGCAGGACCAGGACCCAAAGCAAGGTTTGCTCTGTGCCCCACACCTGCCCATACCACAATCCCACTGTTTTGGTGAAGGGACATGATGAAGAAGGTGCAACTCAACACCATGGACCTAAAGACACCTCTAGAGGCAGTGCCAAGGCAAGCCCAGAGCCCAGCTCCCTGCAGGCAGCATCTAAGGCAGGAGGGCTCAGCACTCAAATAGAGAAGAAGATCTTCTGTCTCAACAGAAGAAGGTCCTTCCTCTCTTGGGAGCCAGGGAGCTCAGAGTGGCCATCCCTGTGCTGCTTCTGGCCTTTGCTCTGCAGCACCTCTGAGCTCAGAGTCCTTGGAGCAGGGAAGCCCTCCAGGGACGATAACCCATGGAAGAGCTGTAACCCATGGAAGGCTTACTCACTTTTTCCTCCGTATGCGCTTCCTTTCCAGGATTATTTTATCCACTTCTGCTTTCTTCTCCTTAGGGAGAGCATCATACTCATCCTCATCTATTTGCAAGATACGTTCTGCTTTCCTCTGCAGAGCTTTTTCCCGCTGCATTTCTTTAGCACAAACCAGAGGAGAAACCATGAGTGACTGCAAGCAGAGCTGGGTGCTCTGGGGCAGCTGCAAGGATTCACAGCTTTTCCTGATGCAGCCTATCATCCCAGGAGATACTGGGGAGCTCATATCCCTGCTCCAGAATTCAATCTCCCAAGCTATGGCTTAAGTGCACCAAGGCTGAGGACAGTTGTTTGTCACTCAGCTACAGCAGCTGGCACTTGTGCCCAAGCTTTAATGTTAGAGATTAGGCTGAGTCTTAAAACCTCAGATCTCCTGCAACTCTGAAATGAGTGCTGGTTACACTGAGGCAGAAGGCAGAAAGATTAATAAAAACATTTCTTACAAGCTCTGCTACAAACTCAGATACACAGAGATAAGGGTGAGGGCTTGAGAGAAAAGATTTGAGAGGGATGGAGATATTTCACCTTCCTTCTCGGTTTCAGCTTCCTTCCTTTTTCTTTCAGCTTCCTCCCTGGCTTTCCAAGAATCATAATCCTCATGCAGGTTTACCATGAAGATATGACAACGATTCTTGACAGCTTTGAGTACGCAGAGTAGGGAAGATTCCAGGCTGCTTGCAAAGAGGCTCTCCAAGCCATCAAAGATCACTCCCTTGGAGCAGTCTTTACGCTGTGAATAAAGGGAAGACTAAGTCAGCCATTGCACGCAGGGGCCTCACAGCTGGACAGTGATCCCAGATGTCCCAGGGCACCAGCTATCCTTGTTCCAAGTGCAGTAGCTAAGAGCAGCTGGGACCTGTCCTTAGGCTCTGCCAACTAAGGGCAGCTGCAGCTTCCCCCAGGGTTCCCTGCACACAGTCCGGATCCTCGAGCAGCATGTGCAGAGCTGCTGCTCCTCCTCCTCCTCCTCTCTGAGTCGTACCTCAGTGCCTTCTCTCCAGAGCAGGAATGTCTCCTTTTGCCCCACCCCACACACCTGCAGCCTCTCACTGAGGATGTCCACCAGCAGCTCCTCGGGCAGCACACAGCTCAAGCAGTTCAGCTCTTCCCCACAACTGCTGACGATGTTCAGCTGCTGGGGCGCAGGAGCAGTGGAAACTGTGAACTGCAATGGGAACCATTGTAAGGAAAAGAAACCATGGTGGAAAGCCCTGAACAACTCCCACTGCTGGGCTTGGAGCTGGGGTTCCTCACTAATGGAGACTAGAACAACCCTGCAGTGCAGGCTGGGGGCTCCAGGGGACGGTTCTGGAGGGCCCATGCCTTGGCCAGCAGAGACCCCAGCTTGCAAGCCCCAGTGCAGCCTCCCAGCACTTTGCTCACTGCCTGCAGCCACACTAGCCAGGACTGCACTTTGCCAGCAAACCACTGAGAGCCAGTGGAGCTGTCTGCCAGAGCACATTCCCAGCCCAAGTCATGGCACACAGACCCACAGAGCCTACAATGCAAGCGGCCCCTGCCCATCTCAAAGACAATGCAAAGGTCCCAGGCATCAACCAGGGCAGATCATGTTTACCTTGATGTCATGTTTACCAAGTCTGCTGGCTGACTCCTCGTTTTGTGATGGAGGGGTCTTTTCTTTGACATTCTTGATTTTTTCCCCAGAGGCTCGTTTATTCTTGGTCTGAGATTTTTTATCTGTACAGGGAACAGATGGTTCAGGGGGGCTTTGTAAAGCAAGCAGGCACCTTTGACTGCAATGGGCACAGCCTTGGGAAGGAACATGGCTCTTTTCCCCAGTCTGCTGGGCACTGGCAGCACTGTTTCCCAGAAGCAGCTCCTTCCCTGCTTCTCTTACCAGCATGGTAAAGCACACCATCCCATACTTGATTTTAAAGCCAGCACTATGTCCCTCCTAACAACTGTGCATGCAGGTGATGCTGCTCACACAGCAATTCCCCTGCAGATCAAGCCAGAGATTTGTCCTCCAGGAGCATTGTTTCCATACACTGCACCCATCCTGCATTCCCATGTGGAGACCTGCAGCCCTGCCACACTTGCATCACCCATCTCCACTGAAGCTAAATCCTCCTTGTGGGAAAAGCCCAGCTGGGACCCAGACTCTTCTTCCTTCCACCAGCTCCCAACCCAGCCAGGTTCAAAACTGAGCACTGCAAAACTTCCCCCTGCACTGAGCCAGGTCTGGCCTCACCCTGCAGAGCTCAGGGCACCAACTGCCCAGGAAGTTTCACAAAAGTCTCCAGTCTCACATGGAGAACAGCCCAACGAGCTGTGTAACCTGACAGTGGCCACAGGTAACTCTCTGGAGAAAAGAGCTCATCTGGAGCATGTCTCTCATTGGAAACTCCTCTGGGAGGCTGTCCTTCCCTTCCTCTCGTTTGCGAGGTTACACGCATAGTCAGTCCTCCTGTGCTCAATGAGCCACTTCAGAAGGCTTTTTCCTTGTTCAGGTGGGCAGCAGTTCTGCCTGCTGCCCATAAGAAGAAGGCTCAATTCAGCTTTGAGGAAATATAAAATAGTTGGGAAAGAGACAGGCATGCTTTACCAGCCCTAGATGAGCTCTTTTCTCCAGAGATTTACCTACGCCCACTGCTGGGTTACACAGCTCGTCGGGCTGTTCTCCATGTGAGACTGGAGACTTTTATCAAACTTCCTGGGCAGTTGGTACCCCTAGAAAAACGAACATGTGCCAAGAAAGGCAGCAAAGGGGGCTATAAAAGAACCTTTTTCTGAGCCCTTAAAGTTGATTTCATTATTTTGGCAAGCCAGTGATGCACTTCACCCATGTTCCCTAAGAGAAACCCAAGGACTGAAAAACTGCTGCTCTGAGTAAGCAGAAGTGGACGGTGGTGGTGGGTTTCTCAAGCACTGGCCCTGGGTCCTTACCAGCATTTCTCCTTACCAGCATCACCTTCGTCTTTGCCTTCCAGCTCCAGGGCAGCCTGGGTGCAGAGCTCCCGGGCACGGAGCCCCGCTGGGCTCCTGTCCTTGGCCATGGCCTCTTTCACCACGGTGTCGATGGACACGTAAGCAGCGTCGTAATACTGACACAGGCCTGCTGCTATCTCTGTCTTTCCTGAGAGAGAGAGGAGGACTGCTTGGTGACACTGGCACAGGAGGCATTGCAGGGACAGGCCCTGGAAAACCTCCAACAAATTTCAAAGTTAAAATGACAGTGGGAAAGCAAGTGTCCCTCCAGGGGAGGCCATGAGGGAGGCAGCTGCAGCGTGCATACAAACTCTGAATGCTAGAGCCAAGTGGATCATCTCCACCTCCCGTTCAGCTGAGGACTTGCCTTAAGCACCGTGGCCCACCAGGATGTGTTCCTCCTGCTTGCCCCTCTCCCTGCAGCCCTGGGCTGCAGCTCACGTACCTGCCCGGGGCGGCCCATGGATGATGACAACCATCCCTCCTTGGTGGGGCTGCGCCTCGCAACTCCCTGAGTCCGGGTCAATGCCCAGGTGGTGCAGGACAGCCCGAGAGACAGGATTCCCAGCCTCTTTCACCATGGACTCGGGACAGAATGGGACAGCTCTGTGACGTGCTGCAGTGCAAAACCAGGGGGAAAAGTCAGCCTCCTGCCTACCTTTGATCCTCACCATCCTCCCCATCCCCTCAGATCCCAGTAAAGGAGACTCGGTGAAAGCAAGATCAGATTGGTCTTTTGCTGCTAGGAAGGTGCAAATATAAAACAGCCAGTGATATTAGACCTGGTCCTATTGGCTGAGGAACTCATCCAGCCCTAGTCTTTGTGGCTAAGGGACACAAGGAAATATCCTGATTATTTCCCCAGTCTATGGCAGGCAGATAGGAGCTTGCTTTGGCTGCACTCAGAATTGGAAGAGGATGCCACAGCCCTTCAGCCAAGAGTTCCTCCACCAAGCTGGGGAACAGGCAGCTGCTAAAAGCACGGGCTTTCCCTGGAGAGTAAGGTGACAGAGAGTTCAGGGTGTATGGGCTGGAGTCCCTGCTGTGACCACAGGCAAAACAGACACCACCAAACCCTCACTGTTTTTCTGACCTGCTGCTGCCTTGCCCATGGCCTTGGCCTCAGCCTCAGCCCCGGCCTTGGGCTCTGCCTCTTGAGCCTTTGGCCTCCACTGTGCTCCATGATTCTGCAGCACCTCTGGAGGCAGCGTCTCACCCACGGCACGTGGAGGCAGAAAAAAGCTCTTTTGGTACTCAGACCCCACTGCCATCCGCAGGATCTGTGTGTGGAGGGAAGAGAAGCCATACACAAGATTCCTTTTCTTGCCTTTCATCACACAGACTCAACAAACCCATTTTCTGTCTCCTCCCTTCCTCCCAACAACACAAACTATTTAGTTTAGGTCCTCCCACAGCATGTCAGCAGAGCTGGCTTTGCCCTGGGGATTGCCTCCATCTCCCTGGCACAAGCCTGGGAATGCTGGAGTGCTGTGAAGCTTGGGCAGCGTGTACATGGGGCCCAGACTTCTCACCTTCTCCTCCTCAAGGTACTGCTCATCAAAATCCAGGGAGTAAAACTCAATGGGGAAGTTGCATGGGTTCTTCACCACCACTGTGGCCTCCACCCCATCGCTGTCCACCAGCATCCATCCCATCTTTAGTGCTGGGGGCCTGAACTCCAACCGTGGCTTCAGACCTTGTCCTGAGAGGTGCAGCTTTAAGCGATTGCTGCTCCCACAAATGATAAGCTCCAGCTCATTCTTGTAAGACCTCTGAAAAGAGGAAAGCACAGAAAACTCATCCATGAAGTCTCAGATGACAGGACCCCAAATACAGCAATGCTTGCCCCAAGGTCAGGGTGTTATCAGTCCCTCCAAGATGAATGGAAACCAGATATTTACTTATGCTAGGGACTAGAGCATCTGTAGTAGTCTGGGTCTGAGTAACTGGGATGAATGCTGGTGTGCACTGTAACTGGGTATCAGATGGCTGTACAATGGCCTGTCAGACATTTTCACCTAGTCATGCAGGAGTGAAGTGCTCATGGGAAAGGCCCTCAGGGTTTCAGTGTCCACAGTCCTGGCACTGCTGCATCAGGCAAACACCAGCTCCAGGAGAGAGGCAAATGAGCTCTTGCTGGCCAGAAATAAGGGTCATCTTCTCTGCTTAGTGTTTGGCTCTGGTCCAAGCCAGACACAAGATGGTTTCATTTCTTGAGCAATTAAAAGATCCCTGGGAGTGTGTGTGGGCACACAAGCACTTGTGTCCATGCTGGTACACACTGCCACTTTCCAAAACCCAGCAGCCACAGGCAAACCACTTTTGGGAATGCTTTGTCCTTTGAGCTGAATCCCCAGCTGCACAGGAATGTGCAGGCAGGCCAGAGCCCCAGGGACTGCTGGCAGCACCCCCACTACAGGTGACTGTCCTGCCGTGCCCAGGAAGGTGGGTGGTGGCTGTTTGGTCTGTCAGTCCTGCAGCAGGATGGGCCATTCCAGGATTATCCTCTGTGAGTGGGCAGCTGCTCTGCACTGAGTGTCACAGCTGCAAATACAGCTGGGCAAGGGGCAGGCTGAGGGGAGTTGGGCACATCCCCCCATGTGCCAAGAGGCAGCCTCAGAGCCCTGGTGCTCTCTCTGCAAGCTCCCTGTGGGCATTTCAAAGCACATCTCACGGGAGTGCACTGTGGGGTGAACTGAGCCACGCTGAGTACGGGGTTTGCAGAAGGCTCCCTGTGAAGGCAGAGCTCCTACCACACTCTCTGCACCAGGCCCTCATTTCCAGATAGCCCTGACAGGCCTCCTGGGCTGACACCTGCCAATCTCACCTCCTCCTCAGGTGTAAACTGGATATGCAAGTTCTGCCACTTTCCTGGATCAAGGGTTCCTTTGGAGGGCGTCACGTCAAAGGGACAGGGCTCGTGCTGATTGTTCTGGGCACAGAAATCAATAATGTGAGGTCTCCTCATGTTCTGAGACACAGACATGGTGCTGAGAGCACCCACAGCCAAACCAAGTGTGGCCCCAAAGCCCAGAGCTGGAGGGAAGCCCTGTAGACAGGGCAGGCAGATAGGGAACTACTGTCCTCAGAGGAGGAGGAGGAATGGGTGAAGATGGCAGCAAAGCAAAGCATCAGCTAATGGAACAGGTTGAGGCAAACCAGCCTTGATCTAGACCCTCAGAAGTTTCCTCAAACACACTGTAGACCCAAGTGCTCAAGCAGCCACAGAGCAGAAAGGGCAAGAGTCACAAAGAAAACCCAACCAAGTTCTGTGTTCAATGTCGCCTGTGCTTTACCCTCAGAGCAGGCTCCTTGGAAGCAATGAACCATTTGCAGGGTACTCGGAACCAGTTGAAGAGTCGGATGGTCTCAACCTGGCAGTCCCCAACAAGGATGTCAGAGAACTGCAGTCTGTTCTTGGAGAGGGTGAGTGACAGTTCCAACACAGTGGCACGGATGCGGATGCTGTACATAGGGCCTTCTGTCACCTGGAGAAGGACAGAGAATTCAGCAGAGCGTGCAGGTGACATGTGCTGCTGTGCCCAGCCTGCTGCCTGCCCCAAGAGCTGTGGTACCTCTATGGGCAGCACCACTTCCACGTCACCATACGGCTTGTGGGCACTTTCAAAGCGCACGTCGAAGTCCACGCTGTTGTTGGGGGGCAGGCAAATCATCTGGTCCAGGCCCACGCTGAAACCTTGAACAGATGAACACAAAGCAGCTGAGATACACACAAAACACAAAATGTGTACAAGCATTTAGGCCTTACAGGTGTTCTGGCTGAGAGGTGTGGCAAAAGCCCCAGGCTGTGCTGTGACCTGGACAAAATCTTAAGAGTGCACCTGAACACCCTTCAGACACAGTGAGCCACTGTGTGATGGAAGGGCAGCCTTGCCTCAAGGCCTCTTTTGGAAACCTCTTTTGATGCACCAGAGGATCTCACAGGCTGCTTCCTCAGTAAAGGCTGAATACAGGTGCTGTGAACCTGTGTGATCTCCAAACAAAGCACTTCCAAAATACAGCAGACCCCGCTGGTTGGCAAAACAAGCCCACAGAGTGTCCAAAGAAACTTGCTGCTTGTGGGAGCCAAGGGTGGAAGATGCTGAGAGGTGACCAGGGTGATGGTCACCATTGGCCCCTGCACTGAAGCGTTAGGGCAGTCACAGGCAGGCCAGGTCCCTGGGCATGGCTGGCTGTTGTGTTGTGTTGTTTAATTTCCCCCAGTTATTCCCCCATTTTATGTATTCTCCCCCCCGGTTTCTGTAAAATGGTTCCTCCCTCCCCTGATTTTCCCGCCACTGCCTCCCTTCACAGTTGGTCTCCATGGTTACCTCCTTCCCCCTCAACAGTCAATCTCCCCTTATTATGTGATTACCCCTCCCTTATTCTCCTTATAAGTAAGTTTTTCCTCCTCCCTGGGCCCAGTCAATCACCCCCCACTCCTCCCAGGTTTCCAGAATCTTCTCCTCTCTGGGGGCTGTGGTTGGCTGTGGTCCCGGGGCCCCTCCTTTATGTTGTATCAATTGGTTAGTCCCCTATGTCAGTTATGTTTGTACCCTTCTCTGATTGGCTGGTTGGGCTCCCCTCCTCTCTCCACCCCTTCTTTTTAAAACTGTGCCTCTCCCCCCATTCCTGGTCTCTTGCTGGTTGGCACTCTCCTTTCCTGTTCACATCCTCGAACCCTCAATAAACCGGAGTTAGCCCCCAGCCTGTGGTCACCTCTTTCTTTGTCTCACTGCACTTCAGTCCGCACCGCGCATCCAGCCCAGCCTGAGGCCAAGACGCCGAGGGGGGGCTGGCAGTGCATGCGCCGGGGGTGTCGGCCACCTAACTCCCTACTTCAGCTAGCCGGACACTTGGGCCAAATACGCCCTTGCGCAGGTTGGCGCCCAACGTGGGGCTCGAACCCACGACCCTGAGATTAGGAGTCTCATGCTCTACCGACTGAGCTAGCCGGGGCTGGCCACAAGAGTTCTGCCTCTACAGCTCCCAGCAGGGGCACTGAGAAGAAAAAGCTCAGAAACCTCCCCAGGTTCAGGGGCTTAAGCTAATCTGTCTGAGACACCTCCTTCAAGGGCACAGGAAGTGTCTCCAGCACTGCTTACCTGTGTCCTGCAGGACAGATACATCGACCTGGAAGGACACATGGATCTGCCCAGGGTTGGTGATCTTCAGAGAGTGTGACTCAGTGTAACCCTTAAGGACAGGGCCCATGTCCAGGACATATTCGAGCAGCTCAACTCTGCAAGGAATAAGGACAGTCCTTAAACCACAGCCTGGCTACACATCCAAGTGGATGGAGGATACAAATAAAGTGGTTATTTCTCTATTCACAGCTGTAAAAACTCAGCTCAAGCCCATGAAACCCATGGCCTGACCACCTGGCAATAACTTTGGGAAGTCAGGAGAAGTGCAGGTCCTAGGTTTGATCAGCTACTAATGGTACCTGAAAATAAAATTAGTTTAAAATGGACACTGGCCACAGCTCATCTGCCATGAAAAGCCAGTCTAGGTGAGTCCACTGGGCCTCCACTGCTCTCAGTGGAACTGCCTAGCCTAGTGTACAACCCGAGACTGAAACTGCTTTGGAGTCTAGGAATAAGGTTTGCCTGCACAGGAAATCTTCATTGCTCTGCAACCAGACCACATGAGCTGCTCTGCAGAGCATCTCCTTCCTGAATTGAAGCCTCCCGTGCTTGTGCTGCATCATGATGGTGCAAAGGGACAGGCCAAGTCACCTAGATAAGCCCTGCCACCCCACCAGGATCCAAACCATCTGATGTTGGGTTTTAAAGGGTTTGCTGACACATGCAGTTCCCTTCTCCTTTTGTTCAGTGTCACAGCTGCACAGCTGTTAGTTGGAAGCAAGACCTCAGCTGGGAGTTGTCTCTCTCAGAGCTAGGCAGCAGGGACAGAATCTATGCTGTCTGGAAGGGCTAGAAGGTCTGCACTGGGTCCCCCAGCTCTAGGGACAGAACCCCACACCTGTGGGGAGCTGAGCAGTGCAAAGCTCAGCGTGGTGCTGGGGAAGGGAGGACACTCCGCTGCTCACATGCAGCGTGTCACAGCCACCAGGACCAGAGCCCATCTGGAGTCCAGGCTGTTCCCAGCTCTGCAGACACAGGGAGCTCTCAGGAGAAGGGGACATGGCTGGGTGTTCCCACCCAGGGGCACCTGGAGATGGGGATGGGAGTCCCTACTCACTTGACAAGACTCTGGCACAGCTCCTTGTCAGGGAACCTGCTCTTCAGGGGATGGGATGGAAGAATTTGCTGCAGTTCTACAAAAGGTTTCTCTATCAGCATCCTCATCATCTCTATCTGCAGCTGAGTGTCTGACTGAAGAAAGGGAAGACAGTGGCTGGTTAGCAAAGGTCCCTCCCAAAGCCCAGCTTGCACCTGAGAAAGGATCCCAGCCCACTCTTGTTGGGAGGGGGTGTGGGGTCCTCCTGTCTGGCTGCTCAGTGCCTGTGACACCTCCTGCTCTCTTAGCCAGGACCTCATCTCCAGGGAAGTAACTCCAGCATCTTTGCCTGGCCAGACACTGTTAGCAAAGCTGATCTGGCCAGGCAGACAGACAAGCCAGGAACCCTCCAGAGCTCCAGACACTTGCCTGCCCCCAGCCTGTACCAAGGCAGCTTGGACAGAAGCTGTCTTGAAAGGGAACTGGCACCAAGCTGGTGCCTCGTGGAGATGAGCACCTCCAGCACAGCCCCAGGGCACAACCAGGCAGCTGCTGTTAAAGTCTGTAAATCTGGCAGGGCTAGGGTTGGGAACAATGAACTCCCCAGCAATGACCTGCATCTCCTTCAAAGCACCATCAACTCCATCCCTGGAGCATGGCCTTCAGCATCTCTCCCTGGGCCAGCCAGGAAGCTGCTGCAGCCCCAGAAGAGACCATGACCAGCGTGGCAGCCCTAGGGGCAATGCTGAGGTGACACAAGGTTGTCAGTGGGCAGGGAGGTCCCAGGTGTCATCAGGGCACCAGGAAGCTGCTGTGGGCTGCAAGGGGCTCAGGTGACATGGAGAGGGTGGCCTGTGCCAAACGGGGCTGCAGCTGTTCTTACTACAGTGCCAGAGGCAAGCACGCTGGGCTGCAGGTCCCGAGTCTTCAAGGTCTCAGTCTTTGGGCTCTGGGGCTTCTTCAGAACAGCTGATTTATAGCTGGGATCAAATATTTGCCGGCGTTTTATGAGCCGTTTCAGTGTCTTCTCATATTTTTCATTTCCTGAAGGAGGAAAGCATCCACAAAGAGAAGGGTGAGCAAAGTGCCAGTCCCATTTAAGCTGGGAAGTCCCCACCTCCCAACACTGGTTTCTTCCAGAAAGAAATCCCTCAAGACATCCATGGAAAAGTGGATGCTGCTGCTCCTCTCTGAATCTCATCCCTTGCAATGTCACACAGATCCAACCCTGCCAGAAGCCCTGCCAGCCTCTCTTACAGCTTTCCCAAGTCTTTCTCTCTAGCCATTGTCCTTCAGGACCCTGCCAGATGAGCTGGCAGGCTCTGCAGGTTGGTTCCTGGGACAAAGCCCACATGGGATCCTCTGCTCAGGACTCATGATGCAACCAGGGGGCTTGACTTGATCTGGGAGTCCTGCAACCCTCCAGGCTCGGTGGCGTTGGCATGAGCTGCCCTATGGGCACACGGTAGGGAACAAAACCAGAGGGGCCCTTCCTGGGGGCAGACAGGCAGTGCCCACCTCTGATGTTCCAGGGCAGGTCCAGACTGATCATGGGAAAGGATGCTTCTCCTTTCAGGCAGATGTTCTCTGGTTCCAGGTCACCCACTTTAAGCTGGTAAGTCCTGCTGAAGGCTCCTGGTAATCCTGGCATGTAAGAGAATTTCAGCAGTCGCTTCTTGCCAGGTGCAAGGGAACCCTGCAGAGATGGGAGAAGAGAGAGGGAATGCATCAGAGTGTTTGATGGGGGGATGGCTCAGGGGACAGGTTCTCATCTAGAAGAAACCATCAGACCACATCACCTTCATGATAAATATATTACAGTATTAGCTTTCACAATTGTTAGAGAAAATAAGATGAGTTTTATAATGATGACTTCTGTAAAAGAAGTTTTGCTAAATTTTACAGCTCTTTTAATGAGAATGTTGTGTTGTGTTAGCAATGTTGGTGAATAGTTGTTGCAGTATTAACATTTAACCAATGAAGGAATGGAAACCTGTTGAATGTGTGAAAAGTTACAAAAGACCAGGACTAGGACAACTGCACACACTCCATCTGCTGAGCAGGACCCGACACAGCGCCTCAGGGCTCTAGCGGTGACGCTCTGTCCCTGTCCTCTGTTGCTCTCTCCATTTCTCATTTTCTCTCTTTTCTGTCCCCCCTCTGGTCGGGACCATGCCCTTTCTTTATCAACAAACAGTTTTCAGATACAACACTTGCTGCGTTTGTGCCTTATTTTCATCTGAGAAATCTATCAAAAAGAATTCTCCTCTGCTCCCCTTACAGCAGGACAGGACAGTGACCCACACACCTGTGCCTCCCGCCGGTGTCGCCTCTGCCAGCAGAGCCACCCACCAGCCAAGGCCGTGGGGGAGTCTGTCAGGAGAGCACTTGTTTGACCTTCTCTGGCCCCAGCAGAAATTGCTTACAGCCCTGTCTCTCTCATGGCTGGGTTTGGGCTTTTCCCCTCTGACTTTTTTCCCCCTTCCCCACCTCCCCCCTTTCTTTTTTCCTTTCACACTCTCCTGGGCCACCTGACACAGGGCTGGGCTCAGTCACTTGTGCTACTTACAGTGGTGGGGTTGACCAGAAACACACCAGGCAGATGCTTATCTGCAGGGCTAGGGTTTAGCACCCAGTTGAGTTCAATCTTGCCACCATTCACCAGGGTGACATTGCTGTGACGAATTTCATTAAAGATCTGAAGAGAAGGCACAGGAGAGGGAAGTTACAGACCCAGGCCTGCTGCTGAGAATCTCCTTTCTCCCTCCTGGGTTTGAAAGCAGACACATCATGGGAGCAGGGACCAGGGAGGTGATAGGGGCACTTGGGAACCGGGGAACCCCCAGGCACAGGGCACCTGCACAGCACCAGGGAGCTCTGGCAGCACGCAGAGCTGTGGTAACAACCACGTGAGGGCCAGCAATAAATGAACCAGGGGACACAGGCCCTCCTCTGCCCTCTGAGGGGTCACCAACAGCCAGGAGAAACAGAGACAGCACTGAGGCATTCCAGAAGAAAAGACACCTGCATGCAAGTATTGGCAAGCAACATGGATGCAACAAGGGAGCCACCCAGGGCAACACAGACAGAGCCAGCAGCTGGGAATATCTGTGGGCTTTTGACTGGAAGAGAGTGAAGTGGGGATTATTCTGGGACAGTCTCTCCAACTGTAGTGACTGGAAGCCAAACTTCTTTCCTTGATCATTGTGTGGATTAAGCAAGAGCTTTAGACAAGAGCATCTCCTTGGAGGTCAGGCTTTAGGAGTGGACCAGCAGAGGGATGTCTCAGGGACACACCCCTCAGAGCATCCCCACTGGGCCCCTGCCTGCCCCAGGAGGCAGTGTTAGGTACCCTGAAAAAGAGGCATTCCCAGCATTGTGGAGAGGGTTGGAGATGGCCATTTTAAAGCAGCTTGGATGTCAGATGTGTCCCTCAAAGGTTGGACTTCCAAGCCCCAGAGCCAACAAAGGGGCTGGGAAGGGCAGGGAGCCCTGGAGCGAGGTGGGCAGGAACCTGCTGGCCGTGGTGCCAAGGCAAGGAGCTGTGCCAGGGATGTGTGTGGTACCTGTAAGCCACAGTTGATCTCCTGGGGCCTCACGAGGTAGCTGAGATGTGAGATCTCCCCAGTCACCAGCACCTTGTAGGTGGGGCCTCCCTCCACGTGGCACAGCGCCGTGACATCGGAGATGGTGTTGAGGTGGCCACAGAAGGTGAAGGAGACCTGCTGGCTCTCTCCTGGCTGCAGCACACCTGACACTGGCAGGATACTGAAAGCCTGCATGGAAGACAGGAGAAATTGAGCTGTTGAGCATGGCCATGGATGCAGAAGAGCATCTTGGAGCAAAGTGCAGCTGTACCTGGAGGGGCCTATTCCCCAAACACTGCCAGAATCACCCTCATCTCATCCTGCATCCATGCCACTGACCAGCGGAGGGACCATGGGGAAAATCTTCTCCCATACTCACAGATCAATGCATTAATTAGTACATTACAGGAAAGTGAACTGGGATGTCTCCTGGCACTAGAAATTCTCTCTGATGCACAACTTGCCTTTAAGAAGCATTTCTTACTGCTTTTAGAAAAGGAGGAGACTCAGAGTGAGAGCTCTTGGAGCTGAGCAAAGGACTCCAGCCCAGCTCATCTGACTCCTGCGGCTCTTCCCCTCTCTCTGATTTAAATGCTGCTTTCTCAACGTGCTACAGCAAAAGCTCCTGCAAAGATTTCCTATGGACCACCTGAGGAGTTCCAGGGAGAGCAGTGCCCTCCATAGGTGCTGCAAAGTGTCCTTGGGCAGCCCTACAAGGTGTCCTGCACAGCCTCTCCAACTACCAGCTGCTCCAGCAGCACTTTGTGATGGGCCTGCAGGGATGGGAGGCCCCTCTGTGGCCAATGCTGAGGGCCCCCAGTGGCACTGGGAGCTGCAGCCCTGCTTGCCACACTGACAGTGTGCAAGTGAGACAGATTCCCTCTTACCTCCTCTGCTTCGAGGGAAGTCTGCGGTGTGTCCACGGAGCAACTGACTCCCTCAAACCCCACTAGGAGGCGAGGGTATTCAGGAATTTGTTCTGCTTGCACCTGAAAAACAAGCCATTTTCTATGCTAGGAGGAAGAGATAGCCACTCTGCAAAGTCTCCCTTTGTAAGACAGCTTCAGGGCCAGCAGTGCAATAGCAGCTCTGGGTGAAAGCAGAGCCCTGCAAACAGGAGTCTGGCTGCCTTGGGAAGAGGCTCCATGGAGATCAGGATCATCCCAGCTGGCTCTGGCAAGGAAGCTGGAGGCCTTACCATGATGATGCAGATAAAAGCCTCATCTTACATTGTGAAGGCAAAAATTCCCACACACAACACAGGTCTGTAGGATCTGAGTGAGCTTCTCCAAGGAAAACTCTTCTATTTCTTCCTCCCACAGAGCCCATGTCCAGCCACTGGTCCTGCTGCCCAGCCCACTGTCAGGGCACAGGACAGCAGGGCAGCAAAAAGGGAGGTCAGCACGAGCGTGACTTGGTGGTGGCAGGCTGGGGAGGCAACACAAGCAGTAGATGTACAAGAAAATCTACCTTGTCTCTTAAAGACTGGTTAAAATCCTGCATTGTGCTCAGCATTCTGGCTGTCTCCACACATCTCATCTTGAAGTGTCTCCATCGAGTTATCGGGTGAACCAAATAGGTTGCCTTCCCCTTTGGTGGTTGGGGTTTGAATTTAGGTGGGTAAAGCTCATCTCTGGAAAATAACATAACAGCAAACCCCAGTGGCCAGCGGCAGTAACTTGTAGCTCTATGATCCCTGGTGCTAAGTGGCTCTCTCTCTGGTCTTGGGACCTTCTGGGCATCCTCCAGCACAATGCAAGGGAGGAAGGCAAGGAGCAGAGAGCAGCTCCTGCAGAGAGGACCCATCCCAAAGCAGAGGGGCCAGAAAGGCCTCCAGCAGCACTGTGGAAGCTGGGACTAGGAGCCTTCATCAAGGTGGACATGGCCTCAGGCCACAGAGGTCTGAGAAAGCAGCTTTCACCCCAGCTTTCCTTCCCAGGGGAAACCACTCTGGGGGCTATGCAGCATCAAACTGGTGGAAAACTATTCCCTGAGCATCCAGCCTGAGCACAGCTGCTCAGTGTCATTTGTCAGACCCCAGGCAAACAGCTTTGTTCTTTGCCAAGTACAAACAGGACACCAGCAAGAAGAGCTTCAAGGAGAGGGCAAAGGTGCACATACCTAAACCTGGTCACCTCGCTGTCAGACTGGAATGACCAGTGGTACTGGACGGGCAGTGGGCTGCAGTTGGTTATCTCCAGGAAACGCACTTCTTCAGTGCCAATCCTGATGCAGCCAAACTCCAGGGAGCTGGGCTGCATTTCGAGATTTGGGAAGTGCACTTCTCCCTGAAGGCTGATACGCTCCACAAAAGGATGGCCCCTGACCATGTCTATCTTCAGAACCTTCTCTTCTTTCCAGCTCTTAAAATCCAGTTCATAAGCTGGGTCAAACACGATGTAGAGATAGCAGGTCTCCCCTACATCCACTCTCACAGGCTGCAAGGAGATGAGCAGTAATTAATCACCTGTGGGATGATGTCCCAAGGTCTGACAGCAGCAAACAGTAAATGCTCCAAGTGAGCCCAGCATGGGCTCCTCAGTTCATGGTTCATCTCTCTACAGCAGGGGTCTGACTGCAGGCACCACAGTCCAGCCCAGGATCCCTCAGGCTCCCGTTGCTGTGCTCAGCCCCAATCCAAGGGGGTGGCTGCTGGAGAGCTGGCATGCTTTCCAGGAGACACCTTTACTGCATGCCTTGCCCAGACCCAGCTGCCTGTTCCCTTCTCCCTGTGCCTTAAAGCCAGGATGGATCTTCTCAATTCAGATAAGATTTTGATTCTTTCAGCAGCTTTGCTGATGCAGCTCAGGCCAGCCCACTGCTGATGCTACAGAATAAACTTCTAGACTCAAGGAGCCCCCAAGAGAAAGGTACCACCACATCCCTCCTCTCCAGACCCCACTGGAGGAGTCCAGGGCTGCTCACCTGGCCACCTGGGAGGGGCTGCTGCTCCTCATCACAGACCTGGAACGGCTGCTCCAAGTCCAGCATGAGGTCCAGTGGCAGCAGGCAGGTGTTTTTCAAAGACAAAGGCTGGTACTGCAGCCTCAGGACATCACTGGGTTTCTATAGAAACAGGAGACAGGGAAAAACAGCATCAACTAGACACAGACCTCCTTCTGCTTCTGCTGCAGCTCACATTTTTTCAGCCTCAGGAGTGCATTCATTTCTATCTGCAATTTCTATTTGTTGCTACCCTTCCAGGAGGTTTTTCCTGACAGCAGATGCTTTTCATGTTTAGAAACCTCAGCATCCTCTGGAGGACAGGGAAACACTCCCAAGTACACATGAGGGAATAGGCCCCCGAGAGGAGGTGGCTGCTAGAACAAGATCTAAAGCAGAAAGTGAATCCAGGCCATTCGTCTCCAGTTTTGTCTCTCTACTGGGCAGAACAGCACTAGAGGATCTTCACTCACTGACAGTCATTTCTCACAACCTTCCTGGCTCTAGCAGCCTCCAAAAGCACTTTGTCTGCACCACGTGTCCTGCAGCCCCTGCTACAGGCACAAGGTGTCTGTGGTCACAAAGCTCTGAGCAGCCTGGGCTCTTCCTTCCTGTCTGTGCATTGTGCTGGGCTTCCTGCATGGTTTAGAGAAACCAGAGACTTTGGGAAACGACTTCTGCACGTACTGGTACCAAACAGGTGCTGTGCCATAGAATGCAATAAATCAGTTTGTGTGCGTGGCATCGAGCAGAACCCAGGCAGAATCAGAGAGACCTGAAAAGCTTCTAAATGACATCTGAACTGCCTGTTCCAGGGATTCTGTACTTCACTGGAAGCCTGGGAACCAGAGGAAAGGCCTGAAACTCCAGAAACCAAATCATTAACCGTTTTCTCTTTTTCACACAACTGGCAGGAGGCAGAAAGATGATGCTGGATTGGGATCCAGAGACTAAAGGGCACCTGCTCTGCCTCAGTGTTATCATCACTGCAGTTGCAGGATGCCTGGGGATCCTTTGAAGCAGAGGAGGCTTAGGGAAATGCACAGAGCTGTACCATACAGCTGTACCATCAAGCATCCATGCCAACAGCAGAGAAGGCAAAGAGACGCAGGAAATGTTGGGTTTTTCCTTGTCAGCCTGAGGAATTCACAGGAATCTCCAGATTTCCCAGCTTCCCTACAGCATCAGTGTACAGACATCACCGTGCCTTGGAGGGTCCTCAAAAGCCTCCCTTTACAGTGAGCACAGAAACTGGCATTTCTCTGGAAGTGGCCACCATCTCCTTGGCACTGCAGCTGGAACTGCACTTTTACTTTGGGGAAGTCAAACACCAGTCTCATCTCTAAAAGCATCTTCACTCACTATACAAAGTGCCTCAGGAAGGGTAAAGAGGGGCTTCAACACAAGCACACACCCCCCTCAGCCATGCTGTTAAATGCCAGCATGCAATCCAGACTTACCTTCTCCACATAGAAAGAGAATTCTCTGGCTGATACTTCTATAGAGGGGTGAATAAACTCACAGGTGATGATTGTTTCTATTATCCTCTCCATCTTGGGGGCTGTCCCAGTGATAGCTTCACAGAACACATAATCCTGCACCTCCTGCAAGCAAGAGTCACTTGTCACCAGTGGGTAGTGGCAGGGCTCCCTGCAAATGCCCTGCACCCACCATGGGCCCTATTCCTGCCACAGTTACAGTCACTGCCCCCTTTTATTCCTGTGCTCAATTGTCTGTGACACTGCACCCCAATAACCACAAAAGCTACTTGTGAGAAACCCCCTCCCTTGACATGGCTTTTGTTTTACTCTGTGCTCACCCCAGACAAACCACTTGACACTTGTTTAATTCACTTTCTTTTTGGGCTCCTAGTCTAAGTGGAACTTATTTCTCTGCCCTTCTTTGCTGTCTCAGCATGCAACACTGCTTGCCCCAAAAGAGCAATATTTCCTTCCACCCTTGCTTTGGGATCAGCACTGGGTTTTGGTAGCTGTGGGATCACAATAAAGTCTCAGCTGGTCTGATGGTGGCCAGCAAGGAAAGCAACTGGTGCTGCCACAGAAACGTGTAGCCTTAAATCAGCTTTGTGAAGGCCCCTGCTCATCTCCCCAGGCAAACGTCAAGGGACGGTGGAACAAGCCCAGAGGAGGGGATCTCACCTGTGGGATGCGGGAGAAGCCCCGCAGCACCATGTCCTCAGACTGGCCTGGATGCAGGTCCATCGATAGTGGCTCCAGCCCAAACACAGGCCTGGCACGTTTGGGGCTCCGAGAATCACCCTTGGCCTTGGGGCTACTGAGGGCTGAGACACTCTGGGCCTCCTCCTCAGGTGGGCTGTAGCATTCTGCACTCCAGAAGAGCTGATGGTAACGGCGGCCCTTGTTTGTTACTTTGAACTGACGAATACAGGGCACCAGGCTGGAATAGAAGGCAGGATGGAAAATAGTATGGGAGTAGCTATTTCCCTGGTCATCAGATTGCTCCCAGTGAGCAACCTGAGGTGTTAATTGCTTGGAGACTATCTTCATCTCCAGTTCTTAATGTGGACCAGAAGTAGTGTGTGATAAGCTGCCCTTCTGATGTCATTATTGCAAAGAGAAATATGTTTATAACGGTAATGTAACATTTCCAGGTGAGGATAACAGGACGTGGTGTTTTCCCCCAAAATGTTTGTTCTGGGGTGATTCATACTGTTGCTGTATTTTGTGTTAATCTGTGCCCAAAACTGAAACTGAATCTTTGAGATGCTGCCCTTGGGGACCTTGTGTGTGGGGGCAGGATTGCAGACATTCCTAAAAGCTGCCTCAGAGGCAGTTTCTGGATGATCCCAGCAAGCTGGCAAAAATCATCTGCCTGCTCCAGGAGAGGAAACCAGGGGAGCAGAGCCTCTCTCATTCATATCAGCCTTGGCTCTGCACTGGGAGCCATTTGTAGAAACTTCATTTTGCAATTAGAAACTGTTTGGAAGTGAACTTGGCAAACTCTGCTGGCAGCTCTGCCTCTGGAACTGCTCTGTGGGCTCCCGCCTTCCTGGTGGGGGTTGTCACCCTCCTGTCTCTTTGCTCCCAGGGCCCCTGCTTGCCTGGGAGGTGCCACTGGGAAAGGGCAAGGACAGGAGAAAGGATCTTCCTTCCCTTGGTCCCTCAGCCACATGGAGGGACTGCCTCATCTGGGCACCATTTCAGGAACCTTTTGTCCTGGGCAGCCTGTGAGATCATTACTTGATCAAGCCAGGACATCAATGTATTGGAACTAAAGACAATTTGTGGCAATTTAGCAACTGGTTTCCCTTTCAGTGGCTTTTGAGGGTGTCTAACAACTCTCAACTGCCCATCACATGTTTGTAAAGGAATCTCTGCCTTTAGGGAAGCAGTCAGGGCTTTGAACACTGAAGAAGATCTTGCCTGAAGGACTACAGAAAAACTGCTCCTTGTTGAGACAGGAGGAGAGGTGGGAGTGGAGAGATCTCCTACCTGAATTGGTATCCCAAGTTGAGCTCTGGGGCGAATGGTTCATCTATGACAATTGTGGTGCCAATGCCGAAAGCCTGGAGATAGACAGTGCTCCAAAGGCGGTTCCTAATGAACAGCTGGACAGAGTCCTCAAAACCCACAGTGTCATCCAGGGTTGCTGTGACAGTCACAGGAACCTCACCCCTAGCAGGGATCACTCCTTCACTGGGTTCAACAACAAAGCAGTAGGATTTGGAAGCCTGTAAGACAAGCATAATATGCATTTAGGATGGAAACCATATACCCTGGTGTCTTGTGGGATATAAGAAAAAGAAAGACTAAAGAGGGGAAGATACAAATCCTGAAGGCTTAATCTCCCTGAAGTTAAGCTACAGTACTGGGCAACAGCAGAGTTCATACAACCTGTATTTTCCCCTCCTTTTAGGGACTCACCCAATTAACCCCGTCTTGCCCAACCCAAGGGATGCTTATCCTCAGGAGAGTGTTCCCTCCCCAGTCTTTCTCTGCAGTGTGGGCCAAGGAAAGCTGCTTTCTTTCTCTTGGCCTCTCACAAAGGCTCAAGGCCAGAGGAAGTCAGGACTGCTCAAATCCCACTGCAGAAACCACATGGCTGGAGGACACTGCTGAGAGCCTGAAGAATATATCTCTGCACAACCAGGTAGGCAAAACCCCAACACCAAACGATTCTTTCCCAAGGGGCCATCAGTGCTTCTCAACACCCCCTGAAGGACTGAAGCCCTCACTCCCCACCAATCATCAGCTGTAGAGAGGTGCCCCAGGGCCCTCTGCTTTGGAAAAGTCACCTCTAAATGCTTATAGCAGAGCAGGAAAGCAGGAAGCAGAAAGAAAACTGGACAACATGTGCTCTGTGAGCATGGCCCACTCTTCCCAAGAACTCTTGTCATCTGCTTTCTCATGGACTTCATGGACTGAGCAAGGGAGCTGGAAGGTGCCCAAAGGAGGGGGAAAGGCCTTGCACCAGCACAGCTGTACAGACACAGCTCTGCAGGTCTGGCCCTGGCAGGAGCATGTGAAACCCAACCTTTACACACCATGAGCACCCAGCCAAGGTGCACTGCTCCCTGCAGAGGCTGAAAGCAGAACTCCATTGTGGAGTCAGGAAAAGCTGCCCTGGAAAAAACCCTCGCTTCAGAATGACATTTATCTCCCAAACAGCTGGGAAAGCAGCAAGAGGAAAATTCACACCCCTCCCACATGGCCTGATGCTTTATCCACAGACCAAACAAGTCCATAGCATCAGGTTTTATCCAGCTCCACAAGTTCAACACACCCAGCATGAAGAAGAGAACAAACCTCAAGCCCCTCACAGATCTCCCCCTCCAGCAGACATCCCAGCCAGCCCCAGGCCCAGCCTACAAGCCCTTCCTGGCTGCACCAGCCCTGCTCCCCCTGCCAGGGGAGCAGCCCCAGCTCCTTCTGCCCTCTGCAGCCCCCACACATTAAACAGCCTTTCTCTGCAGCTGCTCCCCAAAGATGCTCTTCAATAGCACAGAGATCACAGGCTGGGGGTGCACAACTCCCACACTTGTCTTTGTGTGGACAGCCCAGATGGCTTGACCCCCAGCAGGTGTGAAAATTGCCTCCCCACCAGCAGTCTGAGGACAGACCTCACACCCTGCTCTCTACTATTAACAGCAGTTTGGCACAAAGCAAATGCAGATGGGACAGGGAAACCACAGTGAAACCCATGCTCTGGGGAGCAAAGGACCACAGGTTTCTCTTGATCTCGGAGCTCCAAAATGTGACACACACAGCTAAAGACAAAAGATAAAATTAAGGGAGAACTTGTCAACCCAGATAAATTTCTGCTCCAACCTCTCTGCACCTGACTTCACTGAGGGGTGCCCCAGCTAAAACCACTCCAGAGCCAGGTTCCTCTTGCCTCGCTCAGAGGGAATATTGGAGTATCTTGCCTCCTCTCACACAGGGCAATATGGAAATCTTGCATTTAAAAACCAAGTCATGGCTGCTACTGACCAGTCCATTTCCCTGGAAAACAGCCCCACGGATACTTACAATGTCTACCCTGAAGGCTACAGGGACGAGACATTCACTGAAGAGGGTAAAGCTTTGTGAAGCGGGTTGTAGAGCTGGGATCCTGCCAAACTCTAACAGAGTTGGACTTGGGTAGATTTCATCCAGCCATCCAGTGCTCCGTAATTCTACTCCCTGTTCCAGGAAGCAGGCAAGAAAGATTAAAAAACCACCCAAAACAAACCACAACAGGGAAACCTAAAAAAGCTTAAACAGCTCAACCCTGCTCAAGTAATTGCTTTAGGGACAGCTACCACGCTCCAGCTGAAATGCTGGGCTTTTGTGGGAAAAGAAAAAGAAAAATACAGGTTCACCTCCAAATTTAAAAGGATTAAGGTAAGAGAACCTTTCAAACTACAAATTATTGGCCCAAAGGTAAAAGCTTTGCAAGAAATCTCTAGTTAAGACCAGGCTGACAGTTAAACAACTGGTTATTCTGGTGGGGAGAAACCCTCCTCTTTAAGGTAAGCAGCCTGATAGTTGAAAGCAACTGTTTTGTCAAACTTCAGGCTCCCTGGCACAGCCTGCATTGCCTGTCCTTCCTGTTCACTGATTTACATGCAGTGCCACAATGGCCCAGGTTCAGATGTTTGGTGCCATCCAGGGAAGTTGGCATCATCATTTCATTATGTTTTAATATCAGTTTAAATCCTTGCAACCACTCTTCAAATGCCAGCTTTCCTTTCTTTTACAGAAAGCTCAAGGTTCCCAGAAGTCTTCTGACATCTTCTTTTGTGCTCAGAGAGATGATATTTTAAAACAGACGTTTCCAAATTTAACAGCATTTTAAAGATTAATTAACTAAAACTCCCCTCAATTCCAGCTTAGATGAACTACCTTCTGTGTCAGACATTGAGATCACCACCTATGAGGCACGGGCTGTTTGTGCCACCCATCCCTCCTGTCCTTCTCCACAGCAGCCTGTGGCTGTTTTCCCTGGCAGAATCCCTGTCCCCTGTGCACCATTGCAGGAGCAGTTGCACACAGGCTCACAGCTCCCCTTGCACTCACCCGTGGGTGTCTCGCATCCCCGAACACGCCGACGAGAATGTTGGTGCGATGCTCGCCCACTGTCTGCACTTCGATTACAACTGGGATCTCTGCAGTGCTGAAAGGCTGGACAATCCCACAGGGCTTGGGGCTGCTGTAGAGCACAGGAGAGTCCTCCTCGCGTTTCTGGAAGGGACAGAGTGAAATGCAACTTCAGAGGGACCTCTGAAGAAACTTTAGACTCCTTAACATCCACCGCAACAGCAACTTAGACACACATTTAAAACTCCTCAGGACAAAGGTAAAAGGCACAAACAAGCTGCAAGAATTGTAGGCTTAGCACTCCCAGGGGATCCTGCAAGGAGGCTGCCAGCACAGCCACTGGTGTCTGTGGATGCAGCAGCTTTTCACAACCCTCTAAGATCTCCCACAAGAAAGCACCCTGAAGACTAGAACATGAACTGTTTCCTTGGGAGGTTAAACTGCATCCTAAAGTTTGCATTCAGGTAGGATCCTGTTCTTAGCAGATCTTTAAGAGTGAATAGAAACCAGCAAGGTCTTATCCAAACCCTTTTTTCCCCTAATAATCTCCCCAATAATATTTGACAGGAGCAGGTGGATGTGATGCCAAACCTGGGGAATAAGCCCGTAGCAGCCAGGAAGGCTGGTGGAATTTGTAACAAAGAGCTTCCTCTCATATGGCACCTTCAGGAGGCACTCACGGTACGGCAGGATTATAGGGAACACATTCAGCTCAGGAACAACACATCTGGGCAAAGAGATGACCCCAAGGGAATCAGAGATACTGAGAGAATGAAGAACATTTACCCCTAAAGATTGTGAAATGGAGCAGAACACATTGGTCATTAACAGAACCAGACCCTGACTCTCAGCAGGCTGCCTGGTGTGTCCCAAACCAATGCAGGGTGGCTACAACCAGCACAACTCCATCTCTTGCAGGAAGAAGGAGAGGGGGCCCTCGGGAAATTTGTTCCACCTCAAGCACCAACACCCAGGCCAATAAATGATATCATTCCTGGTCCCTTTAGAAAAGGGCCCAGGACCATGCTGGGCTGTGAGCAGAGGTGCTTTTCACCACAGGCTGCTGTCCAAGCACTGCTGTTCTCATGTCCAGCTGGCACAACATGAGGGCATTAACCAGCACTTCTCCTTGGGAGCTGCAGCCAGCAAAGCCTGTGCAAGGCAGTGCCTGGGGGAAGGGGAAGGTACCTGGCTATGATGAACACCGTTGCCACTTCCTTAGCAATACCCTGCAGGTCCACCAGCAATCTCCGTTTGAATCTCGTCACGGTGTTGGAACAGAGGGTCACCTGGTGGAAAAAAGAAAAGTAAATTCTTCCTTACAAAAGCTCATTACTCACATGTGATATCCTCCAGTTCCTGAGGGAGGATTTGGCCTTAATTCTTCTGCTGGTCCATGTGTAGAGCACAGTCTCAGAGTAGCAAAAGCCTTCTGGCAATACCAGATTTGTCAAACACACCTTGCTATCACAGCATAGGTCAGCTTCATTAAAACATTAGACTAAAGCTCTACACACCACTGTATTCAAATTAAGGGGCCAATTTCTCATCTGACTACAATGACATAAATGCAGAGGAAATCTGACTTGAACACAGTGAGTTCAGCTTTACAGAAGGAGGCTGAGGGCAAAGAGTGGCCCAGCAGGTGCTGGGCAGTTCAGGGCTGCAGAGTGTTTTGTCTCCACTGGAGATCCCTGCAGTGAACACAAATCATTCTGTTCCCCAGGAGAGGAGAAATAAGACCAAGAAGAAAAGCTAACTGCTTTATACAATTACATCTCCCTAATAGACACCTTCTGCCCTCATCCTTGCTCTGCCCACTTGCAATCAAAGAAATTGCTCTCAAAAACACAAGAATGGCTTCAGGACTTGACTATATGGTATTGATCTCAGTGTATGATTTTGGAAACAAAACAGTGCTCCCTGAGGAACATCCCAGGTAACCCAGCTAGCAGAGGCCTCCCAGCAGTGCAGATCTCTCACTCCCAGGATGCTCAAAGCTGGCACCAGAGCTAAAGCCCTCCCACACTGCAGTGAAGCTTCAGCCCTGGTGCTGAAGCGTCTGTGGCTGGATTCTTCCCATACCTTAATATGCTGGTGTCCCTGAGGGACAATGGTGCCTTGGCTGGGATTAATTGTGAACTCCCTTGGCTCCATACAGAATTTAATTCCCTTGTCCCAGGATGGGTCACCTTCTTTGTGTATTTGATCAAAGCTGCTCACAGCCGGCTGCATGCCATCCTCCGACATGCGGAGCTTGAACGTCACGGGTACCACGGAGTTGTTAGTGAGGCAAATGCTCTTGGTGCAGGGAAAGCCTAGGAAAGGACACAAATATCCATTTAGGCACTCATCATGGCATGACTCCTGGTGGGAATATCCTGGCAGGATGAAAGTGTGATTGGAGTTGAGCTCTTTATTATCTGAACTACAGCTCACCAAGAAGCTGCATGAGGAATTAACTGTCACTTAGTTCCCTTTGACACTGACTGCAGACTGCAGCCTTGAAAATGCCCACTCCTAACCCTGCTGAACACTGCAAGCTTCTCTCTTTGTGATGGGGAGGAGCTCCCTCACCTGCCCCAAACCAGCACCAGTTCTCTCAGTGATGAGTGTGCACCCAGACCGAGCATTTACTCTGAGAATTCAAGCTGTAAAATTCCCTGGTAAGTCTGCCAACACTCTCACCATTTTCAAGATACATAAACAGTGAGTTGTCATTGAGAAGAAGCTACAGCAAAAGAAAGTGAGGATGGAATCAGGAACTAGAACGTGATGCACTTAATGCAGTTTCTCTCTGCAGGACCCTTAAAGCATCTCTTGGTTTGGGCCAAACAGACTGAGCACGTGACAGCTCAGAGCCCACTCAAGTGGGGGCAAACCCCAGCCTTGCTTTGAGATTAGCAATTAGGAACCAGGTCCCACCTCACCCAGAAACAGGGACATCACAGCCATGCTGCTCACTGTGATTGTGCCTGCAAGGGGATCCCCACTTAACTCTGAGATTTGCAGAGATACAGCCACTCATGGTGGGGATGTCCTGCAGAGCCCGGAGAGCAGCCACAGCCTGATCTGCAGTGCACATCTGGCCGGGCTGGCCACCTCTGTGGGGAGGAGAATTCTCCCCAGGCCTGCTCACCAAGAGTCACTGGAACACAGATGGGGAGAAAAAACAACTGCAGGTGCAGCCCAGAGCTTCTCTGTGCCCATCAACAGTGATCTCTGCCAGCTCCAGCAGGGACTCCAGCAGGGAGGCAAGAGAGGCACAAAAAGGACAAACCCAGATGTCAAAACCTCAAATGAGACTGAGGTCAGCACACGCAGACAACAGTCAATAGCTGAAAAGAAGCAAAGATACAACAGCTGCCTTTCTATTCTGTGGTTTTATTTGATCTCACAATGGCAAAATGCCCCCTGAGGCAGCAGCAGCCCTGCAGTTCACAGCCTGAAGGGCTGCTGTGGCAGATCATGAATGAGGGGTGCTTTTATGTTGGAAGGCACAGATCCCTGACACTGTGTCCCAGCCCAGGGAACACTCACCAAAGGAGACGTCCCCGAAGTCGAGGTCAGGGACATCGAAGTATAAATCCGGTCCAGTGACGGTGCCCCTGGATGGCGAGGACAGAGCAGGAAATGGCTCGGTTAAAGGCATTGCAAAGGTCCGGCTGTCGTGGCTTGGGGACACAAAACCTGGGCTCAGGGCACCCTGGGTTCCCAACCAACACAGCCCCGTGTGCTCAGCACAGGGCCCTGGGCACAGGAGGCCGCTCAAGCCAAGTGGCAGCAGCCAACAGCCCCTGATGGGCAGGCAGGAGAAGCCCCAGGATGCTGGTGGTCCCATGAAGGACCCTGAACACACACTCCAACGTGGCTCTGAGCCTCAGTTTCCCCAGCTGCAATGGGATGGACATCAAGGTGTCCCCACAAACTTCTGTAAGCAGCCTTTCCAGCCACAGGTTCCCTGCTTTGCTACTTCTTAGCTGGAACTGCTGTTCCCATAGAGAAGCTTTCGCAGGAGAGTTTGACCCACACAATCATTACAGACAGAGTTCTGAGACATGAATGCAGGGGAGCCCCAAACATCCTCTGAAAAGAGCAGCAACAGTTCTACCCAGGGCACAGATGAATCCTAGAGGAAAGGACCAGCTTGTCAGCAGTGCACAGCTGGCACAGCCAAGAGCAATAGCTGCAACAACCAAACAAGGCTGGCCTGAATCTAGCACACCACCTCACCTGTCCTTGAACTCAGCAGACACACTCCAAAAGCCACCAACACCCTCTGAAATCAGCACTTGAAGCTGCACAACGTTCACCAGTTGATTTCATGTATTGATGCCAATCAATGCCCACTCTGCCTTTTGGTTCAAAATCAAGAACCAGTGATCTGTGCCTTGTGTTGTACTCACAGGACTGCCCCTGGCTCTGCTCTGCACATCTCAACAAGAGACACCTGCCCTTGCTCAAGGAGAAAGCTGCTTATGCAGAAACATCCCATGACCAGTTTGGGGGAGGGACAGAGGAAAATCAATTATTTGATGGTGAAAGGTTCCCTCTTGATTTCCAAACTAAAGAAGCAGCACTTTTCCTCCAAAAACAAAGCCAGCATCATTGTTTCTCCACTATGGGCAGACGTACGCACCACTTTTCTCTTGCTAAGTAGTAACTTCATTGTTCCTTTTTGTCCATCTCCCTTATCTTACTGGTATAATCAAATTCAGGCTGTTTTCATTTCTTGACTGCCTTGAGCCAGTGCCTCCCAAGAGCAGCAGCCCAGCTCCAAAGCTGCAGAGCAGCCAGCATCAGCTCTCCTGCTTCCACTCCATTATCCCAGCAGCACATGGCTCAGGCTGGCAGGGACAAGCCCTCGTGCTGCTGTGGTGCTGAGCACTGAGCTCTGCCTCCCCTATGATCAGCCCTTCTCGCTTTGGCTGGGCCAGGATTGTCTCTTGCCATGGCACCAGCCCACGGGATGGTGCCCCAGTCCTTGGCACAGTTCCTGCTGCACAGTTCCTGACTCCCACATCAGCCCTTTGCTGGCTGTGCAAAGGAGGCACCAGAGCCCTCTGTGCACAGGAGCTGGGAGCACAGCTTGTCCCCACAGCATGGCTGGGAGAGGGGAGCTGAGGCTGCTGCTGCCCATCTGGCAGGGATTATTCACAGGAGTTTTTACAAACACTGCTGCTGCTGCAGAATGACCCAGGCTGGCCCATCTCCAAAACCCTGGGGGCCTTGCTGGGTGTTCAGGTGGGACATCCCAGAGCAGCTGCTGCCCAAAGCTGATCTATCCCACTGCCTGCCATGGCCCAAGGCACAGGGAGATCCCTGCAGGGAGGAGTCATTGCAGCTCCTGGGCACCACACAGGGCAGCAGGCAGCCTCACACTAAGGCAATGCCAGGATCACAGCAGAGATTCACACCTCAGGCAACACCTTTTTTCTCTGCTCGACCCCAGAATGAGGTAGGTGGGGGATGTCCCAGAGACAGCTACAGATGTGCCCACCCAGCTCCCAGGGTCCTTACTTGATGGTCAGGATCACAGGTCTAGGAGATCCAGCCATACTGAACTGAAATTCTTTCTCAAAGCTCCCCAGCACGGTGGCATCGAAGGAGACCTGAACAGTCTGGGTCCCACCTGCTGGAATGATGCCCCGCTCGGGCTTAAACTTGAAATGGAAGTCCACATCTGTGGTTGAAGGGATATAGGTGAAGGGAGCATCAAGAGCTCCTTGGTTAATCAGTTCCACCTGCAGAAGCAAGAAAGCAAAATGGAAATACATGTGGAATCTTCCCTTCTTGTGAGTTATTGTCTAATGATGCAATGAACACCCAGAAAAGGCAGAAGATGCTTTGTGCTGCTGAATGGCAGAAGTCAAAATATACAACAGGACAAGTTCTGCCTTTGGGTTTTCATGCAGAGCAATGGCAACTCCACAGAACTGCAGTCACCCTGGCTTATCCCATGGACACAGAGCAGTGCCCCTCTGCTCAGCAGCACCAAGCTCATTGAGAGCTGGCCCTGAGAGCCCTGAGTGGGGTCATTGCAGCTGCAGAGTGAATCAGCCCAGAGCTGCTGCTGCCCCAGTGAGCACAGCTCCAACAGCACCATCTACTCATTCACCTTTTCCCAGACCATGAAAACAATACATTGAGAATGAGGCATCAGCATCAAAATGTACAGACAGCACCATCTTTTGGTAAGAAAACTCAGCATGTCTTTCCCTTCCCCAGCCATGCTTTTGAAAGTTTCTGCCATGAGGTAGGGCCTCCTTTTCTACGTCTTTCAGTTGCGCTCTCATGATTTTTTTGCAAACTTGACACTACTGGAGGCGAGGAAAATAGATAGAAAAAATCTTTGCTTTATTCCCAAGTGTTGTATTGTGTTTTTATCACCCCAGTCTGTTATGGTTTTGATATTGTTGTTTATATCACCCCAGTTCTCTGTTTGTTATGGTTTTGCCATTTTTGTGACCTTGGCTGAACCCAAAACTGGCTTGCCTCAAGTTATTTCACTCCCCCCAGCCTGTCAATCCTTCCTACTCCCCGCCCAGCCCCCCAAGTTTTTCCGGATTCATTCCCCAATCTCCTCCCCGGACTCCTGTCAGTCTCTTGGCCTCCCATCCCCTCTTTCCAGAACCTTCCACCAGCGGCGTCGAGTGATTGGCCACAGCTCACGGCCCTCCCTTAGAGCGTTTCCTGATTTGTTGCCCCTCTTGTCACTCTCTCCGGTTTCCACACCCCCAGCTCTTCCCATTGGTTGCTCGCTAAATCCCGCTCTTGTTTCCACGCCCATTTGTAGCCCAGTAAAAGCTCCCTCACATTTAGATCTCCCCTCAGGCGTGGAGCTTTTCCCAAGGTTCTGATAAACCTCAGACTGAACCCTACGGAGAGTTAGCTCTTTTTTTCTCCACCTTAGCCAGCCAATGCCTTCTCTGCTTTAGGGGCATACACCCCTGGCTGCCCTCCCGTACTCCCAGGCACGGGAGACTGTCCCCCATATCCCACCATGTCAGGGCTGGCTGGGCAGTGACCGACGGTCAGTGAGGACATGGTGACACCCAGGATGAGTTTTCTCCTTCTAGAGCCAGAAATGCACCAAGGCTGAAGTGTGGTGAGGGACTGGTCAGCAAGGGAAAGAACTCCCAAGCTCTTTGCAAGGGCCAGCACTGAGCCAGGAGGCTGGATGGCTTTCCTGTGACTTCCAGGAATAGGCAGGGACACTTGACTGGAAGCTGTTTGCAGTGGGCTGAAGCCCAAGGCAGCCAGTTTGTTGCAGCTGCTTCTGCAGAGCCCAGTCCAAAGGGGCCTTGTGTCTGGCACTGCCACAAAAGCCTCTGAACATGCAGCTTTTTGAGGCAGTGTTGGTTCATGTGCCAAGGGGTTGTTTTGCAGGAAGCCTCTCAGCTGATCCCTAAGGAAGGCTGCCCAAAAGCAGGGACTGGGGCTTCAGGAGCAACAGACACACCTTTGTGACCCCTCAGATTTGAGCAGTACAACAAATATTTCCTGCTCACAACTGCCCAGGTTGGCAGGAATTCCACAGCTGCACCAGGCTTGCTGCTGCCTCAGGAGCTGTCAGGATCCATCCCAAGCCCTGCTGCTCACCTCATAGACATAGGGGGTGTAGACAAAAACATTCCCGAGGTTCAGTGTAGGGATGCTGAATTCAACCAAGGGTTCTTGGCCTTGCCCTCTGAGGAGCAGGGGCAGCCTCATCTCACGGCCTGGGGAGAGATGTCCATTTCAGTACAATCATTCCCTCTGTTCCACTGGATTTTCCAGGCTGCCTCAGTGCTTGTCCCTGACTCTGAGCTGGATGCAGTCATGCTTTGAGCTACCTGGTCCAGGGGGAGGTGTCCCTGCCCATGGCAGGGGCCTTGGGACTAGATGATCTTTAAGGTCCACTCCACCCTTAACATACTGTGATTCTGTGGTTTCCTTCCCATACACCTAGAGGAGCTTTGAAATCCCTTCAGTGAAGGCACAAAGCTCATGAAGAGTTTGGCAATTACCAAACTCCCTGGCCCAGGAGCACAGGCCTTTGTTGCCCCAGTGCTCCCCTTCTGCCACTCAGCACTGTGTTCTGTTTCCACAGAGTGAGAGCTGCAAGGTGACAACTCCCACACAGGGAGAGAAGCAGGGGCTGGCCAAGGGTGCTCCTTCTACAAACAGCCTGGGCTCAGTGGGGCTCAGCCACCTCTGCTCTGCTGCTGTCTGGGCACTGGGAGGTGATCCAGGCTCAGGGAGCCCGTTTCTAACTCAGCTCCTACCACCTGATGATGGATCCATGGCAAATGGACCCATCCTGGAGGCCAGGGGCCTGCAGGGCCTTAGTGCTTGTTCACTAAAGCTGTTCTGCTCTGGAGTTCTCAGGCCTTTGAGGAAATGCTGGCAAAGCCATGGCATGAAACCTCTCCCTGCACTGCCTGGGCTGTTCTGGGATCAGTCAGGCAGACACAGCATTCTGAGCCCTGGCCTTGCACAGGAGACTCCATGGAAGCTGCAGGGCCAGTGGGGATGTGCCAGCACTGCCCTGCTGACCAGGGACTCTTCCCAGCAGTTCCATGGGAGCCCAGTGGGCTCAGGCTGGCACCATGGCTTCACTGAGAGGGAGAGAAGCAGGGCAAAGGAGCTGCACCTGAGATGCTGCAGTAAGCCACACTTTGATACTCCATTGCTTCCAGGGGTTTGAAGGTCACCTTGATTTTTGCCGAAGAGTTGGGCCCAATTTCTCCCTCCTACAACAGAAAGAGACAGCAAAACATTGCTCTTCAAACTTCACATTTCTTGTTTCCAACCACGGGCCTGCAAGCCTTGATTGAGAGCATCAGTGATGAGTGAACAACACAAGGAGCCAAGGAAAGCCTCCCAACCCAGCTCAACACAGTGCTAGAAGCTCTCAATGCTCAGCTGATCAGCTCCCACTCTCCACAATATTCCTGCTGCTCTGACACAAGCTCTTGGTCCCATTATGCTGCTGTCAGCTCCATGGGATGTAACTTCCACTGTGCACTGGTGGCTCTTGGCCTTAGATGGGCCATAGGAGTAACCAAGAAGAGAACATGATCCCCTTCCTTGAAATACAGATATTAGTTAAGCTGTTTTGAAAGAAAGCAGAGGTTGGGATTATTCTGGGCTTCACCCCAAGATGAGAAGGGATTTTGCTCTGTGCAGGCACCAGGCATTCATCATCTCTCCCAATGCCAGTACTCAGAATCAGGGCTCTGGTTGATGGGAGCACGTGGCAGTTTGCTTGCATCACCAGAAAAGGAAAAGGTTTTCTGTTGCTGTGTGCAGGAGAAGTCCAAAGGCCCATTTCAGCCTTCCACCCTTGTGTCCAGGCTCACAGATGACACTGAAAGGGACACTCAGAAATAGTGCAAGGCACGGTTACAGGAGGGGATTGGCATTTCTGTCATTAACCTTGGGCTGAATTTGGCCTCCTTTTGCCAGGGAACCATTGCAAGCTTCAGGTCAGTGTGTGAGCTGGCAGTGCTCCAACAGCCTCTGCTGAGCCCCACGTGTGGGGGGAGCCCCTGCCTACAGGAACTGCTCCCCGAGACACTGACAGGACACGCAGGCAGGGCCTTGAGCTCCAGCCTGGCAGCAGAGCTGGGCTTTGTCAGGCTCCCAGCCCTGCCTCGAGCCTGCAGGGCAGAAATGCTTTGAGCAGGGAGCTCTGCAGCCGCTCCAGAAACTCCATGTGCTCCCTGCCAGCACATGGGGCCAGCTGAGGATCTGCCCAGTGACTGCAGCTGGGGAAAGGGTGCTTGGGAGGAGGAAGAGGAAGAGGAAGAAAATGAGGTTCTCAGCTGTCACTTACCATTGGCTCAATGAAAAAAATGTCACTGGAGAAGAGCAGGGGATCTTCTTGCACCTTTGCCTTTTTCTCCTGGACCTTGCTTCTCAGGAGGGTAGTGTGATCTTCACAAAAGCCCTGCTCCTTCTCTACTTCTTTCTCCTCCATGAAGTTTTCCAGCCAGTCCTCACCTGAGGGGTGCAGGAAAAGACTCTGCCTGCAGCCACAGGGAGAGACAAGGCCAGCAGATGGTTTCATGAGCCACATATTTGCAGAGAGAAGTGGGAGTGCAGGAGAGCAAAGCACTTGGGGACGAGCAGCAGCAGCTCCCCAGCAAAGGCTGAGCCCAAGCCACGAGGGTCCCACATGGATCAGAGGATAACTTGCTGTTCATTGGCACAGCAGGGAGTTTCAGCCCACACTTGCAAGCTCAGGAGAGGTTTCCAAAGCCAGCATCCCTCCAGAGAAACCTCCTGGCTCAAAGCCTCTGCCCTAAACTGAGGCAGAATCCACCGACCACCTCAGCTGGCTTTTCCTCCCACTGAGCTGCTCGGGGGATGCAGATAAAGGTCACAGAGCACCCACTGCAGCACTTCCCCGGGAAGGGGAGATGTTGCCAGGTCATTTAGGAAGAAGATTAGAGAGACAAGAGCCCAATTAGAACCTGAGGAAATAAGTCATTGCAATCAACCTTTCCTTCCCAAAATGCCATTTCTGGTTGGAGTATAAATGGAACTGGAATGCTGAGTGCTGAGCTCCTGAAGCCCAGGGACACACACCCTAGTGCCAGGGATGGTTTACTTGGCCCAAACCATTCAAAAGCACCAACACCCCCCTGAGGCCACACGTTAGTTTCAGTCTTGGGCCATATATCTCACTGAAATGTATCTTCCAAACCAACCTCCTCTTCTCTTCGTTCTCATCTTCCTCAGTAGGAAGAGCCTTCCACTGGAAGTGTGCTGTGATGTTACTCCTATTTTCGATTAACACGGTTGTCTGGTGTGACTTGGTGATGAAAGTCTTGCCAGCATCCACGGAATTTGTGCTCAACACAATATCGAGCTCTACAGCATCTCCATGGAGCTTTATCTGGATACTTTCTTCACCTGGAACAAAGCAAAGGGGAGTCTTTGCTCAGCTCACTGGCTGATGGAAGCACAAGGAACAGAACAAACCACAGGGCACAGAAGAAGGTGTCCCAGTTTTTATCTGAATGAGCAGTTCTTTGGATCAGTCCATTTGTCACATCCTGACAGCTCTGTGTGTAGAGTGTGAGGATGTCCTGGGCAGCTCCTTAAAGCCCTTATTTCTGAGTGTGTTTGTAGAGATTTGGCCCCAAGGTGACAGTATGGACAGTGAGATTGGTCAGTGTGCTCTGGTGACCCACCCAGATCACTGGGATTTCTGCATCCAAGTCCTTCAGGTGACAGGGCTGAGGAGCCCTGTTCGGTCCTGCCTTGCCCAGGGTCTCCCCGGGCATCCCACGAGACTCCTGTCTCTCCTGATCCCTTGGATCCCTTGTTGTTGACCAGCAAATATGCCTGGAGGCAGGTGGGCAGCAAAAGGAGGCCCAGAGGAACAAGTGAAGTGACAGCCCACAGCAGGAGGGGACACAGGTCAGGAAACACAACCAGCCTGGCTCTGCAATATGACAAACCACTCTAAAATGAACACCATGAAAATCATCATCTCCCTGTCCAAACCCACAGCCACATCAGTCTTGAAATATTTTACATTGTTCTGATCTCAAAAACCAAGCTGAACCATTGCACATCAAATAAAAAAAGGACAAAGGAAAGAATAATAAGTACAGAGCAGCTTCTACATCAAGACTGAAATGGGATTCCTCAGTCTAGAAATCAAATGGGAGATAGATGTGAGAGGTTTGTGACAACATGAACAGCCTGGGAAATGGGCACAGGGAAAAATTTGTCTTGATTTGTCACCAAACAGGAACTTGAGGGCCTGAAAATGTTATTAGACAAAAACTACATATATGTGTAAGGGCCCCATAGAAAAAGGATGCGTGACAAGCCAGTGGAGAAGCAGCATATGGGATAGAGGTGTGCAAGAAATCCATTGCATTGGAGAGAGTCTGATGGAGACCTCACATACAGCACTGCCCAGGAATAAAATAAAACTTCACCAGGCATAGCTACATGGTAGTGGAGCATCAGGGATCCTCCTTCCTCCACTCAGCAACTCCCAGCAAAACAGGAGTCAAAAATCTTTGCCCGTTAGAGGAAATCCACTTTCTCAAGCCCCTGAACACCAAGGAGTTTTCAGTTTTCCTTGGGGTAAAGCTGAACAGGGGAGGCACCTCTAGAGGGAATGCAGGGGAGGGACAACAGGGAGCCATGGTGGAGAACTGTCCTGTGCCCATGCAGGGCCCAGCACTCACCTGGGTTGGAGCACACTGCCAGGGACCCAAAATGGTCCCCGTTGGTCAGCGCGTGAAATCTCACTGTCACCCGCATGGTGTCACCGGCACCCAGAATTCCCGAGGTCGGCACCACAGAGAAAGGTCTGCGAGACAAAGAGAGGGGTCAGGGCTGGGGGCACACCTGGCCATGAGATTCCTTCTGCACTGCAGCTCCCTTGGGCAAGCAGGGAGCAAACCAAGCACAGGCAGCAGAAGGCAGAACAGACAGGGTCAGAAACAGCCACTGAGCCACTGCTGAGGAGATCCAGCCCTCACAAGATCCTGGGGGTAAAATGGCCTCATCTCCCCCATACTCTGCATCCAGCTCTCTGCTGACACTGACTGCCTCAGGAATTTCTCTTTTCCTGCTGCCTATAAACCTCCTCTCAGGAGATGCAAATGGTAGGGCACTACCTGTCCTGGGATATTACAGCCTAGGAATCAGACAGGGAGAAGGAACTTTTCCTTCAAGACCAAGGAATAGTTACAGTTGAATTTGCAGTGTGGTTCTTTGGTTTATTTTGCCTTGAAAACATCCTGATCAAGCCTAAAATGGGCACATTTTATCAGCATTTCAATGAAAGCTGCTCTAAGAAAAGGAGCAGTCAAAGCTCTGAAAGAGTGCAAATACAGATTAGAGCAATAGAGTGACATGGAAAGCCAAAAGGACGATGCCATTTACAGTCTGAAGGATCCCATCCCAGCTAAATGAAGCGCCCAGAGCCCATCAGGGAAGCAGAACAGGGGGTTTCTGTGTGTTTACCAGCAATGCAGTCTGGGGCTGTGGCTTGTCATGCAGGCTGGTAATGTTTGCTTGGCCCAGCAGAGAAACTCTGTTCAACGTGTTGGAAATGTTAATGCAAATGTGTTGGTGCACTTTGGATTTAACAGGAGCAATCAGGATTGGTCACCAGGTAAAGAGCTCTTGCCTGACAAGCACAAGACTCCGTGCTTTGATGCTCAGGGACAGCTCAGGGGAAATGTGCTCCTGCCCAGCAGCTGCTGGGCTTTGTGCTCTTCTACAGCCCCACTGAGGAAACAAAAGTTCCTGGCCTTGGTGCTTTGCTGGCCTTGGTGCTTTGCTGGCCTTGGTGCTTTGCTGGTGGTCAATCTGTCACTTAAAAGTGTGTTCTGGGCAGTTTGGTGATGAATGCATCACACACAAAAATAAAGAGAACATCTGGCAAGCTGAGCTTTTTTCATGTCACTTGCTTCAGGTTCAGCTCATGAAGGACCTCTTGCTGCAATGATGGGCTGAGCTGTTCCCATTGCCCCTGGTGAGAACATCACTGGCTGATGGAGAAGCCTTGGGCCAGCAATGTTCATGTGCTGGACGTGAGACTTTGGAGGGAGGGGAGGAAAGACAAGGCCCCAGCAGCCCCAGAGCCAGATTGGTGCACGTGCTCCTGCATCTGCCCCGGGGCTGATGCCAGCACTGCTGCAGGTCCCTGCTGGGGCTCAGGGGGATCAGTGCCTGCTGGGGACAAGGCACAGGATTTTCTTCTTATTCTTTTGCCAGAAATTCCACCAGAACAGAGAAGCTGTCAGTTAAGGGAATCCATGGCCACATTTCAGCACTACATTCCATTCCATTCCATTCCATTCCCACTGCTGCCCCATGTTACATATTCCTGCCCTCTGATGGCAGGATGGGAATAACACTCGTGGGGGTGACTTCAGGGCTTGCCTGCTCACTTCCAGCCAGGGCTGCAGCTCTGATGCTCTGGTTCCTTTTGCTGCTCTTTCCCAACTCTGCCATCACCCAAAGGTGACAGATATCCTTTGCACAAGGACAGATGAGCTGCCTCACCTCTGGGTGCTCAGCTGGTAATGAGCTGTCCGGTTACCGACATTGCGAACCAGCAGAATCTTCTGGGTCGTGTACTTGACCGGACACTCTGAGAACTCCACCTGGGCAGGGAAGTCCAGGATGGCTCGAGCACCGATGGCCTCAATTGGCACAACTATCTTCTCCTTGGCAGTGATGCAGGTGAGCTCATGGGAATAATTCTGCAGGAAAAGAAACTGACTCAGCACAGGGCATTTTGTGCCATCCCCATGGCAGAAGAAAAACCATTTCCTGTAACTCATCCATGGCATCAATTTACCTGTTCCACCCCAAAATGAACACTGAGTTCTACTACTAAGTCACGTTTTAAAGGCACCAGTGCACTTTGCAAAACCTATCCCAGTGGCATTAAGCTCTTGTGTCACTTGGGTCATACGGAGAACTGCCCTAGGCCACCATAATTTTCATTCACAAATTTTAATGATATTAAATAATTTCTAACTTCCTTCTAAGGAACATGGAGCTAGGGAACTCAGGACATTCCTCTTCAAGTTTCTATATTCCCACTGTCTGAGAATAGGACAAAGTGTTAAACTGACTCTAAGCAGCAAAAGGAAGATGAGAAAACTGCTGCACTCAAAGAGATCCTGCACCTCTGGCCTGGTGTAGAAACATCAGTTGGCTCAGAACTCCCCTCTAACTTTGCCTCTCCAGCCAGGTCAGGAGAAGAACAGTGCTAAGAGCTTGCAGGATGCTGTTGGAAAGAGCCTCTCTTTGTTTGCCTGCAAGGCTTCCTCCCTTCCATGCCATGTCCTAAACCCTTCTGTATGAACAAGCCTCCAGATGCCAGCACTGAGATCAGACTTGCCAGGGCCTCAGCACTGCTGTTCAAACCTCCATGCAGAAGCACCTTTGGCACGGAATGGGTGCCCGCTGACAGAGCAAGCACAGTGCCAGGCATGAAGACAGAGTCACTGCCACGGGCTCTGGGCCCACAGCTCTGCCTGCAGGTGTTGTACCTGCCCTACACCAGCTCCTTCAGGCAGGTGTCCAAGTCCCCTGCAGCTCAGCAACCTGCTGCTGACCAAGGGCACCCAGAGCCCAGTGTGCCTGTGCCAGGCCGGGCTCACGGGCACAGCACGTCCTCTGCCCTGGCCCTGCAGCTGTGCCAGGCTCACTTGTGCTCTGGGACAGCACAGCTGCAAGGCTGCACAACAGAGGGGTGAAAAAGCACCATCTTTGCTCCAGCCCAGGGCGAGGCAGGGAGGCTGTTGGCAGTCAGGAAGGAGGAAAGCTCTCTGACCTCTTTGTCCCTCAAGTGTTTTCCATAATTATGAAAACCCTTCCACTGTACCTAGAGATGGCCGAACATCTGTCAACGCCTCTCTGTCATTTTCATCCTGTTCCCTGTGCAGCTTCCCTTGGCAATGCTCAGGCATGTGCAGGGAGGGGAAGCAGAGCCTGCCAGCAGTGCCAAGGTGTGTGACTGGCTGCTGCAGGCTGCCTGCCCAGGCCTGGAGCCCAGCTCACAGCATGCAATGGGCTGGAGCCAGAGTGCAGGGAAAACAATGGCTGTGGAGATCATTGTGTGCTTTGGCCCCTCCAGCCTCACCTTGTTCTCGTCGGGGGTGAAGCGGATGCGCACAGGGGCAGAGGCGCCCGGTGGCACGATGTGGTACACATCACTGGGGCATGCCAGCTGGAAATAAAGGCTGCTCTCCATGGAGACCTTCACCATCCGAGCAATCTGCAGCAAAGACAGGAAATGATGACTTTGCCACTTGTGGAAACAGGACGAGAGGAGCCCTGTCCGTGCCCTGGTGACGTCCCTCCTTGGCCCCTTTCCCAAAGCACTTTCAGCTGTGCAGGCACAGGCACATCATTCACAGGGGTGAGCCTGAATCCCTCCTGTCTGCCTCCAGCATTGTGGCCTGGGGCAGTTGGGCAGTGCCTGGTGGGAAGGAAGGGCCAAGCAGGTCAGCACAAGCAGGATGGAGACAGAGCACCTGAACCAAGTCATCTGCATATTCCACAAGGCCAGAAAACCTGCTGGCTTCTGCCTGCACACAGCCATGCAGTTGTGTTCCGGGGGGAATGTGCTACCTGAAAGCAAAACATCAAATTGTCCTGGGGGAAGGAAAAAATTCCCTTCTAGCAGATCTGGTTTGGGTAGGGACATTCTGGGGATAGAGTCTTGCAGGCAGAGCAGCAAGAGAGGAGACCAAACCATTGTGGCCTTCCTGGGAATAAAAGTAAACCTGAAAAGCAAAAGAAGGAACACAACAAGACAATCCCTAGAACAAGGAGATGGCAAAGAGAATTTAAATGGGCAGTAAAGCAGCAAGGAAGAATCATAAAACCATGAGAGCAATCAGCTTGCCAAAAGTGATGGAAACACACACAGGCTGTGCCTATTGACTGTGGGCTTCAAAGGCATTTTCTGCCTGGAGAAACATGACCAGCACTGACTGACAGTATGGGTCCAGTATGAAAAGCCAATCTTGGCTCTCCAGGGCTTCCTGCTGCCTGTGCAGGCAAGCTGGGCTGCTGGGCATTCCTGCCAGGTTCTGCCCTCTGGGATTCACAAGATGAAGTCCTGAAATACTGTATCTGATGGGGAAACCTGAAACAAGCTCCTTTTTGGGGGAACTGGTGACAGCTGGAGAGGTGAGAGAGAGCAGGGCGAGGTTCAGCTGCCAGGAGGAAGGTTCCTGAAGGATCCCTTACACTGATCCCCAGTGAAGCACAGACACTGAGTGAGCATGTCTGCCCAGGACACACTGGGCAAACAGTGGCTCGCCCACCTCTGCTCTGAGCTGATCGATAGCTGCTGGGCCACACAGAGCAGGCTCAAGCCAAGCTGTTCTTTCGGCATGGGTGAGTCCCCTGTACATCTGGCAGCTTGCAAAATCTAACATCCCATCAGGGTCCAACACATTGTTCCAACCCAAAGCAGTAATGAAAATTGTTTTGCTAAATCTGAAGTGATTTCTGCAGATCCTTGCCCTTCAAAGGCCAACACTGCCACTGTGGAGGGAATCCTGTGACCCCCAAGCATTTGATGGTGACCACACCAAACAAAGCAAGAGGTGGCTCCTTCAGCAGAATGGCCAATGGCAATTTTGTGTCTTTGTGTCCCCAGCCTTCCCCCCATGGTTTTAGCAATGGCAGCTACACTCCAGCACAACCCAGCAGCTTCAGCAGAGGTCAGTTGTGTTGGCTTAGTGCAGATCAGGACTCCCAGTCCACCACTGCCAGTAGTTTGCAATGACAACAGGACCTGGACACTGAGGTATTTTGCTGGAGGCGAGCCTGTCACAAGCACACACCCTCTTCAAACTTCATGTGAAACAGAAAGGAAAAGAGCAGGAAAAGGCTACCTTTTGACGAGTCTCACTCCTGTCTACACATGGGCCAATTCTGGGCAGAAAACTCTCCCCAGTGCTGGCATCCTGCTTTCTGTTGAGAAACTTCTCCCTCTGGAACTTAGAGGGAAGCAGCTGAAAGGCAGAAAAAAAAAAAAAAAACCAAAAACAAAACAAACCAGCAAGAATGTCAGAGATGTGCTTGTTCAGAAAGGCTTTCCTTGAACAAATGGAACTGATGAATTATTTGTGATTACAGCCACTAGCACAGTTCTGGAAGCCCTGGAAGTTTCCTGCTGAAATACTTAGCACCAATAAATTAATAATACAGAGTGCAATAAACATACTCCAAACACATGGCTGTGTCCCATGAGTCTCTCTGTGATTTGATGGGACATGGTTGGGGATTTCTGCTCTTTGGGCATTTGTTTCCTCTTACTTTTCCCTGGATTGAGGCAGTGACCTTTTCAGAGAGTGGGGAGGAGCTCTCAGAACTGCCCAAACTCCATCCCTGCACAACACTCAAAACTCACAGCCAGCAAATAACACTGCTGGCTGAGTCCAAGGGAAGCAAGCAAGAAAAGCTGTACCAAGAGTGAGGTGCACAGGAATGTGTCCAAGTTTTAGCTCTCTCTGTCAATTAGCATTGGTTTTCTCTGTGTGGGCTGACAGAGCCCTGGACAGAAGAAAACAGAGGGATCTCCTTGGCAGAGCCTCAGCAGTGGGGCATCTTCAGCCAAGTGAGCTGCAGACAGCAAGGGACCTTTGTGGCCCTGGCTCCATCCAGTGCTGCCTGCAGGGCTGCATCTGTGCCCACCCAGGAGCTGGGAGGGAACAGCTGCCTTGGGAGCTCTTCCAGCTGGGACCAGCCGTGGCTCTCAAGGCTTTGGGCAGAGTTTGAGCTTTCCCCCTCACGTGCCCGGGTGCCCAAGGGCAGGATGGTCAGAGCAGCACAGGTGAGTGCCCAGCCTGACAGAAGGAATGGCTGTGGCAAAGGGGAAGGAAAGAAGCCCATGCTGAGGGCTTCAGCTGTACATTGGTTTCCCTTGGCTCTGCTGGCACAGCCAGGCAGGGCGCTGGGCTGTCCCTGACACATCCCACAGTGTTCCCTACTGCACCAGGACAGCCCCAGCAACAGGAGCACGGCACAAAGGGCTGGGGAGGGGCTCTGCAGCTTCAGAGCACTGCTGGACAGCAGGGGCAGGGAGAGCAGGGAGAGTAGGGCAGTTTCCAGCCTTAACACAGCCCCAGGGGCTACTCACAGTATTAGGCTTCAGTCCTTCCCTGGGCTCAAGTCGAGGTGTTGGTGTTCTTCCTGGGAATCCAGATGCCATTGTGAAGAGAGGATCTCACAGCACTCACTCACATAGAGCACGGTTGTGCGAACAGCTCGCTTGGCGAGTCGCCGAGTGCCGCCGCTTGAACGCGCAGCCAGAGCCGGCTCCGGGCACTGAGGCATCGCACGGGCGGCCCGGACTCTGCGGCCGCGTTTGCGGTAACCGGGTAACCGCGGCACCGAGCGGGGCGGGCAGGGATCGCCGGGCAGGGACGGGCCGGGGCAGCGCTGGGGGCGCCTCGGTCCCTCTTCGATCCTGCGTCGTTGCCCCCTCGATCTGCCCGTGTCCCCGCTCAGTCCCCGCCTGTTCCAGCCCTGGTGCCCCCTCGGTCCCCGGGCACAGCGGGCTGGGTTCGCTCCCGGGCCCGGAGGCAGCGCTCGATGTCGCCAGAGCCTCGGCCCCAGCTCCGGGCTGCTCCTCCAGCACGGGAAAAGCCCAGGGTCTCAGCAGTTTGTGTTCAGCGATAGTACAAGCGGGAATCAGCGAGCTGCAGGTCCTGGGCACTGACATTTAGCTTCTCGTTCTTCTTGGAGACACTCAAGTAGCAAGAGTAATTTCCTGGAGTAATGCTGCGCCTGCTTTGCTCTCATCCTGGTTCTCACCTCGTAACAGAAAATGAGTAATTAATTCTAGTAGGTGTACTTGCATTTGGGCAGCATTAGACCCACAACATTCCTTGGTGCATTGACCAGGAAATAACAAATCAAAACATCTACACTTAATTTGTGTTTCTGCCCCGTTTCCAACTGAAACTGACGCACTCTGCCACGAGTTACACAACAAAATCCCAGCTTCTTGAAAACCAAAACTAAAATGTGTGAAATTGTTCTAATTACATGTGTAACTTAAGAAAAAAATGAGTATTCTGTTTGTCACCATCCAAAACTCATAGAAAATGAAAAGATAATTACTCTGAACCAGTTCAGTTTTCACTACAAAATATTAATCTAGTGGGACTCTACCATGAATTAAGATATGTTTTCTTAACTTTTCTACAGCCAGGGAGTTTATTTTCTCTCTTCACTTAATATATCAAGACTTCATCCTCAAGCAAAAAAAAAGAAATCAAACTCCAGAACAGTAGCAGATTACATGAAAAAATCACAGTAAAATACTCAAGCACATTTCATTTAATACTTAAACTTCAAGAGCATTTTAATATGCATTTTCATAGCTACCCTCTTCATGAAATCTGAGTGGAAAAACAGAAGTGTGGAAGGAATCAGGAAGGATTTAGGAATACTGAAAACCCAGAAAAAATACAAAGAAGAAGAAAACCTGTTTGGAACATTTCAAAGTTACGTGTCACCAATGACATTCTGCTGTGAAATGATGGCATCTTAATATCTTCATTTAAGGGACCCTAACTTGAAATATTTATATAACACAGGAAACAGGACTCTTGGTAACAATGAGAACTGTCAAGTACTGAAAATAGTGAGCACTGCCATGCAATTTTTTCCTGTCAAGCTCAAATCCTTTCTTTCAGAGCTGGGGAGGAAGTACCAGCTCTCATGCTGAGTTCCTTATTCTCCCTTCCCAGGAAGGACTCCCGTGCCATCACTCTGGGCACACGGTGTGCCAAGTCACATCCCTACCCAAGTCCCTCTCACCCATTGGCAAGCACACAAAACCCAGATATTCTTCCTACCCCAGCACTGGGGGCATTTCTTCTCTAAGAAAGCTTTATCTGCACAGTCTCTTTAGAGAGGGACCCCAAAGTTTAAAAAATGAGTGCTAAATCCTTGCCATCCACTCTGCTTGGAAGCCTCCATCCATGTGGACTTGGTGCAGCTCTTTTGGCTTTTCAGAACAGAAGGGGATTGGAACATTTCTAACAGAAACAAAGCACAATTCAGGGGAGCAGTAGCATGTGAGTGAAGACCAAGCAAAATTTGTGTCATCTGCTTTTTCCCCTTTCCTCATCAACAGAAATCAGGAAATAGATCATTCTCAATATTTCTGTGCCCCATTGGAGTGCCAAGAGGTTCATCTGAACTCCGCCCAAAGCATGCTCCTCAAAAAATGCAATGGAAAAGAGATTTCTGTGAAAGTGCCCACATTGTCAGAAGACCACTGTTTTTGCCTTATTAGAGCATCTTTTCTTCAACAACTATCAAAAGAGAAAATGAAAATTTCTTTCTCAACACAAAGAATTTGTGCTGTAATTTCAACCAGACTTTCAGTGTCCAGTGATTCCCCTCATCTACAGCAAATATCCCTGGACAGCCATGTCTCAAAACATCTGCAGGGTGATTTCTCAATTTTCATCTGACATGAATCTTGCCAGAGAGGAGTGTGTGTGTTATGTGCTTTTTTGATGATGGGTTCTTCCCATTCACACAAAAAAATCTATACCACTCTTTTTAAGAAAAAATTAAAAATATCCTAAATTAGAAGAACTGATTTTTCAGTCCAAGGGTTGCAGCTTAAAATTAGGGATTAACCAAAACTCACCAGATGCACTGTTCCTCTCATAAGTAACTCATATGTATAGATATACTTTTATATGTATATAAAAGATACATGTGTGTGTGTAGGTACATAAATATATCCACACAAATATTCTTAGCAGTGTCATGTTAACATCCTGGCTGAAGATCTCCGGGGTCTCTTCCATCCTATATGATTCTATGATACAGAATATATTTGCATCATTTAGTGGCAAAGGCTATATAACAAACTTTTGTGCTTTTATGAGAGAGTACACTCAGCTGAAACTAAAAACCACATGACTTTTATTCTTGGTTTCTTATTTTTTAATGATTCATAAAAGAGAGCAAATGCTTGAGCAGTAGTTAGTATTGAGGAGCCATCAGAATCAGTTGTTACAGGATTGAGATCTTCAAAGCCAGCAGTCATAATCTCCTAAGGTTTTCCACTTGTCCAACAAAAAAACTGTCTCAAATATATAAATCAGATAGAAAAAATAACAACATTGGAGCCCAAAAGTACAGCTACCAGCTTTTCCAGAATAATGTAATTAAGATGGTATTCTGTCCAACTGAAGCTGGGTCTGGGTGCATATGCTGAACACCCCAGCACATAGCAGAAGCACAGCCAAATAAAATAGAAATAGAAGTACAGCTACTGTTTTCATTTAGAAAATAATACCACAGTCCCCACTTCCCAAGTACTTGTCTTGTTAATTAATACAGCATTTAAAGGTCCCTTGGAGCATGATGGGAATGGACACAGAACAAGGAATAAAAGTCAAAGTCCTGCTATAAATGAAAACATTGGCAAGACTTTTAAAAATTGCATCTGAATGTTGGAAGTAAAATCTAGAAATCCCAACATGCTCCAGTCTATTTGAGATAGAAAGCAAAGAAAACAGTAATCTTGAATATTAAACTACCTTCAAGTGAGCAATAGCTCCTTTTAGTAGATACTATCACTGTTATTAACAACTTCTGTTTTGAACTGGTGTAAAAACCACTTCTGCTTGTGGTAAACATTATTGGAAAAAATCTGCCCCATTTTAGAAAGGAATAAAGCCTGAGGAAATGAGTGTACCTGCCCTTGATGGGAGAGAGGACAAGGATGATGGAAATAGAGAGGAAGAAGGATTCCACCCCCAAGGCTGAGAATCTGTTAAAATCTGATACAGCTTCGAGGAGCCAATTCACTGTATTGTTATACCAGGACAATAAATCAGAGAAAGGCTGGATGAATGGATGAACAGTTAAAAAAGAACCACACTGAGAACAAACCAGTAACCCCCTTCCAGGTAATGAAAGATGTTGGGGATTTGTATTTTACATCTTTAAAATGACCATCTTGCCCTGACCATGGGGAGTGATAAGAACCCTTATCTCCATCTCCTAATCTTTTGTCCAAATACCCATCTCCTCTCAGTTGCAGAGCTGACCTGGGTCATTCTCCATAGCCTCTCCAAAAAGCTCCTGACACCAGCACCTGGTCATCACCTTGATAGTGAAAGATTTTAAAATCATAGAAAATTTGGGGAGTTAGAAAAAAAAAGTTAGGCTTTAGTAGGCCTTGGGAAAATGTTAAAGGTAGGCCCTGGGAAATGTTAGACCTTGTATTTGCTACATCATGTGAAACTGCACCTGTGTAGTCAGTATATGATAAATTATATAATTGTTAGATGTGATTAGATGTAATTGACGTTTAAAGAACAACAAGAAACTATGTTAGGGTTTTGAGGGCGATCACAAGAAATCCACACTTGGATGAAATCAATGTATATAATAGAAAAATGTAAGTTTATTAATATATAAGTTATATAATGATAAAATATAAAAACATGTAAGGTTCAAAACCATGTCAGGTCAGAGCTCTTTAATAAAAGCACCTGCATTATAATAATTATGTAATTATGTGTTCCTGAACACTAACAACCTCAGGCTGTCCTGCCTTTACAGTAGTCACACCTCATTTTCCATATGCAGGAATTGTCAGCATCACATCATGCAGTTCACTGGACATTTCCATCATTATTCTAACTAGGATTATAGAACATTTTAGTGGCTTTGCTTTAGGCCATTTCAGTCCTTTTACCTAAGGCTGCCAGTAAATCCAACAGCAGACTTAGCATTCTGATTGATACACACCCATAGGGATTTTCCCCTTACATGGAAAACACTGTTGTTTATATGAAAAAAAAAAAAAGTCAAGTGAGCTTAGATCCCCCAGTTTTATGTGCCTTTCTGAGGCTGCAGCACTTTAAAACTCTCAACATGGTGTGTAAAGCAGTCAGCAGCTCTTGCTGTTTAATTGTCCTTTCCCCAGCCACTTGCAGTCAGGAAGGGAGCGCTGGCATCTCCGTGCCCCAGCTGGGCAGAGAGAGGCAAGAAGTTTATGTCCCTCCTGAAGTAACATCTACTTCAGGATGAGATCTGCTTAGAACTCAGGAAAGTCACCTTAAAACCTGTCTACAATCCTGTTAAAGGAAGTAATGAAAAAGTAGCAAGAGGCAAGCCAGTTGAAAAGTGAGACTAAGGATTAAAAACTTGCAAAACATTAAGATATGAGCATTGAAAGAAAAGCCCTCTGAAGCAGGCAGTAAGTAACATATCTTTGGTTAAGATGGACTACACAGTAAACCTGTCATAAAAGCTTTCTGCAGATCCATGAACAACTATATTTTTAAAAAAATCTTAATAAGTAACGCTGAACATGAGCCCAATCCAGTATAACTAAATACTATTTCTTGTGGATGTAAGCTCTGTAGGCAGCTGAGTGTGGTGCTCAGTTAAATCCCTGGCACTCAGTAGCAGTGAGAGAAGTACAATGCAGTCATGGAAGGCAGGCAAAGGCAGATGGAAAGGGAGCATAAATGAGCCAATGACTAGACAGAGAGAAAATCAGCGTTTTACCTTCCATCTGCTTTCTTATGACTGTACCTTTGCAGAAACAGATCTCCCTTCCTGACACTGGAAATGGCACAAGGAGTGCTTATGATGGGGGAATATGTTTAAATACACAAAAAACCAAAGCAACAACATGAAAACCTAAAGGTAAGCATTTGAGAGCAGACACTCTTGAGAAGTATGTCTTTAAAGTAAAACATTCTTCTGTTTCCTTTGTTTTCCCATGTTGTTCTTTAACCTGCCCCTTAAAGGGGAGGGTCTAAAGAGCATTCAGAGCTAGGCAGAGACAAGATGAAAAAATGAAAGATGCAGCTTTGAAACAGTAAACCACCTTTTTGTCCCACTCTCCTTCATCCCCTGCAGTAATAGTGGGAGCAGTAGGGAGTGTGCTGAGGAGGGAGTTTGGCTGCAAGTCTCAGTTCTAAACAGTACATTTTGCATGGCACTGAGCACAGGCTTTATCATCCTTCCCATCAGGTCTGGTGATATTTGATGCTTCTGCATACTTTGTCATCTTGAAACCTTGTAAATCATCTTTCATTTAAATTTAAATTGCTCCTGAGGGGCAGAAGGAAGGACCCAAGTAGTTAAAAGCTTGCTACTGAATGCATTTCCAGGCTCAATAGACTGCAGGAGTCAGTGAAATTCTGTTACAGGTTTTCTATGTACCACATGACCACAGATACTGCAAAGATACAGAGGGAAAATATTTGCTTCTGTTCTCAAATGTGCAGGGGTAACACAAGAGCAAAAGTTTACCTTTGTCTGCACAGTAAGAAATACTTTGCTACCTAATATTGCTGTCATTTTACTGCAGGAGTTCTGTACTGGTGTCTCATTACCACAAGAGTTCCATGCCTTCTTGGTGTTTCTCATGGACATCTCCTCAGAGCACTGACTCTTTCTTCTTCACAAAGCAGCCAACTGACTCCAGTTCCCTTCTCAACCAACCACCCCACTCTTTTAAGCACTCTTCTTCTTATTGCTTACAGCTGTGGCCTGTTAAAGTCAGGCCTGTTCCTAATCTCTGATAATTGGCCCAGCTGCAACTCCTTAGGGGTAAGATTATTTTCTACACTATCTTCACTTTCTCATATTCTATCCCCCTACATAATATAAAGTTAGTTTTTCAAGAAAAGAGTGATAGAAAAAGCATCCTTAGGACTGAAGGGACATTCATAATGCAGCTCTGGATTGTTTCTGCCAAGCCAAGCAGAGCCAGCATGCTGCACTTCAGGAGCTCTGCCTCTCCATCTCACCCTGCACCTACTGTAGCTCTCATCTTCCATCCCCATTTACCAGACTCAGGGAGAGGCTGAGAAAACCATTCCCAACAGGATTAGCAAATTTAGAATCAACGGCTGTTATTGATGCAAAGGACAGAAGGATTTCTGGTAGCAAAAGAAAGCATACACCTCCACTTCAAGCTCACAATTATTTCGATTTCTTACTTAAAAGCAGCAAAACACTTTTGAGTTGTCCCTGGTGAGCAGTTCTTAATGAGAATGGAGTTGGCATAGAGTACTAAATGAGTGCAACAAAGGACATTATTCCCTGGCACTGACACAAGAGGTTTTTTTTATGGCAAAACCATACTGATTTCCACGGCATTCTGCACTCAAGCATTTCAGACTTTGCACTGAATTTTATCAGTTATGTCAGTTTGATTGGATTGTATTCCAGCTCCAGAGGTGCCAGCTATACAGTAATATTTTATTGCTTGTATTGCTGACAAAGACTGCATCATCTAGCTCTGGAAATGTACTTAGAGGGCTGTAAATAAAAAGGAAATTTTGCAGAACTAATATTGCAGGTTGTGAATGGCGAGGGGGCACATTTGCAGTAGAACTCTGATAGCACTTTCTGGCTATTTTAGCAATTGGATAATGATGGATGGAGCTACAGCAACTTTGCCTTGGGTCTCAAGGGAGATCAGTGCATAGCCTAGGGAACACCCTGTTCAGTAACTAGAAAATAAAGGCCTTTGATTTAATATCGAAATTAAATACTGAAGACACTAATTCTGCTGAGCAGTAACTTTGCACAGAGCACATTGTAGCACCTCTACAGCACAGGGATGGTGTTTCTGAAGAGATGTCCTGACCTGCATCTCCTGCCCATGGCCACCCTTTAGCACATGGCTTATTGGGCAGGATCCACACCAGGACCAACCCAGCCAGGGTTTATTGAGCTGCCTGTATTTATAGTGAAGAGCTCCTCTGAGAGCCAGAGCTGCAGTGTTTGCATTTCTGTGTTGTGCTGGGCCTGATCCAGCCCCGTTCCAGCTGATGGAAGGACTCCTGGTGACCTCAGCAGGCGCTGGATTCAGCCCTTGGTGCAGTGAGGGGCAGTGAAGGTGTTTGAACCTGAAGTTCTTGAACAATGTGGGTATTTCACAACTTAAGGAACACATAAAAGACATTTTCCCTCTCTTTCAGTGCTCATGTTGCAGTCTGTGACAAAAAAACCCCTGCCAGGTTCTCTAAGCCATTGAGCAACATTCCTTGCTTTTACATTCTTTTGTTCCTGGAAAGAAAAGCCAGACAAAAATATCAGCTGCATCCTCTCAATATTAAACAGCTACTTCAGACAAGGACTGCCTTATTTTTTCCAATACTTAGCAGTACAGAAGTGGATTGTGTTGAGAGATGAAAAGAATCAACCCTTTCATTTAGTGAATGACAAAATCCAAGTTAAAACCTGTTTCCATTTGGAAATATCAGTAGTTGTCCCTGTATCACACATGACCATGCACTGCCTTGATCATGGACCAAGAGCAGCAGTTGTCTCCAGAGATTCAGCTGAGAGTGTCCCAAATATCACCTTATTCTAAGTACCTTTAAACTTGCTAAATGCTGAATACTTTAAAAGCAGTTTCAACTGATTTCCCACCACCAAGACATGTCTAATATTGTTATTGCTTCTAAAGTAGGCATGATACACATAGGACTGATTCCTTTTGTGACTGCAGTTTTCTGATCTGGTGTTTTGTCACACCAGTTCTGTGATTAAATGCATTAGTTCTGAGCAGGAGCTCCAACTGAGAGATCATCAAGCACTGGAAGTGCCCTGGGTCCAAGAGGCTGTATGTGCACACAGGATTTTCCATGGCTTTGGCATTTTTTCTATTCATAAGTCCTTCCATATAATACGAGAAATTTAAGTTACGCTGCATTCTTTGTCCCTTCCTTTTCCCTTTATTGTTTAGCGGAGCAGTGCCTACATTTGGTGACAGTGCTGCAATCAAAGCTTGCCACATTACGAGCCAGATTTGAAATGAAGGGGGATTCTATGGCTATAAGAGCATATTTTATTTTGGGCTTTGGTTTTCTTGGTGCCTCTTTTTTCTTTTTAACTTCAGATGGCATCATCATGAGAATGACATATCCTGGAAGATAGTTTCAAAAGAATGAGGGTTACAGGTTAGCCGTGGAAACCATCTACTTGAGGTATTTCCTGGAGATCTTATCACTGTCATAGCAAAATTTCAATGTGTGAGGCAGATAAATATGGATGGCAACTGAGCTGCAAATTGACCTTGTAGGCTTGGGATAGATTTAGTCACTGCTGCCAAAAAAATTTTCAGGTACATCAGAGATTTGTGCCCAGGGGTCCTCTTCTTACCCAACTAACTTGTAATCACAACTGTCAGCTTCAGAACATTTATATGACCCTGTGGAGTGTAATGTGACTCAACCATCTGAATGTGAAATTCGTTAGACAACTGCAGCATGCTCAGTGGGAGCAGACTGTGAGACAACACTGATGGATAAAAGAAGATGAGAGAACAGGTTAAAGGGTTCCTGCAGTGGTTTTGCAGGTTTGGGAATAGGTGTGCACGTATTAAGTGCCAATGTGCCTCCTCACACACCTCCAAGGAGACCATTTGGGTGCTGTGAAAATTTCAGCAGTAACAGAACCTGACACCTATCTCTTCCAGTATCAGGGTATAACAATGATTGGCCTGCACTTTAATAAGTCTTGCCATTCCTTGTTTATCAAGGACATCATGCTTTGAAAGAACAACTTGCTTGATTATAATCTGGCAGTGAGAGGTGTGAGCAACTCTCCTCACAGCACTTTACCCATTACCCACAGCACTTCTCAGCCCGTGCCAATCACTCCTGTGTGAATCATTCTAATTGCATAAAGGGCTTTGGACACTACTAACCTGTGTCTGGTACAAGCAGGGTTGATTTATTAGCCCTCTTCCACTTATGCTTGTTTTAACCTCTGGTAGTCCAAAAGCAATCTATTGATCTAGTTAAGGGCTCTATGTAAAACTGAGCCCTTAGGCAATGAGACTCCTTGGCAGGCTCTCGCTGAGTTATCAGTTACACTTTTTGTTATTTAGGTCTAATTTTACTTCCCCTGTTCATTTTCTCCCATAATTTCTTCTTGCTGAGGTGGGCACTTACAGAGAAAGGCAGAGCTGCAATTGAGAGAATCAATACTTCCATTGCAGGGTACTTACAGTGCTTCATTCCTCTTTGCATCCTGTGCCCTTCATATGTCAGGGATAGGGATCAATTATGAAGATCTGTCAGGTTTGTTATTACATGAGAACATTTATTCTGTTAAGAGGATAAAGCAAAGTCAGCAAGCCAAGAACATTTCAACTACAGTTTCCAAGTCTACAGTTACAGCCTGTTGGAAAGACAAGATTATTTTCTTTATTCTAAACTCACAGAACAAAGGGACAATTCTCATCAGTGAAGAAATGCGATTGAGAATCACAACACAGAGCTTGAAAATACTTGGGAAATTTTTTTCTAATGGTGTTTTTGCCTGAAGGCTTTCCCCCAAAAGCCTCTCCTACATGGCAGAAAGAGTCAACTAGAACAGCACTTATCAGATCCCTTTTTGTACTGGACCAAGAGCATGACTTCATTTTCCATGGCTGGCCCAGTTCAGGCTCTCAGGGAATTACCAGCAGGGCATGCAGCTGGGCTCTTCTCTTGCCCTCTAAGACAGTGTCAACTCAAATTTGCCAAAACTAGCAGATATCCAAGCACACTGGAGGAGATAGAAAGAAAAGTAGTAAATGTGAGCAGAACCTGGCACCCAGATCTCTAAGAGCTCTTTATTAGTGTGATTAGCTGTAGTACTGTAATTGAATAGGCTGGAAACATTAAATTGCAAACACATGCAGCTGCTGACTAACAAAACTCTTGTTCCACACTTGTACACCTGATCCAGGCAAGGGCAAGGTCGGAGACAGGCTTTGTTCCTTAAAGTTTTATGGTTTTGCTTTTCTTCACAAGATAAAAGGCAAAGACAAGAGTAGAATTTCTTATAGTGATTTTCAACTAATGCTTTGAAGGTGAATTCTGAATATTTAAACTTTTCCTCACAGTGGGAATTCTGATATTTGTAGCCACTGCCAAGGAAGGATCTTTTACTATTAAAGTGGTTGAAAATGAAAGTGAACATACTGCAGAGTCCGGGAGAGATGCCAGAACTGCACGTTCTCTGCATGGCTAAGAACAGGTACAGTGCAACTGCTGCATGGTGAAGATGTTATCTACCCTCAGCAAACATCTCAGCCTGATTTGGAAAGGGCCACGTTGAGGGGAAAAATGTTTTTTTTATTCTTCACTTCCATTCAGCAGTGATTTAAGGAGCTAATTAGTGCCAACATTTGAGGTCCAGATCCTAAATAATCTTGAGTGCCTATTAGCTATTGCATCTCCTGCCAGCAGCAAGCCATGTCCCTCAGAGGATGTGAACCCTCTGTGCTGTGTGAGGAGCAGCCCTGCACGTGGAGCCTGCCCTTGCTGCCCAGTGAGAGGGAGCCCAGCATCTGGAGACCAACTCGCACTTGTGCTCAGCCCTTGCAGGCAGCAAGAATAGACACAATTCTGAGAACATGAAGAGGAATTTTACTTCAGATACCAAACACAGAAAGGTTTAAGTTATTTCAAAGCCCTATATTGGATATCACTTAACATTTCAAGTCCTGAAGGAAATAGTTTCCATTGAAACGCATTGGGTGCTAAGGATCTGCTTGGAGTTATATATAAATACCACCACCACCCTTACATTGGCTCCTGAGCTGAAGAATGACACTTAAAATAGGCTTTTCTCTGTCATTCTGCTTTATGGGACTCAAGGCACAAAATATCATCTCAGACCACAAAGACCCAGTGGTACTTCTAGCTCAGCATGCTGCTGGCTAGATCTGCACACTGGTCTGTGCTATTTCCAGGGCCAAATTTTCTTCTCAGTACAAATTCAAACTCCACATATTGCAGCAGAGATTTTCCAGATGTAGCAGACAGAATGCATTTAAAGTCAAACTTCTCTTGTTTCTTGTCACTCTCCCATATGCCTCAGGTACAGCTTTCTTTCCAGATGTGAACAGTCTCTAAATATGTATTTGCATATATGAAACCAGAGTTTGCATCCTGCTCAGACTGTGACCCTGTGACGTGTGGTGCTGTGCCTGTGCTCAGCCTGCTGCCCTGTTACACAAGGACAAGCTGCAGGGAAGCAATTTAGGAGGAAAGAAATGCAATTCTAAATCTTTTATGCTTATCTACATTTGCAATTCCTGTCATGGCTCCTATCTGTTTGTAAATTCCAAAGCAAAATACCTCTGAACTTGCTAAGTCAGTGTGGATATGCTCATCTTCTCCTTGCTACATAAAATTAGACACAAACCAGGCAACAGTGGACTGATTAAGAGTCTCTCCAGCAAAATAAAAGAAGATAGGTCTTGTTATCAACTTGGCTGCTGACTCTTGACAGAGGCGGGAGTGTAAGGTGCATTGAGATGCTTATGAGATTCCTACCCTCTATTATGAGACCTTTTAGCAGTGGTTTTATGCTGAAAAGTGACTCTGAATAAATAGCATTGTGAAGGTCCAAATTTATTTTCTCTCAAAGTCTTGCAGAATAAATTTGCCCAATTTACAGGAAAAGATGCATTTTCTCTTGCTGACATCCTTGCAAACTCTGAAAGTCACAGCTGTGTTCTCCTTTCATTGCTGCTCTCCTGAAGTGCTGTCTTAGTTAAAACTCTGTTGTTAATGTAACAGAGAAAAAAATTCAATACCTTCAGAAAAAAGTCCCTTTAAAGGCCTTCAATACAAAGAACAACCAATGCATATCCTAAGATTAATGTAAAGCTATATCCATATTTAAGGGGTGTAGGGAGACATACAAATCACTCTGGGATTTGAATTCTCTGAATCATAAAGATTCATCATAAAAATCTAGTTATGAGGATCATTTAAAAAATGAGCTTCAGAGCATGAAATGTTACAGACATTTGCAATCTTTTAGAAAAAAATAGTGTCTCCTTCAAGATCAGATTTTAAATCATCCTCTCTAAGTTGTATGAATGCCAACTTCTCGCAGACAGGTCAAGTAGATGTGAAAAAATGTTGGCAAATGTGTTTCAAAAGTGTGATGTAACACACCAGCACTGGCATGTGGTGCTCTTCTCTTCTTCTCTTCTCTTCTCTTCTCTTCTCTTCTCTTCTCTTCTCTTCTCTTCTCTTCTCTTCTCTTCTCTTCTCTTCTCTTCTCTTCTCTTCTCTTCTCTTCTCTTCTCTTCTCTTCTCTTCTCTTCTCTTCTCTTCTCTTCTCTTCTCTTCTCTTCTCTTCTCTTCTCTTCTCTTCTCTTCTCTTCTCTCTTCTCAGAAGGGGATTAGGATCACACTTTGATGGACCTTTCCTTTTTAAAGGTGCAGATAAATACCTAATGACAGTTTTGAAAAACTTTATTTAATCTCACTCTTGTCAAAGTCCTTTAAAACCCAGAAACATCTCAGCTGTTTTGAACATTCCAGGAGTTACTGAGTGTTGCAAATGTCCAAATGACTCTAAAAGTCTAATCATCACTGCCTGTAATGGCTGGCAAAAGAACATGCAGAACAGACCCCTTGCAGATTTAAAGCAATAGATAAATAGATCACACAATGTAATGGGATATTTTTCACTGCTCCGACTCTGTTCCTTTTATTAGGATAGATCACATTATATGATCAAAGCTGACTGCAGGATACAGCTGTGAAATCAGGATGAGACAAAAATCTAGGCCTGACATAAATATGTAAGAGCCATAGTCACCTTTCTTGTTTGTAAACTTGCTGGGATGTCATGATCCACCTTCCACCCTGGGCATTTCAGGGTTTTGAATAAGGAATAAGCAGAGTTATTTGCTGGCTTTCACCAGCATGTTGCCAGCAAAATCTTTGCATGAGGTGCACATGAGCTCCTGCTTGGGAGCAGGATAAGAGGACCTCTTAGGGAACAGACTGGATTTGTACTTTCCATGGATCATTTCAGGACTCAGGATCATTTCAGAACAGACTGGATGTTGTACTTTCCATGGATCACTTCAGGACTCTTGATTTGAGTTCTCTGGACTTTTTCTTCCAAACTGCCTAAATGGCAGTGCAGTGAATGTGGAAAGTACATTTACCTGCTGCTCTAGGTTCTAGACTTCCAGGTAGTTCAGAGAACTTTCCTGAACAGCTAATGTGAGATTGGAGAAGCTTTAAAAAATTGATTAATTTATCCTTTTGTAACAGGTGACATACCAATTTGTTTATGCCGTTATACAGCAATGTTGTTTTGAACTTACACTGCCATATATTTTATTTTTATTGGTCTCTTGCTAAAGCACACATTTTAAACTCACTGAGAAACTTTCAGCCACAGGAGAACAGGGATTAGATCAAAATGTCCATATGGCATCAGGGGCATCCTTGGTGGAATACAGATAGAGATATGGAGAGCAAAGATCCCTTTGCTCTCCCCCGCTCCCTTTGTATGGAAATGAATATTCCAAGCACTGGTTGTCAGTAAAGCCATTTGATAAATCAAGGAATTGCAAAATGCCTCTTTTTATGGATGTATGGTCACTTATTGTCAGGGTCAGCTCTGGCCCCCTGTCTCTGTGGAACTGCATTTGTTGTTCAGTTTTACAGAACAATCTTCTCCATAGCTGCTGAAGTAACACTAGAGGGCAATAAAGTATGAGATATTCAGGATTTCTGAGCCTCAGAATATCTGACAAGGGTGGTCTCCATTTGTTAATTCATCATTTGCTTCATGTGTTTGCTTTTATTAAAGAATGGCTTGTGTTGGGGTAGGAAAATAAGAAAAAGCTTCACAGACATCCAAAATTTAACAATTACTTGCTTTCACAGTGTTGCGGTGTTCTTAAAAGAAAGAGAGGAACCCTTTTGGGAAGGAGATCTGTGTACATGGGAGGGGTGTCTCTTCCAAAAAAATATTAAGGATTATTCAAGGATATTCAAGGATTTTTAAATCCTTGAATTTATTTTGAATTTTGCTGAATCCCTGACAGCAAAAAATCTCTTGAAAGGGACAGAAAAACAAACAGAAAAAAAAATGAAAAAGGGAAAGAAAGGGAGAAGATAAGAAAAAAAACCATTATAGAGATAGGTGGCATAAAGAAATATCTCTCTCCATTAGAGGTGTCTTACCTGCACAACTTTTTTTTTTTTTTTTTTTTTTTTTTTTTCTTTAGAGCCACTTGATCTGTAAACTGACACTTTGGCAAGGGAGGGAGGAAGGGTTCCAGTCTGATCTGTCACACTTTCAGAGTGTCTTGTGTCACACACTATTTTAACAACTGCTCTTCCTCAGATTGCTGTGAGAAAAGGATATTGTCTAAAGCTTGGACACTGTATGGTGCTGGAAAACAAACGAGAAATCTTTGCATCTTGCTGCTTTCAAGTCTCAGTAAATGCAAGGAACCTGGATGGCTTTTTGTCTTGAGTGTACCTCTCTGGTGATTAACATCTTCAGGGTGCACTCAGACATCAAGAGAAGGGTTTGCTTCAAAAAAAGGCTCTCTTTTAGGAATGCCAAGTGCAAAATTAATGATTCAGGACTGAGTCTGGAAGAAAGAGATGTAAGTGTGAAGTGAACCTTTAATGGTCTGTAAGAGGGAGTGACTGCTTAGAAGAGTTTTTATAGCACTGCACTTCCTGCTACTTGGGTAATAATAACAGCAGTAACAGTAATAATGCCTGCCTCTGATAGCTCACTTCCCATCAGCAGAACACAAGTAATTATGTTCATTTCTTATCTTAAAGCAAAGTGTTACTGAGGAGAGGAATGTGATAATGTGGTGTTTGCTGCTATCTGTGTTTTTAAGTATCAGGACCGGTTTCTTCTGCTGTACTGAGGCAGGGAAGGACCAAATGTCAGCCAAAGCTGTTCTTTGAGCACCCACACTTCAGACAGATCACCTCTTTAAAGGTGAGGTGGGGGTCATGTCATGGCCTCAGAGGATGTTTAGCTCCTCTGAGTGCAGAGTGTGTGTTTGTGACATTTAAAAGCCTCACCATTTCTGCTTTCAACTCTGCAGCTCTGGAATGGCATGAGACCACCTTGCTGCAGCATGTTATTGATGGCTGATGATATCTATCAGTTCAAGCCAGGCACTTTAAAAACAGAAGGTGATATTCTTTTTCAGAAAAAGAATTAAAGACAAGTCTTATAATGCTCATCAGCCTGAACAGGCTTCTTTTTTTCCCCTCCTACAGCCAAGAGGAAATTATCATGCCACAGCAAATTAATTCAGGTCATGATAGTGCCATGGTGAAGCTAGAGGCCAATTCATGGAGATTGCTCAGAACAGCCTCTCTGTTTTCATGTTGCATTTAATGAGCCTTTTGGTTGAAATATTTGTTATGCTGCACTTGGATTCCAGCACAAGATGAATATGGCTCCTGTGATTTTGAGCCTCTCCAAGATAATGACTGTGATTCCACTGCTTCTCCTTGATGTACCTGTGTTCTCCCTGTGCACTCCCTCTGTCACTGGCAGGGTATGAAAGGGAACACTGAGGATATTCACACAGGTCAGGCTTCCCTGAAGATATCTTGCCTCTCATACCTGTGCTCTTCCTGCTAATCCAAAGGTAAAGATGAATAGTAACAATTCATTTCAGCCATGTATTATTAATTTTAAGCAGTCTAGTTTTTCTACCAGCCACTTTCTATTACCCACGTGTAATGACCCTTGCCCACATAAATCAGCCAGGAGGATTTAATTCGCTTACTGATGAACCCAGTTCTGTTCATTTCCAAGCCTCTTCCTGCAAAACTCAGAACAGAAAACTCAAATTTTTTTCTTGGACTTCTTGAAGGAGTAGTGCACAACTAAACCCTTCAGTAAAACTTGGAAAATTGCCCTTCAGTGCCTAAATGCTGACTACAAACTGCAGGAATTTTTAAGTGTTTTTCTTGATTGTATTTAGCCCTGCTCTGCTAGATTATCCTTGATTTTTGCACTGTCCATTTTTGTTGAATGAGGTGATAATTAAACACATGCAGTCTATAGAACAGAAAGTGTTATTCAAAACTAAGCAGCAAAGGTCATGGAATAAATACATTGACAACTTGCTAAGAAAGGAGATTACCCAAAGTCTTGACTTGGTGTTATTTCAAATCCCAAGACACAAGAGAGTTTTTATTCCCTCTCAATTCCTTTGTTGTTTGGGGATTTCTGTGTATTGCTTAGCTTAAATTTCTCTCAAAGCCATCCAATCAACTTTGTTGACTGCTTGGTAAAATTCCCTCCTACACTTGGGTCGGTGTGTACTGAAGAAGAAGGTTATCTGCACTATTAAACCTTTGACTCCTTGTCTTTTGAAGAGATCATTTTGCATTTTGCTATGGCAGAGCTGTAATTAGATCTGTTAATTAAGGACAGAATGAACTTTTTAAAAACTCTAAACCCCTCTGCATTTTTGATAAGTTTGCTTAGGTTGCTACTGACCTTCGTACAGGGTTTGCCACTGCTTATTAATTGTTAAATTTTAATTAGGCATGCTGATGAATGTGCTAGCCTTTGCAATAAATAAAAGGTAGCTTCCTTTATAATCGGATATTTACCAGTCTACACTGAAATTATCTGCTTTCCTAGAACACAGTTAATTTAACATATTTTGATAACAGTAATTGGTGGTCTATAAAAACCAAATGCAAACAGATAAATATGATGACTCCCTGGTTCAAAGATTGAATTAGCAGTCCTAACAAACTGAGCTAGGACACGGGGTCTTAAAAACATTCCACAGGCACTTGACTTCAACAGCTGGTCAGATACTCATGGAATTTTTATTGAAATTCCTTGAAAACATGTTTTCTGAGGAATAACCAACACTTCTTATGGAAAAAGCAGGTCAGACTGGGGAGATAGGGGAGTAGGAGGATGAAGAAGGGGATTATCTTTCTTGCCTAAGGGAAGTGAAATTTTGCAGCACTCCTGAACAACCTGCTTTTTCCTGTGGCACTCATAACTGTGTGGTGAATCCCAGCGCCTGTGGGCCCCCTAGACCAACCCACCAAGGCTGTAAAACAAAATATCAGGAAATCAAAGGGTACCGAGAATCAAAATAATCCTTTTCGATTCACCAATATCCCCATAACTGAAAGAAATATCAGTTATCTGCCCTGTTTGATTGTTCTGATAAAATTGGTAACTGCACCTTTTAAATTGGACCTTGTGCCACTTTCACCTCTTGCCCCTGTGGAAGATATCACAGGATCTTGTCCTGAGGAATGATGTATTTAATTAGCCATGGCCATTGCCATGAAACAGAGTTCACCATCAGCAGCCTCTGCCACAGCACACTGGGGTATGTAAATTTATCCCTGATTTCAGTGCCATAACTGAACAGCAAACTGTGAAAATGCTGGAGACAGTGACTCGAGTCCTGGCTCGCATAGAGGCAAAAGTCACCCTTAATTCCCACACAGTCCCTGCCGAGCTTCAGAGATCAATGGCCAAATGCTTTGCTCTGATCAGGACCCACCACCTCCATAAGGAAATACTGCTGCTTTTTAAAGAAAGTAAACTCAGTTTAAAAGTTGAAGGAATGGGGCTCCATTCATTTACTTTCCATCCAGTGCTGATTTTCCAGTAGTTTCACAGTTTGCCTTCAAGAAAGAGCACAAATGATTCCTTTTTCCTGGGAGCTTTAGCACCTATCTCTTCTCCAGGGCTGAATAATTAGATAATTACCACGTTGCCTGTATGATTAGTGCAGAAATGCTGTCTCCACATCGTTGGGGATGTTCAGGCAGGTTCGGCATGATGGAGTGCACTGCTCAGAGCTGCGTGAGCCCTGCCAGGGGTTGCTGTCCCCTGACCAGCTCAAGGCGTGTGGTCACTGCTGGCTGGTTTGATGCCAGTTCTTCAAGCACTCAGTGCTGCTTTCAAGATTCCCACTGCAAGGAGCAGGGCTGGTGATTGACTTGCCAGGGTGATTTGGGGCACTGATGAAAGCAGGACTTTTCAAAGGCTGGTGCTTCGGGAGCATTCTGCCAGACTGAGGGAATATTCTGCTAGTGGCACACCTAACTGGGCTTAGAGTGAGGATTCAGAGACAGGTAAATTAATTTTCTAGGTCCTAATAAGTATGTCTTCCCAGCAAAGAAGTTTCAGCAGAATCCTGATGTGGGACTCGGTGATATGTGTTTGAATATCTCCTGACACTGAAAAAGCCAGTTTTCAGAGAGAGTTTGAGCAACCTGTCTGCTGTTAGCCCTGGTTTACCCACAGATGTTCCTGCAGCCCTACTGAGAATCAACTCTTTTCCTTTTGAAATCAGCTATGACTGCATGTCTGGCTTCACTTTTCCCTGCAATGGAAAAGCAAGGGAAGCATCTGAAAGCTTTCCCCCTTAGGGACATAAAAATGACATTACATCCTCAGCACAGGGTGGGATGCTTCACCTGCTCCTTCCAGACACAGCCTGACACATTTTACCTGTGCTGTTGATGTAAATGAGGACCAACACTCTGGAAATACAGTTGTTACTGCAATAGAAAATGGGCCATGAAATAGGGGCTGCAGATCAGTCTGGTTAATAATGATCTCCTCAGAGCTGTATTAACGAGCTGGAAGCGAGGAGAGCAGAATTTTTTCCCCTTGAACTTAGACTAGCAGCAGGACATGAAGGAGCTGTAATAGAATGTTATTTTACAAGAAGTAAATAATGTAATAGAGTCTATAAGGATGTCAGCAGGAGAGTTAGAACTGTCATAGCATAATCCTGACTTGAGCAGCAATGTGTGAAAAAGTAGCCTGCAGCAGTTTTTCCAGTACTTCAATAATTTCTGCTTTCTCACTGATCTTTGTTTACTCTACTTACCTTGTCAAAAAAATGTTTTACCTTATGTTAAAATGCTAGCTAAAAGAGGAAAATGTATTCCCAGAAATCCCAACTTCTCAAGGATACACATTTTATTTTCTTTTCTGCTGTTGTTGTTGGGGAAAAGATGGAAGAATTGTATTCCCTTCACTTAAAAAATATGAAGAGTAGTAAAACCATAAATAAAAAGAAGCTGCCTGTGTCTTTGTTGCTTCTTGTTCCTTCAGACTAATGAATAATTCACAAAATTGGCAGTATTAGACTTCATATCCTTGTGATATGATGGCAGATTTTCCAATGAGGCCTCAAATGTAAGCTCAGGAGGGTCATGAAACTACACAGTTATCATTATTGGAATGCAGCAACATCTTCCAAGGTACTGCAGCACCTTTATATCATCACTGAAGCAAGGCAGACTGGACAAGTTTGCAACCAAAGAAAATGCTAAGTATTAAACTGAAGCTACAAAAAAAAAGAGGAGGGGGCTAAAATCTCTGTTTTGTTATTTCTCTTTTCATATGGCACCTATTCAAGTTTTCTTAAACCATTATTACAGCAATGCTGTAAAGAAAAGGGGGACAAACAAAACCCAAATTTTCATGATGGTTTTTGCTCATGCCTTGACACTGCCCAGAGAATTCAGAGTTTGTACTCCCAGAAGAATACTCTCACAAGCCTTCCCTGGAACAAATCCTATCTGACTTTCCACAGGATCCAGGCTCTTCTACCTCCCTTTAAAAAATGTTGTTGCTTTGCTGCTGGTGCTCTTGCAGGCCCCAAGCTCCTCTGTCATTCTCTCACCCCATCCAGCCACAGCCTTGGGAATGCCATGCTGTGTTTTAAATTCAAATTGTGTTGGCTTCTCTAAGTTTGAGACGGACCTTTAACATCAGCCTGGTGTAATGTATTTGTATGGTATATCTGTCTTGGCCTTAAGGAAATACATTAAAAACCTTTTCACTGAGGATATGAGATGTTGCATTGTCCTTGAAATTGTGTTTGGACCTTCAAAGCCATTTAATCTCAATTAAAGCAGAGCATACAAGAGAAGGTGCTCTGAAGATGCATTAAAGCCAGTTCCAGTGCCAAGCCTGTGTGCCCTCTGACACATCCTAAAAGCCGTGGTTGGAAGGTGGGTTCAGAACTCTCCCTGTGCCCCATTATCCATGGATCATTAGCATAACTCAGAGCTCCTCGTGCACCGTGCCAGGGGGTGCTAATGAGTGCTGCTAATGTATGGAGGCTTGACATGATAGATTGTAATGCCTCTGGCTCTGTCATGTCACAGGCAGTTTATGCATTAAATAAAACACACCAGGGGATTATGCAGTTAAGAGATTGGAAAGGCACCACGGAGACTTTTAATTCAAAATCTCCATTTGTGCTCTATGCCAGAGCTGCGAAGTGCAGCCTGTAGTTTGGCCTCAGATGGGTGGCCAGGGGTTGTTTGAGATGAGTTTGGGGTTCTCAGAGCAGCCCATCCACCCTGGGACAGCAGCCTTCATCCCTTTCCTTCAGGATGCTGTAGGGAGCAGAGCCAGGCTGCCCCCACAGCTGAGCGAGCACCAGGCACTGCAGGGTGACAGCAGCGAGTTCCTGCTGCCACTGATTGTGCTGCACTGATTCAGAGGATAAACACAGGACTCAATTCTCCAGAGTTATCAATCTGGCACCTTTCAAGCACATTTAGATTGGCACGGGCTTTTGTTTTCTGTTTTCTCTTTTCTTCCCCCTTCCCAATTACATGTTAAGTGTAGCAGTGTTAACAGATGTCACTAGAATATAATCTCCAAGGATTCCAAGAGCAAATAACACTAGGAAAAAATTGATTCACAAAGAAATGTTTAGTTATCATGATCATTGAGAATAAACCACATTATTTTCTTAAATGCCTAGTTCAAGTACTGTTTTTAGAGTTATTTTGACAGAAGATTTTGTAAAAGGTGCCAGCAAACAGTGTGGAATGACAGTCACACAGGAATAAGATGGTGCCACAGTCAGAATTCACCAGTGACAAAGATGAAAGGCATTGCTTCATGGTTTTTGCAGGAATCTAACCTCCACGCCTACAATATGGTTCATATAGCAGAGTCCTACTGTGCCAGAAAATACATTTCTATTTGTAACATGCTAAAAATATTGTGAGTACCATGATATCCTGCTTCTTTTTCCTACTTACTTTTTGGGCTTAGGAAACAATTCTTTTTTATTCCTGTCCTTAATTTTTGACTGCTTTTTTTTTTTTTAAAAAGCAACTCACCAGATAATTCTGTTGCTAATACATTTATGGCTGATAATTTAAAAAAAAATATATATGGGAATGTGAAGTAATGAATACACCAGAATGCTTATTTATAGACCTAGAAAATAATGATCACAGAGGCACAGAACCCCTACAGCTTCCAAAGAAGTGAAACCTCTGCCCACATGTGGACATGCACATTAAAGCTGATGCCCACCAAGTTTATAACCTCTGTCATGGTAACTGATTGGTAGTTAAGCTTCTTTTTGGAGTTCATTGCCATTGCCCCTTTATTTTAGACTAATAGACAATAGTAATTTTTTATATGTCTGTTGTGTACAGGACAAAGCAGGCCACAAACAGCTGAGCACACTGACTAAAAGTACTCAACACAGACTGTATTTGTAGCTCCTGCACAAGGACTTTATGTTTGTTTACTGCCAGCCAGGTCTATTGCCACAAGTAAGACCAGCAGAAACAGAAGAATAATGAGTGAAAATTGATTTTTCTGTAAGATGGGAGCATCCCTGACCCTCATCAGCCCCCCTGTTGTTCATCCTCCACTGGAGCCCAGTGCCTGGAGCTGTATCAGTGCCTCAAGCTCAGCCAGGTGCCTTCAGTGTGTCCTGAGCTGGCTGCTGGGAAGGGGGGCTTGCACAGAGAAACCAGCTTGTCTGGCCCCCCAGGGCATGCAGAAAGCACATCTGTATCTGTCTGCAGCTGAGCAGAGCTTTTTTTCCCCGCTTTTTTCCCCTCCAACTTTGCCCCTGGGCTCTGGGATGAAATCTGTGCCTCTTTCCCACCCTGAGTGGGGTCTCAGGGAGTTCATATCCCCCTGGAGAAAGCCCATTAGCAGCTTCCCACTGGCCTGAGGGGCCTGAAAGTCTCCAAAACCAAACCAGGCTGCCCCACATCCATTGCAGAACAGCTCCTACTCAGTGCCACTGGAAAGCAGTTTCAGCAAAGCACACCAAATAGTGCACTTTTACCCTCACACGGGTGCATTCTCCTCACTGCCCATTTGTCGCAGACATCTTTTATGGAAAATCCTTTCTTTAGGAATTTTCCTCCTGAGAAGCTGAGAGGCCTCAGGAACAAAATGTAAACATTGATTATCTGCTACTGTGGAATGCAACAGGTGCATCTGCCCCATTTTAAATGTTTGTAATTAATGGCCAATCACAGTCAGCTGGCTCGGACAGAAAGCTGAGCCACAAACCTTTGATATCATTCTTTGCTGTTCTATTCTTAGCCAGCCTTCTGATTAAATCTTTTCTTCTATTCTTTTAGTATAGTTTTAATGTAATATATATCATAAAATAATAAATCAAGGCTTCTGAAACATGGAGTCAGATCCTCATTTCTTCCCTCATCCTCAGACCCCTGTGAGCGCTGTCACACCCATTGCTTAAAATGTGAACAGAATCTGGGTTTTATCTTCTTAGAGACCTGGTTCAGGCTCATATTTCCAGTATTTCTGGAACTATTTCAGTGATGAACTGTAGATGGAGTTATTAACCCACCAGAAGCATCTGAGAGAGGAAAAGGAAAATGCCTTCAACACATTCTTCTCCAAAAAATTTCCGATCTTTGTGATTGCTTGTTGATTTACTAAAAATGGTATATTTAAAAGCATGGAAAGGCAGAAGGCTGGAGTTATTGAGGCATGTGACAGATATGACAGATACCTGGCTTGGAAATGCCACAGGACTTCTTTTCCATATACCATTATTCACCTCTGAACACTTCTTAACAAATTCTACACTTGCAGAAAAAAATAACAAAGTACATAAATGCAACAGGAAAAGGAAAGATTTCAGGATCAAAGAAATACAACCAACCTAGCCTTCAACAAACCTCATTCTTAGAAACACAAATAGCCAAATTTACTTAAATAGACTTCATTTTAGGAGTAGCAGTAGCTCCTCACTTTTCTGCAGTTTCAGTTCACATCACAGCTCACTTTCTCTCATATTTCAACCATATTTTCTGCTAATCCTCAGTAGTTTTAGAAGTTGGGCAACAATCAGCCCCCTGTTCAGTAGCATCAGTATTGGGCTAAGGCAAAAGCAGGTTCACTTTCCAAGACATGCCAGCTGCCTCCTGAAAATGTCTGGATGACATTCCCTTTGTAATAGAAGAGCTCTCAATTGTTACAATACTTTCACATTTCTAAGGAAGCAGAACACCCAGTCTGCCGTGGGTTAAGAAAATCCCCTGGAACTGCATCATAAGCAAATTTTATTCCTGTTCAGTGATTTATTTAAATGCAGTTATCTCTGAAGGATAAGAAACAGATCCTCAGGGTATTCACAGAAGCAGGGAGTTAGGGCACAGGGGGATTTTTCACCTTCAGATTGAATTGTCTGACTTTATTCTAAAATGGGGATGGTCAACTGGGATGGTCAACCAAGCATTTGCCCAAGACTGCAGAACATGACTAGCAGAGGAACTCTGCTGACCCAAAGGGGGTTTGAGTAATCTGAAAGCTCAGCTGTGGGAGCAACTGAATTAACAGAGACTGCTGGGGCTGAAAACTAACAGCCAGTCCTGGAGAGCTGTTTGATTTAAAGACACTCCTCACCTCCCTATCAGTTCTCCAAGGGTTTGGTATGCATTTTCTTATCACCCTTGGCAATATGAAGATATCAAGACAATGTTTGTAAAGTTAGGAAAGCTGGGCTGATCTCTTCCAGGCAGCTCTTCTCAGCCCTGCATGCTGAGCAAACAGGGAGAGTCTTCTCACCCCAGAGATCCACACTGGAACCTTGGTCAGGCCATTAATTTACACCAGGGCATTGTAGGGGATGGAATAATTCTGAAAAATGCCAACACAGGCTTCATTATTCATTATTGTCAGTCTGAGCAAGGTGCTCCTGGTAGCCTCCATGCAAGCCCATATAATGTTAAATACTCAAGTTTTCTTATGCAGATAATGCCACAAGTTAAACCTTAGACAAAAAATTGTTCACATTTGCAGGGAATATAAAGATTATGCCTTGTAGCCAGCTTAAAAATATGTAAGTTGCCATTTAAAAATTACCATTTAAAATTATCATTTAAAAATAAAATGCCTTGATAAATGTTTGTTATAATCCATATGAAACTGCAATTATTTGAACTGGAAAACCTCCACACCTAGCAAGGCAGTAATTTGATGCCTTGCTAGAAGAAACAAGACATAATAATGTATTCATGTTAAGAACCCACATTAAATGGAAGAATCATGCTTGAAAGGATGGATGTCTGATTCTCTGTCACCCTGATTCTCTGTCACCCTGGGGCTCCTTCAGGGCTCTCAGATGAAAGAGCCTCAGACCATCAGTGCTGTTTATGCAGCAGAGCAGAAACAGGAGTTTGGGCTGATAATTGAGTAATGCAGAATGTATGGCAGGCTTTTTGCTGTATTGTAGTGGAGCCAGCGTGGGGATAGGTGGTGAGAGAGGGCTCCCAGGCTGTGTTTGAGGCTGTGCAGAGCAGCACTGTCACACTGCTGCCAGGGCACCACTAGATGTCTGTCTCTGCCTGTGCTCACCCTGGCACCGTGCATCCTGCAGGGCCTGGTCACCACATTGCCCTCTGGACCCCAGCTTGTGTTTGTGCTTGAGACAGCTTACCTCACACTACCTGAGTGCTCGCTGAATGAACTGATTAACAGACCAATTAGCTGCAGATATTCCCTCCATAAGTGCAGGAGGGAGATCGTTCTCTTCCCCTCCTCAGTCTGACACGATAGCAATGAGAAGTTAGAGCAGACTGGGCAAGGCCACGCACCCAGTGTGACCCAAGAGTTACTGCAGGGAGTGAGTGGGACTTCTGCTGTTGTCTCCAGCTGCATCAGGATTTCCAGAAATCCCCTTTCCCACAACAGAGACGTCCATTTAGCTGTGTCATTTGAACAGGCTCATGTATGGCTCCTCTCACTAATGCAGAATTTACCTCTCAGGCTCTGTGTGTGTGTTGACTAATCTCTCATGTTTTGTACTTCTTCCCAGCTGACTCAGCTGGTTCCTTTGTTAAGGACTTTTCCCCCTCCTCACACACTAAGTAAACCTGATTTTCATGCCCAGTTTGCCCTCCCCAAGCAGTGCCAGGGCTGAGCTCCTGAGGAAACACTTCCAACACACACACTCAGGGCAGCATCTGCTCGGCGAGGCACAGAAACTCCACACCGAGTGGTCTGGCTGACTCCTGCAGCCAGCCTGCACAGAGAGCCACCTCAGCAGCACTGCCATCTCTAGATTAACCTGTGGCAAGCCAGGCAGCCACAGCTTCCAGCATTTGTGTACTTCTCTGCAGGAATTCCCTCCTGGCAGGATGAGGAGGGCTCATGTGTTGAGGTTTGCATGTGGACAGGGTAACAAAGGTCTCTCCCCTCAGCTCTGTCTCCCCCTTCTTCTCCCCTACTCACCAGTCATAGGAAATAAATGCAGAATTTTTTGGGATAAGATGCCAAAACCCTTCAAATTTGACTTCAGCTCCATTGTCATACAATTTGGCTGTACTAAATGGATCAGTGAGCACATCCCTTGCATATGTTAAAGTCCCTCAAAGTAAAGAGTCATGCAGTCATCTAGCTAATTTTCCCTCCTAGTAAATAATCAATTCTTTCTTTTGAGTGTGTATCTGCAATTACCTCCATTTCCATTTGAGAAACAGAGTTAGAGTCTTAGTGGTTTGCTAAAGGCCCACTCACAACACTTCTGGCAAACCAGAGAGAAAGCCAGGAACAGAAAAGACAATTAAAAAGAGTCAGATACTCAGTGTTTCATCAATCTGGCAGCTGGTTCTTGGACAAAATAAAAGTACTGTTCCACAGAATCTTCAATTACACTTTGGAGTTCAGTATAATTGAATATTTTGGAGAATAAAAGAGTAAATGGGTTTGAGGAAGGAATTAGACAAGTTGATCCCCATGATGACAGACCTGTTTACCTGTTTAACTAACAGACTTTTTTGTGTTGGACTGAGTACAAAAGTCCTCTTGCAGCAGAAACAAGTCTAAATGATGGAATGAGGGAAAAAGTTTTCCTGTTCCACACCTATTCCTGAAACATTATCCCCATCTTCCACCCTGCTCTCTCTGGAGATGGGATGTTTCACTCCAGAGCATTTGTGTTGAGGTCACCACCCCAGCCAGAGGAGAGAGCAAAGCACTCAAAGTTTCATGAGGCAGATCTAGCAAATAAGTGCAGTCATCATTGTACAATGCAAACAGGATTGCAGGGAAGGAAGAGCTATTTTTGTGATTTTCCTCCAAGGTTCAAAAGCACCATGTCTTAGTTCAGGATGGCTGGTTCAGGACACACCATGGAACAAGCAGACAATAATGGCAGGGTTTGCATCATGGTCAGAAGAATAAGCTGGTTAAGTCAATCCAAGAGTTTTCCCCTTCCACAGACAGGAAATTAGGCCTTTCTGCCCTGATACAAACCCCCGCTGCACACCAGGCTGCCAGGTGTGGAAATCAATATGAATCAGAGAAGAATCAATAAGAATAAGAGAAGACAAAATTTCAAAAGGAGCCTTTCCACCTTCTGTGACCCAAGTGTGATACAGTGGTTGTAAGGGTAATTTTGGAACTAAGGCCACTGCAAGGCTGTTTTTGCTTTGCAAAGCAAATGCCAGTTCTCCAAGTGCAGTGGCAACTGATGGCAGCTCAAGGCTATTTCCATTTTTATTCCATGAGTGTACCAGGAGCTAGTAGTGCCTGGGAGGTGGTTGTGGGAAATTAGGGCATCTAAACAATTACTTGTTTACATAAATATTCTAAATATGCCTTTAGTAAAGCACTGGGGTTATAGAACTAATTACTCTGCCCATGTCTTACTGACTTCCATGGCTCTACATGTTCCCTTTTAGGGTGGATATCTCATTTTTGGTATGGATTTGTATATGCCCTGGGTTTTATTGATCATTATATGAAGCTCAAACCAGATATGTTTTTTCCTGTCCTCTGGATCCTGTTTATTATTAAACAAGTACATTATTAGCAAATGCAGCAAAAAAATTTAAAGCAAATTGAAATAAAACCAAACACAGCCAGTCTATTTCCATGCTTATTTAATGATACACTTCAGTGCATGGCTAGTTATATACATTGTATTGCATTAGAGAAACTGTACTCAACTCACACCTTTCTCTTTCTTAGCTCAGGGACTTGTCAGCAGCAATTCCAGTGAAGATCTCCCACACCTTGGCTTTGCCTTTCAAAGGAAGATGGATTCCTTCAAATAAAAAAATACTAGTTTTCCTCTCATTTTCATACTGCTCAGTCGTGCTTTTTGCACAGTCTTTACCTTTTTTTTTTTGCCAACATTAATTTTTTTAAAGCTGGCAAAATTTTAGGCAAATAGAAATATCCAGAGAGAATGCCTTTCCAGTTTAGTCCAAAATTGTTGGTGTGGGGCTTTTTTCTCAAAATGAGAAAATCCTCCCTTATAAATTGAAACATTTTGTTCATTTCACATCACTAATTTTTCATATTTTAATTGTCAGGATTATTTTTTCCTCATAAGCTTCTAAGTTACATTTAAGTAAAATTATCCATACGCGGGATGCTTTTGCTATTTCCTGTCTCAGAGGATAACTGATCCTGTGCTTGCTAAAAGATATGAAGAATAGCTGTGATAGCCCAATTCTGATAGGGAATTGAATCCATCTTAGAGCAGCAAAGCTGTGAGAGCTGAGAGCCTCAGCACAGCCCCTCTGCTCCTGGGTAAATGGACAGACCAACATGGATAAATGGACAGACCAACCTTGTCAGCAGCATCCTCTGCTGCTGTTGACTCTGTGCAACTTGGCTTTAAGTGGGCTGGCTCTGAATATTTTCATTTAGGCCCTGAGCATTAGACTGCCTGACACATTGTTAGCATTACCAAACCTTTCAGATGTATCAAGGTAGCAAAACTGAAAAGGCAGTGAGATAAATCTGTGTTCCCAAACAGATGCTGCACAATCACATGCAGCTCAAGATGCCAGTTCCTAACATCTTATTTCAGCAGGTCTTGCAGATAGGAAATTTAATACAATCTCACCAAACACAAGCTGAATCAGCCTGTAGCATTCATGGGTTTTAAAGTAAGCAAGGAGAGCTGTGACTATCCAGTTGGATTTGCATTGCACAGGCCAAAGAATTTCATCCAATAAATCCCACCATCAAATGAATTATTGCTTCCTTCCATGTAAGCAATCCTTAGATCCAGTAAGTTGTGGCTGAATTATAGCACATCTTGCAGGAGGGCATCCAGCTTCCTTCCATCCTGTAATGCTTACAAGGCTAGGCACAGAGCCCAACAAGCCATCTCCTTCCCCATTTCCTACTGCTGTACTTAATCCAGCTGTGAGTGAAGGCAAACTTTTGTTGTGAATATTACTTCCATATTCCACGTGCCAGAATTGTACCTTTACTCAGGGAAATAAGTGTTTCTTCTGAAATGATGGCTGGGATAGTGGGAAGAAATCAGTCAACAAGAGGGTTGCAATCTACAGAAGAAGTACTTCCTGTTTGGATCTTATCTCAATTTCTTTTGCAAACTTGGAGGAATTTGAAGAGTAAAGGAGAAAATGGAAGGAGAAGAGAAGACAAAATAATACAGAGCAAGAGTGTGAAAATATCTCAGATTTATCTTGTGTCCCTGACTGGAAATTTTGGAAAATAAAACCCTAGAGATTAGGAGTGTGTGGTGGGTTAAGGCACACAGTCACTGGGTCACTGTCCCCAGCAGGATGAGGGAGAGGGGCAGGAATGTCAGAGTGAAAAAATTCATGGGTTGAGATAAAGACAGTTCAACATTAAACCAAAAGCCATGCACACAAGCACAGCAAAACAAGGAATTCATTCCCTGCCTCCAAAGAGCACACAGGGGTTCAGATATCCCCGGAGAGCAGGGCCACAGCCCATGGAAGGGTGACCTGGGAGGACAAACACATCCCCTCCAAACAGCAGAACTCAGTCCAACACCCTCTGACTCATCTTTGGGTGCCTCTCTGTCTCTACCAACAAACAGCAGCATGTAAAGAGCAGCAAATGCCTTACCTGGTACTGGTTTTGTGGGGTAAATCTGAGCATTAATCATAGCTATGTCTGGATGGATGCAGACTGAAAATGGTCCTATTTATTCTACCCACTGGTATCTGAAATCAATTTGCAGCTTATTTTGTGTACCTATTACATAATTGCAACAAGGAATGTGTTTAATAAGCAGAATCCCAACAGCTCCAGGGTGGAGGAGATATTTTTGTTGTTGTAGGTGTTTGCCGTTGGTGACATAAGCAAACACAAGATGTCCCAGCTGCAGCCCATTCTCCCGCCTGATTCAAGATTTTAATGTGAAAATGGCTATTTTTAGGCTGGAGCTCATTTGAGGTTGCTCTGTGTCCCCAGCATGAAGCTGATTGCTGATAACCTGTTTGGGGGAGTGGGGTGAGCCAGTGCAATCTGCAAACATTAGGAATCAGGTAGGCTGAGAAGCAGAGCAAGAGCTGCAGAGACCATCCTGAGATTCAAGTCCAATCTCTGGTACTCTGCCTTCTCTTGAAGATCCACTCTTTAGTTATAAGTGACACTTCTTTCACATTTTAAATAGCTGGCAGAAAATAAAAAGGAAAAGACCCTAAAATGCTTTTGCCAGACTAGTCAATGCATTTAAGATTAAGCTGAACATTTCTATACATCAGTGACCTTTAAAATCTGTTAGGAAGGTGAGATGTTAGGATTTAGTCTCAGCCAGGTGATTGATGTTTTTTTTCAACTGCAAAGCAAAGCTATAGCCTGTAGTCTAAAGCCTATTTATAATCCTCTTTAACAGCACTTGGTATAAAGATACAACTCATTTCTTTGTGAAAATAGCCTGGCTCTGCAATAGTGTGATATATTGAAAGGAAACAAAGTAAAAACCTGGAGCTTCCCTCCAAGATATATATTAAAAAAGTGTCAATAATTGCCCTGCATTTAAAGGAATTTTGTTAATATGAAATCCTGATTACATAACCACAAAGGAAATGTCAATAAGGGTGTTCATTCCTCCACTTACCCTCTGAAACAGATTGGCAATGATAATGAACAGCAGCAGAAGCAGCTTTGTGGGTGCGGTGTTTGTTTCTCAGGATGCTCCCAAGGATGTCACTTTGTCCCACTTGCAGGAAGGGCAGTCTGAGGGACAATGTCCATTGGCAGGAGTGTTTAACCAGCCCTTCAGCCTGTCTGCTCTGCTGCCCTGCTCCTCCTGGGCTCCACCAAAGGGGCACCCAGCTGGAAATGGGAAATGGACCGGCCCTCTCATGAGCTGTCACCACACAGCTTCTTCATCCTGTCCTTGTGGAGAACATGGGAAGAGGGAGAGAAGTTCTCTTGCTTTCACTGCAGTAAAGAAAAGGCTCAAACTCAACCCCTTTGCACCTGAATGTCAAGCAGAAGGCAGGACCTTGTTCTTTACAACAACCTTGTTTGCTTTTCCCATCTCATTATCTGACCCTGGATTGCACTTCCCACAGTAAATCACTGACAAACCCACTTTACACCATCACCAGACATTTGCCTTCCTTCTGGAAGACCACGCCAACTTCTTTTTCCCCTCTCCTTCATTATGATTTTTCAATACAGAAGTTTGTAAATAGCGCATCGGGAAAAGCGTCAAAAAATGGAAAGCAAAATCTGTTTGTTTTACATAAAGAGATATACCTCAAAGTCTGTCCTAATGCACTTCCAGAGCAGGTCTGCTCTGGGGTTGAAGTATTAAGCGCACATTATGTACTCAGGTTTCAACCCTGCCATCACTGCATTGCTTGATTGCAGTTGAGCTGCAGTAAAAATTCACGAGGAAACACATTCCTGGTGCCTCGAGGTAACTTCTGTGTGAATTTTCCAGGGCAGGGGGAGGTGGGAGCACGTCCTGAGCTGTTGCAGGTAATGCCTGCTGGCTGCTCAGTGCCCATGGATGTGTTGTGCATCTTGGCACTGAGCCAGGAGCATCCTGTTATCTTGGGGACAGCCCTTAAATACCTTTCCCTTCCCTCAGCCTGTTGTTCACAAACCCTTCTGCATAGTAAACGTTTCCCCTAAAACAGTTTACATGTTCTAAGAATTGTTTAGCATGGCTCCTCCTTGGGTCTGCCTTTTTAGAGCATGCAGATTCCTTGGTTGTGGTTTTAGTCCACTTTTATCCCCTCCAGTTTGGGCCTTGGTGCACTCTGCCTTCAGAGGGTGAGTGCTGATGGTTGGCAGATGTGTCCAGGTGTGCTCATCCTGTGTGCATGGGGTGTTATCCCATCCCAGCAGGCATTTAACACAAGCACACTGATATCAGCTATTGCACTATGTCTAAACTTAATTAACAACAGAAAAAAAACCCTGATATCTTTATAACAAAGTTACTTAACACCACACATATAAAATCCATTTTAATATTTGCAAAAAGCCAGTATTATAATATGTATCTATAACACACTCACCTTGGTCTTTACCCAGGCAGCAGCTCCTTGCACTCTGCAGCTACCAGTCCCCATCACTATTTGCAATCCTTTTCCATATTTAGTAACTAGGGGAGTTAATTCCGAGATTTCGCTCAGGGGAGTTCTAACATGAAAGGGTTGCTGTTGAATTTGACAGTGTCACCTTCCTTTTGCAAGGAAACAGCATATTTATACAACAGCAGAGTAAAGTGTTCCTGCCATCACAGGCAAGGAGCTTTCTGGACTGTGCATGTCCCAAGAACCAGGTGTAAAATGAGCTAAACAAATTTAAAACCACAGCAAGCTCGAGGCTCTGAAATGGAACCTCAGTTGCTCTGTCTGAATGCCACTGGGACTTAGCAGACCCTCAGAAAAGCCCCCTCAAATATATGCTTGGAAAGGGTCAAAAAACAAACTTAATGGCAATGTGGTAAAGCCTAGGGCTTCTGTGGGCAAGGAGAAAGAAATTCCAATCTGTCAAAGGAAATACTAAGACAACACATTGGAAAACATGCCACTTCAAAAATTTTAATATAACTTCAGTCATGGTGTTTTGTTTGTCTTTGCCTCAGGAAAAAGAATTTTAAGTTTCTTTCCAGGTCATTGCTCCATCAGGTGGAGTCTGATGAACTCGACAGATCAACAGGACTGGGAGTAGCCCAAAAGATAAAGAGCCACCAGCAGCCATTAACAGAGCATCAGTGGCCATCTACAAACATCTACCCCAAACTCTTGGAGACATCTGCTCTGGAAAGGACTGATAGGAAAATTGAAGAAGGAAGATCTAATTAACATTGGAGGTGAGGAGATTCAGGTCAGTGGGAAACTGAATACTGGCAGTTGCTCAGCTCTGCACCAATGAACTTTAAAGCAGTGCATCTCAATGGGTTTTGACTGTATAAAGTTTGGGAGAATGTCCTGCAGGAACACGTGTCATGGAATGATTCTCTTTGCACACCCGGGCTATGTGTGCATGAGATGTTTCTGTGGTATATCCTGGCCAGAACAACATCCTGGCCAGAGAATCAGAAACTTTTTCACAGAAAGGGTGATAAAGTTCTGGAATGGCTGCCCAGGGAGGTGGTGGAGTCCCCATCCCTGGGTGTGTTTAAAACAAGACTGGATGTGGCACTGGGTGCCAGGGTTTAGCTGAGGTGTTGGGGCTTGGACTCCAAGATCTTTAAGGTCTCTTCCAACCTGGTGATTCTATGAATTCTGTGAATAAAGTAATGCCTTGACTCTCTGACATTAAAAAAGTTGTTGAAGGTTTTTGTTTTTCCCGCAGTTTCAGTGACAAACACAGTGGCAGGACTGATTTCATTCTGTGCAGTCACTCTGCAATGTCCCAGTTCCTCTGAAAGCTTTGCTGGAGGAACACGGTGTATATATTTATTTTACCTGAAAGCAATACAGGAACATTTGCTGTAACATCTTGATATGAAAATGTTAACTGCTAGTGCTGCACTTCTCAGGGAAGCAAGCAGAAAGGAAAGAATAAAGCTCGAGTAGCAGGTAAACATCCCTGCTACTGCATCTCTCTCTGCATGTCCAGCCTTGCTATTTTGGTTCTTTGCTGAAAGGAAGTACAGGAGGACCATACCTAAGAAACATGACTGTCAGCATTCATTAAGACCAGTGCTTAATCTCAGCTGACAACATCAATGTCAGCATCGTAGCTGGGAGCTGGCAGCATTTCAATAGAGGATTCTTCTGAGCTCTTACACACTGCTTCAGTGAATAATCCTACCGGGGAATATGGAGAGGAGCATTTAAAATGATTTTAGCTGGCACGTCACTGCAAGGTTGAACCACCATGTAGTGATGTGCCCACTGCCTAATTCCACTGTGAAATGTTGAAATACAGCTTTTAGCTCCACAGAAGCATGTAGGCCTCTATTTACATGCAAATTAATGCTATTCATGTGTGAACTACAGCAGGTACTGATTCTGCCAGATGGAATAATTTGGGGATGGGCCCATTCTCTTTCACTGAGGGCTGCATGTATTCTCACATGCTGTAGATAATTGTTGGAGTTTCTATGTCACCAGAAGTCCCAATTAAATAGCTATTTAAATAATTTACTTTTCTTTCCAAGTGAAACATGGTCATGCATGCAGTTTCATAGACTAAAAATAATGATGGCAGTAATCACACTTCTAATGCCACCATTAGTAAGAACACCATTAGCACTAAGGCAGAAGCAGGTGGCTCAGGGCAGGGTATCAGGAAACCTGGATGTGTCACTGCCCAGTGATTTTGGCCATGCCATTTCATCCCACATCCAGAGAGTGCAACAAATTGGAAAAGACCCATCAGGACCAGCGAGTCATTGTCTCTTTCTTCCCTTTGTTTTCATCTGTAAATTATTCACAGAATGCATAATACTTTGCTCAGTTCCTGAACTGAAGTAGGCAAAATACCCCATAAATGTTACTGTGACATTTACATGCATTTTGCTGCATTAGCCCCCACTTGACCTTCACCAGCAGAGAGGGTCACTTGATTTTAATCAATGGCAGCCCCTAATTCCACAGAATTAGGATACTGAAAAGCAGTAGGTGGCTAAACTGACTGATGTAAACAGGCCTGGTTTGGCTGATGGTATTTTATTTGAAGCACTGATATGCTTAATATTAGTTCAATTATCATCAGCAGAGAAATCAAGATACCAGTCTGTGAAGCTCCTCAACATGCAGTGGCCAACTTTATATGAGGCAGCAACAAACACAAGACCTGAGAGGAATCAACAATGGGATCTGCTGATCTATTTACAATTGGAAGCTACAAAGGATTTCTTAGCCAGAGATTTTCATTCTCTTGAAGCTGGAGATGCAGAGACAGATTTTGACAGTTCCACAAAGAAAAGGATTTAATTAAACTGAAGAAAATGAGATAAACTTTGCATAACAAAAGGAAGGAGGAGAATACACCCATCTTGCATAAAGAGGCTGGGGTGGGATGTGAGGGGCTGTCCCCACCTCCTGCTCTCCTTGCAGCCCATTCCTATGGTGTGACCTGTCCCTGAGCCTGCCCAGCCTTGGCTGTGTCTGCAAAGGGCATCAGCAGCGTGGCCATGGAGAGCTGGGTGTGGAAAGGAGGAACCCAAGCAAAGGCAATCATTCACAAATCCCCAAATACAGAATGACTGGAAAGATCGTAATCAAACAAAGAAGAGAAAAACCCAAACCTACATCGGAAAATCTCAAAATTCAGGCTAAATATGCAGTGTGAATAATGCATATTTTATGATTGGCTTTCTGCAAATATTAAAATGAATATTATATGTGTTGTGTTAGAAAGTTATGCTGTATTAATTTTTTTTAGTGTGTTAAATATAGGTTTAGGTTATAACATAATGTAAAAATAGAAACCATGTATGTGGGATATTTTTTTAAAGAGAGGAATGAGGTACTCACACCAGACAGCAGCCACAGAACACCTCAGTCTTTCAGAGAAAGAGAATTTATTGCCCCATTATCAGGAGAAATGAATTTCTTCCTGCCTTGCTCATCACTGGAGATGCTGTCAGGATTAAGAGGAAGAAGCTGACACTGACCAGACAGAATCCTGTATTTGAATGGAATTTATGCATCAGGTATGAAGTGTATGAATATGCAACAGGTTATTGTTTTTAAGGCTTAATCCTCTGTTAACATGTGTTATTTTTGGTGTTATTTTGCCTAGGAAAAGGTACCCAGACTGTCCATAACTCTTTGTTGTTATTGTCTCATATTGTCCTAATCCAAATTGCCCAAATTTTTTATTAATCTATTACAGTGCTACTTTTATAACCATTTTATTATTATGAAACTTTTAAAATTTCAGAGCAAATGATCGGCGTTTTTCACATGGAGCCATTAGGAAGGTCAGCAGAGCCCTTTCCTTTCCCAGCTTTTCTCATTCCAGAGCCTTGTCAGGAGCATTCAGCTTCACTGCTCTCACCTGCCAGCACACTCCCAAATGCCTTTGCATGTCAGGGGCTCGGGGTGGGTTTGCTTCACCTTTTGTGAGTGATGGTGAGCACTGCAAAGCACAGACTCACCAGGGAATCGTTGCAGAGGGAAACACAGCATCATCTCCCAGCCAGGGAAAAACCCCCTTATGCTAATCCCTAATTCGCAGTCAAAGGTATTTCCACCTAAATATAAATGGCCTTTCTGAAAGGCCATTTAAAAATAAGATCAGTCACATATTCCTGCAGGAGGGAAGAGAAGAGCCTCAGTTGCGGGAATCACAGGTGAATGGCACACGTTCTGATACTACTGCCTGAATCTCTTTTTCCTTTACCAGAGATAAAAACAGAACAAAACTAAACAGGCAAAGTCCATTCTGGACTTTCATTTTTTTCCCCCATGTGCTTGATTTTAGGAGATTAATTTTGTTTTGCCTTTTAAATTTAATGTCTCTTGGTCAAGCGTATGGGATAACAATAAATTCAGAGCGACATGGGAAGAAGTCCTAAAAACACTGAGCAGCTTTCTGTGCTGCACCTTTCCACAGCCCCTGGAAACTCCTGCAGGACATACATGAGGAGCCCTCCTCGATGTGCTCTGGTCTCTCAGAGTGACCAAGGAGGGAGCACAAGCACAGGGAAATGCTTTCCCTGCTGTGCTCAATGATTCAGCCTCTGTGACAAAAGATTTGAACAGACTTGCTTTTAGCAGGCACTAATGTGCTTCTCCTTAAAGGGTTTAATCACATTTTGAGTCCATGTTTAATTTTATTTTCCAAATATCTTGTAGCGATGAGTTTCGCAAATTAATTTTACAGTTTGTGAGAAAGAACTCCCTCTTCTTTCTGTTAAATGAACTCACCAGTAAGATTGCTGCTTATGTTCCTGCACACCCATCTTGACAAACAGTAAAGTAATAATTCCTGATGCTTTTCCTTTTTATTGTTTATTATGTGATCTCTTCCATCACGTGCATCCCTTTCATTTATTTTTTAAGCAAAGACTCCAAATCTGTGATCTTTCCTCCTATTTTGAGCATTCTTGGTGCCTTCCTCCTGTTTTAATATTCTGCCTGGAGCATTACTTTGGACTTCTCAGTACCAAATTTTATCTGTTATTTTATTAGTTCTGTGAGTTTAAGGTCCAAGCTTTTCAATCTGAAGTTTGATTATCTTGATATTTTTTTTTATTGCCACTACACTTGAGCCTCCAGGATCTCTGCTAATGTGCTGATTAGTACAATTCCCAGCTGAAAGCCTTGGAGTGTTTCCCTTCAATAGAAAAGCAGTCCATGTATTCCTACCCTTTATTTCTTATCTTTTAACCAGTTTTTAATACTTTAGATGACCTTTCCTCTTATACTTTGATAGCTTTGTTTCCATGAGGGTGTCCCATGAGAAACCCTGTCAGGAGTGTTGAATGGAAACCTCTTGGATTAAATGTTTGTTATCAGGAATTAGAATATTCATTCAGGATCAGCAACCTGTGGAATGGGCTGTTTGATTTCTGGAGAAAAGGAATTGTGAATCATTTATAGGATGCTTCCTGACATCGTATGTCAAAATAGATGCTGCAGATGACATTAAAATATCATCATTTCAGGAACTTAGCTGATGTTTTAGTAATATCTGGTGAATAATGTAACTGATATTTTTCTCTAAATTCTATATAATCCCACCTTCACTCCTTCTTCTTTTTCAGATTTTTTTTTAAATTTTATTTTTAAACTGAAAACTAAAATGAAAACAGGGATGACCTGACATTAAATAGAACAAGCTGAACGTGCCTCCCTGGGCAGAGCCTTCCTGCTGAGCTCTGTGCTGTGCCCTGTCCATGCCATGCGCCCCATAGTCCCTCTGCTGGCATTCCCAGCCCATCCTGCTCCATGCTGGCATTCCCAGCCCATCTTCTCCATCCTGCCCATTCCCAGCCCATCCTGCTCCATGCTGGCATTCCCACCCTATCCTGCTCCATGCTTCTGGGAACCCAGCACATCCCTCTGGCTGTCCAGGATGGCCAGGACCCTGCCAGGGCGCTCAGAGACCCTGGCACAGAGCCCAGAACACCTGTGGGTTTGATTATGACCCGTGGAGCAAATTACCAACCTGAGATGAAGATCTGCAATCCACAACAGTTTAGGTAGAATAATAGTGAAGTTATCACGGGGTGGAAAAGTCGATTTTGGGGTTTTTGGTATGGGGGTTGAGGAGGCAAGATGGAGTGATCTGGGCATGTCCAGCCTTTCTCCTTCTTCTTGGCCTCCATCTTCTGCTGTGATGGTGGCACTCACAGGTTGGTTTAGAGTAGAAGCTCACTGTCTAACACAGGTGATGGGGATTGGACAGTAATTGTAAACATTGCACACATAGTTTTTAGTATAAAGCCATAACAGTGCCCTGGGGGCAGGCAGAGTGCCTGGAACTGTCCTGCTGGATGGACCTGGGCAGGGCAGGAGAAAGAATTTTATAGATAAGGAACAATGAACAACCTTGAGATGAGAAATGAAGAGCCCTGACTGCTTCTTCAAGCACTGGGCTGGGAAAAGAGACTTTCCAACTCTTCTCAGGGTCACTGTGACAAGCTAGAGACCCCGACACATGCTGGCACTCCCAGCCCATCCTGTCCCGTGCTGGCACTCCCAGCCCATCGTGCCCCATGCTGGCACTGCTGTCCCTGCCCATGCTGGCACTCCCAGCCCATCCTGTCCCATGGTGGCACTGCTGTCCCTGCTCCTGCCTGGCATTCCCAGCCCATCCATCCCCAGGGAGCAGCTGCAGAACAAGACAGAAGAAATGGGGATTCAGGCTGCTGGCACTGAGCAGAGCCCTGTCTGCTTGAAATATAACTTATCCTGGTAATTTGGAGACCTAAGCAAAAGTGAGCAGAGAATCTGTATGATCCTATTTCCTTCTGGCCAGGGCATGGAAAAAATAATTTACCAAGGAAATGATCTCACAAAGACATAACGTAAGAATTAGTAATGTCTGAAATAAAAAAACCCCCAACCTCTCTAAATGTTATATTTTCTTATAATTTCATTAAAAGAATCATTTTTTCTTGAAAAAAAGCTAGATTTTATTTTATTTTATTTTATTTTATTTTATTTTATTTTATTTTATTTTATTTTATTTTATTTTATTTTATTTTATTTTATTTTATGCTTGGGTTGCTTCCTGATGAATAATCACACGGAGATAAAATTCAGATTCATGTGTACCAGGCATTTCAGGATATAAAATGTCATTGTTAATTCCCTAAGCCATACATTGCAGGATTACCAACATTAAGATTACATTTAGAAGGCATCTGCAAATACTAAGGACAGTAAAGTAAAGGTCATTAAATAAAATTAAAATTTCCCTGTACTTCTAGTAGAATAAAGAGTTTGAACACCTGCTGCAGGTGTCAAGCCCATTCCATTTTGCCTCTCCAGTCATGACCAATTTCATATGGGAAATTATCTTTATCAGGAAAGCTTCATACAAGGTTTATCTGGAGCTACACAACAACTTTAGAATAAAAACTAACCAGGAAATTTTAAAAGACAACCTCCCCCCCCGGCCAATAATCTAGAAACATTTAATGAGGGAGAATTACTGCTCCTTAACAAAATGAAGAAAGATTAGAATACTTGATGAGAACATTGTTGAAATTTTTCCTTTCTGAGGTGTTCTGTGCTGGCTGGGAGCCATTCACTCCTGCACTGCAATTGAAGAGAACATTTGCCTCCTTGGTTTTCCACTCTAATATCTCATAGCACAAGCAGAGCTTTTGTTATGCATCAGCAGCTGCCAATATTTTAATGAAAGGCTCCAACAAAACCGGTTGTCCTTTTCTTTTCATTTCTTTTAGCTGGCAGCTCTTCAGAGCTTCACTCCCCAGTTCAAACCCAGTCTGCTGCAATCTCTGCCCACAGCCCTCCAGGATCTCCCAGTATTGTCCCATTACAATCTGATTGACTGCACTGTCAGAACCTCTCACAAACTTCCCAGTTTCATTTAGGCTGCAGGACTTCTGTCTTCAGCAAAGCAAATTCCCAATTCTACCCTTATCTCGTATTAAACTGGAAGGAATATTTCACATCAGATGGGTTCCTGCTGAATCCAGATATATTTAGCAAAGTCTCCAAGTCTGTCTCTTCATCCTGTGATCTGCATTTGTTTCTCCACATGCAAGGCCTTTGCCTATTTATACAAGGTTTTAATTTTTTATGTATATATATATTTAATTCTTGTCTGAGTGTGTATTTCTCCAACAATTTTGGATGCTGTGACAGGCACAGGAAAAATGTCAGGTACCTAAGGAAGTCTGTGCTTAAAACATATAAATCTGCAGAGTTAAACACAGGCTAAACACTCCTTGAACTCTGACAAGAAGATCTGTGAGCTTTTTGCACTGGACTCTGCTGATGTCTCTGTTTCATACTTTTGGTAACAACAGCACTTAGCCAGCTTCCTTTCTGGTATGATATTCCAAGGACCTTTCAGTAATTCAGTTGCAATCAGGGTGGAAAAAAAGAAACCCTTGAAAGGTAATAAATGTCAATTCATTTGTACAACGAGAATAATGAAGCTGATTGCGAAACACAGGTTAGAAAAAAACCAGTGGAACCACTATGAATTACATTCCTATTCATGAATTTAAAAGCACAGAATTTGCCAAGTTTTAAAAAATTCCAGAGAGCTGATATTTTTTTACCCATTTCCCCTGGCTTTGCTGATTCCTCTGGCAGTGATGTGTCTGTGGAGATACAACACTGCTTGGTGCTAAATAGTGTCACTTTCTTCTGATTCTGTCGAGTTTTCATGTTGACTAGCACAAGGAAATGCTAACCTCTCCTGTTCTCACTCCATCAGCGTGATTTCTAATACTTCTGACACCATCCCTTGCATGTCCTTATTTCTCTGTAATTACATTAACACGATGATGTGCCTTCATCTGGGACTTCGTCAGGATTTCATCTTGTAAAGAAAAAAAAGAAGCCCCAGATCACTGAAGTACCTTTTTTTCTTATGGAGCCACCTTCAAAGCCTTAACCTCAATGTTTCCAGAGATCTGTCAGCTTAGCAGTAACACCTGACACCATCAAATTATTGCCATTATCACATCTAGGGCAATCATTTCTCCCTCCCCTGCCATCCCAGGGTTGTCAGAAAACAAAAAGCAGGGTGTCTTTCAACTTTGGAAGTTGTTAGCCACAGGTGTGGCTTAGATTTACCGAATTATTCCACTATGGTGTCCCAGGAAGATTTGGCAGAGATTGATTCCAGCCACACCGAGGGTGACACACATCAAACTCCTTCACAGATGCTTATTCACCCATCAGATTATAGAACTGCTGACCCCCGAATCGCTGAGAACTAAAAGGAGTAAAGAGAGAGCTGGATGTGTGTGATCTGGATGCCAGGTCATTAAGGCTATTCTGGTAAGACAAACAGAAGGGTTTGATGCAGACTCTCTACCTCGGGCTGCGAACTTGTCATCTCACAGGAGAAGTGAAGCCAGTCAGCCTAACTGCCTGAGCAATAAATAGAACTTATTTCCTAGCACATAATAAAAGCAATGGACACCTTCGACTTCAGTTTATCTTCTTCATTCTCTCATCTAACATTGCCCTGAGCTCTTCTGGAGTGCTTGTTTAACAGGGCTCACTGCTGTTACCCACGAGCAATTAGTGGTGGTAATGGGGCTGTGTCTTATGCCACAGCTGTCACTTCATGTTTACAAACACAGCATCAAAACTTCATGAAGTAGGGGGATGGATGCAGCTTATTTTTTGCAACCTGAAACAATGCCTAAGATGGGAAAGTACTGTAGTTATTTCCTAAAAATTTCCCACAGTTGCTCATTCCCATTGAGCAAACACAGGACCTGGGCCATTTTTGTAGAGCTGAGATATTTCTCTCTGACACAGTTTAATACTAAATATGTGTTTGATCAGATGTTCCAGTTTAAGGTGGTTTCTTCCCTATGGCAGAAACCTGCCTATGGACAGGGGACAGACAAGAGGAAACTCAGCAAGGGTTCAATTTGGAATCCATTATTAACAAAGCATGGGTCACACTTGACTACTGAGAAGGTGTTCTGTGGGAGCACAAAAAACATATTTAGGGTTTATTGAAATAGCTGAAGGATAGATATTGCAGTGACTGACCTCCCCCCACTCTTGATATTCACAGAATTTAGGGCAGCTGGGCCAATTTGGTCTCCTGTGTCTGGCAGGACCTTAATTTCACTTGCCTTAATTTCACTTGCATTAATTTCACTTACCTTAATGTTCAGCCCAATACCCAGGTCTGCAGTGAGGCATTTTGATCCTTGACAAACCTGTGGGGACCACAGACAGCAGTGTCAAAACCATTCTTCAAACCTCAGTGCTGGCTGGAGATGAACTGAAAGAAGTTGGCTCGTGGCATTGGCTCTTCTGCCATGGAAATACAGAAAGCCACCCTGGCTCTGCTCCTCCTCTGGCTGCTGCTTTTGAGTTGCCTGTGCTTTGCAGTAAAAACAAGTTGCCTTTCTCACCAGGGAGTAAAAACTTCATTCCTGGCCACTGTGTCATGGAAATTGTTTATTTTCTTTAGAGGAAACATTTGTTAAAGGCTAATATATGCTCTTTGGTCTTCTGAGGAGTGTGTTTTCCTTCCTATGAACGGCCTCACCTTGACCTGAATTAAAGCATGGCTTGTTCTCAGTGCCCTGGCACTCAGCTCCATCCTTAGCTCTTCAGGCTTTGGCTTGGCAGAACTTGTGTCTTCAGTTATTGCAACAAAATTATGCTTACAAACGAGGGAGATAATCAGGTCCCTTTAAAAATCAGGTTTATGGGAACTAATCTAAATGTGAAGTTAACTCATTTTTAAAGCAGCAGCTTAAACTGTCATTAAAGCAACAAAATAAAGGCCTTTAGAGAGAAGGGAGCATTAAGAGGAAGGAGCAGAGACATCAGGTTACAGATAAAGTTGTTTCTGCCCAGCAAACAAGTAGCAGAGCTAACCACTTCATCTTCCACCTCACGTAAACAGGTAGTTGATGATGCAATAAACACAGCAAAAGTGAATCTGGGTACTGCAAATGACTTTATGCCAAAGCACAACAGAAATCAGGTGCTGAGGCTGGATGAGCTCCTTACAAACAGGCAGGTTAGGACTGCAATATTGCACAAGATCATTTAAAGCCTCTAAAAACCCTTAAAATTTCTCTCCCTCTTCCACTGGCACTTTAATAAGGCAATTCCCAATATTTGGCTTGTGAAATAGTCTGGAATATAACAGTTGCAGCAGCAGCCTGTGGTGAGGCTGCTCCTTATTGGCCCTGTGTGCACATTTGAAGCCCCTTTGTACCCCATGAAAGCTGTACCCACTCCAGGGCTTATTTGCACTCCGGGAGCAGTTAAAAGTGTTGATTACTGGGAATGCAGATGGTGGGGCTGATTCTGGGAGCAGAGCAGGCTATTCTCCCAGTCCCCAGCATCTGGAGACCACTGGCACCCATTTTTTTCTTTTTTTTTTCCTGAATGAAATCCTTTTCATCTGATGACAAATCTGTGGCTCACATTGTTCGCTTCAGCAAGCCAGCACAGTGTCACATCAGCTTTGTCCCCATCTTTAAATATATTCATGCCATCTGTCTCTTGGTCTCAACTGGTGAAACAATTGCAACGTAGGTTACGTACAATCAATTCCCAGTTGTTCTGAACAGCTTGAGATGTCTCACATCTAAACTCAGTGGCTTGTGGAAGAGACTGGTAAATGACTTTTTATAGGAAGATGATTGGTTTAGGATTCCCTTTGCAGACATTTCAGATGGCAAGGAGTTCAGATTTTAGCTTGATATCTTTGCACTTTTTCTCCATATGGTTTTGGTTCTTCTTGCAAAGAAAAGTGTTTGTCTCCATATGTCTCTTATCTTGAGTTTTCAGTGTCAACTTTAATTAGAAACTGAAGATCAGTTGGTTTGATTTATATCAGTATTTGTCATTGCTGCTATTGTCATTCAGGCAATCGTATTCAGATGTTAATATCAGATTAAAATTATTCTTTATGGGGTCATAAATATGAAATATGCAATTAAAGCATTGCCATTTTGAAACAACAGAGTGCATGACAGACCCCTGCTCGTGGCACCTCAGTCAGCAGTGTCCTTGTGAGAGAGCACAGTGAATCTCTGTCACTCGGAGCCACCCCAGCCAAACTCAGATTGAACCCGGGGCTGCAGGTGTGACATGGTTCAGGCTCAGACACCAGGGGAGTTAAATTTGCTCTCAGCTCTGTGATCGCGATGAAATTGTCAAAGTGAAGGATCACCCAAGTGCAGAATGGAGGTGGTCCTTGCTGGAAGCTGGGGTCAGGAGCCACTGGGTGCCCTTCCATTGGGAATGCAGCCCAGGGGGAGCAGGGCAGTGGTCCCTGGCAGGATCCAGCTGCCCCTCCTGGGGATGGAGCCCAGCCATGCACAGGGAGAAGAGTGGAGACGTGCAGGAGCACAGACAGGCCAGCACTTGTGGCACAAGCTTGTAAGCAAAACCACTCTCACCCAAATTCCATTTCTGAAAGTACATCATATTCCTAATTTTTTTTTTTTTTTTTAACTTAAAAAACTTCCAGCTTCCTTATGAGGTTACTCCACACTAACCTCTGGGTTCTGGTGACAATAGGTAGGTCCCTGCCTTGAAGCCTCTGCAAAGAACTGGGATTTGTCTTTTCCTTTAAATGAAAGGAGCCCCAACAAATGAATAACTTCATTTTGGCAGGTCCTTTTTTTCACACTGTGCCTGTAACCAGCATTCCTCTTTCACAGGGAACCCTCTGCAGTAGCTGAGGTGACCCCTTTGTTCTGTTCCACACAAGCACAGGCAGCGTGAGCATCCCCACCATACCCTCATTACCTCTCCCAGAGGTGGTAATGGGCCCTCAGATAATCCATAAATAGTGCTAAGGACTGTGTGTGAAGAGCTGTACACAAAAGAAGCCTTTTACAAGGAAGCATAAACCCAGGTATTTGATTTATCCTGTAAATCACAGGAACAAATGCTGCACACTCCTTCTGCATGACACGCTGTCTTCAGGCTAGTTATTGGAGATGGTTATTTCCATCATTTCCACATTCCCAGAGATCATTTTGCCATCAGGAATGGCTGCAGAGTGTTCAGACCTGTCTCCAGCAGGGAGTAAATCTCTCTTCCCCACAGCCCTTGCTGCAGGTGGCAGGGAAAGGGAGCTCAAGCTCAAGGAGGGGAAAAGCCAAGCAGGAATTTAGCAGGAATTAAGGCATGGACAGCATTTAACTCCTTACAAGGGTGGGAGCAGGTAAAATACTCATTTCAGCAAACTTCCAGAATGTTCTGAGATGCAGAGGAAAGGACACAGATTCAAGCACAAGCTGCCCTATTCTCTCCTCCATCTCTGATCAGCAGTGTCTGGAGAGATGATAAACACCTCTGAGAAATGGCCAGGCTCTATCCTATGGGAATGTTATTTCTGTGTAACATTTTGATCATTTAGTCCAGTTTTAAAGTGCTTCTGCTCCCAGCCATTCTGGGAAACTCTGTGAGAGAAGATGTCTTGGAAATTGTTGTACCACTTGAGATGCTTAAGTTCTGTGCAGGGCTATGGGGACATTGATGATAAAATAATAATCATAAAAATAATATCTGAAGCCCTGCCTCTGGACACTGACCTGAGTAAAATCAGTCCCATTTTTGGAAAGCACCCAAGTAGTTTTAGCCTCCATATTTTCTTCTCTCCTAGTAGGTAAACTGAGAATAAATCAGGGTCTTTTACTGCAGTCCAAAAGAAACAACCTGTTACACTGGGCTTCCTGGGTCAGTGCTTTGATGTCTGTGCCAGTGTAAATCTGAGCTAAAATGTGCTTCCCAACTACACAGGGAGAACAATAAAGAATGGGAAGGGAGCTCAGAGGACAAGTAGACTCAAACCTGAGTAATGAGAGGGGCTCTCAGTGGACATTGCATGAATTAAACAGGTCTGGTTTGGATTTGCTTCCATCCAGCACTGCCCTGGGAGGAACGGGACCCCAAACTGCAAATTGCTGCTGGAACAAACTGCTGCAAACACAGTGACAGAGGAAGGGATCCCCCTGCTCAGCCCCTTCTCTGATGCCCACCCTGTGATGGTGTTCACAGGGGTTTTCAGATTGGGGAGGAGACGAGGATCTGACTCCGCGTTTCAGAAGGCTTGATTTATTATTTTATGATATATAGTACATTAAAACTATACTAAAAGAATAGAAGAAAAGGTTTCCTCAGAAGGCTGGCTAAGAATAGAATAGGAAGGAATGATAACAAAAGCTTGTGTCTGGGACAGAGTCCGAGCCAGCTGACTGTGGTTGGCCATTAATTAGAAACAACCACATGAGACCAATCACAGATGCACCTGTTGCATTCCACAGCAGCAGATAATCAATGTTTACATTTTGCTGCTGAGGCCTCTCAGCTTCTAAGGAGGAAAAATCCCAAGGAAAGGATTTTCCATAAAAGATGTCTGCGACACCACCCCACACCTGACTGGCATCTCACCTCCATCTGGAGCTCCCCTGAGCCATCCTGGGTGGGAAGGAGGGAGAGATAGTGCCAAGGCATTCAGGAATTTGTCTGGTGAACTGTGAGAAGGGTCAGTGAGATTGTGGAGGCATAAAGTTTATTGAGAAGCAAATTAAAATGCAAAATATGGTGGACTCATACTGCATTGTCTCCGGTGAGGAGCCCAGTGAATATCAATCTAAATTAATTTTGGCCTCTTTAATCAATCATCTCTTTATGAAATACAAATAAAGCCACATCAGTATGACATGTTATTAAGGAAGAAAAGACAGTTGCCCTAAACGTCTGGTGACAATTTACATAAATGTCGTTTGAGGCAGCAAGGTTAAGACCTCTGGCAGAGCATTATAATATTCTAAAGATCATCAGCAACTTCACTGTAGACAAACTAAGAAACAAAGAGGATTGGTGCCCTGGAACCAAGGGGTGCTGGAGGAGAGAGAGAGAAGGAATTTAATTTGGCATCCCTGCAAATCTTAGACAGTTTTTAAGGCATAAAAGGGATGTAAACAAGTCATCAAAATAAAATGGCCTGAAAGAAGAATATTTAGTGTATTTTTTTTTTAAGAACTATGATCCTCAATTCATCCAAAAGGATCTGTTTTTGTAAAAGATCTGTGCAACTAAGGTCCATGGTTGGTGTATTTATTATATTATAGTATTGCTGTGACAGGACTTGTGTTACTGCAACTCCCAAATCACCAGATGGAAGTGAGACCCTGCTATGTCACACACGTTCGCTACAGAAGAATTTCACATGGGGAATTTTATTTTCTAAAGAGTACAGAGATGGAAGGAGACCGATTTCCTAGGGACAAACTGAACGTGACTGGTTAAACCCTGATGAAGGCTCAGGAAATGCAATTCACAGCCAGTGCCCAGCCCAGCTCCTCTCTGCCTCTCATGCCCACCATGGGTTTTCTCCACAGAAAGGCCATGGGATCACAGCAGAGCCTCACTCCTGGCCAGTTTCCCTCATCAGGTCTCTAATGTGTGTTTTGCTTCCCTTCCCTCCAGCCTGTTTATCGTTCACTCCCATTCTCCAGTATGAAAAAATGAACAAAGACACTTTCTAAAGGCCATTTCACAGCTTTAGGGAGCTGTATTCAGGAGAGTAATGTGCGATCTAAGGCAAGCTGGGGAGCATTATTTTCCTATCACCACCCCACAGATGATGGGGAGTGACAGATTACATGCCAGTCACAGCACACCAGGCAAGGGGCCAGGCTGCCAGGAGCTCTGTCCTTTCTGGCCCCAGCCAAAGCATTGTTGGGAATGAAAGAATGATTTATAAATAGCTCGCACCGAAGTCAGTCTATCACAGAGGCTGCAGATCAGCCTGGTCTTTATTCAGGCTGTTCAGGATGATGTCTGCAGGCTCTGTACGTGCAGGTGTTGCAGACAGAGCCTGCAAGGATCATGTCCCAGAGCTATTCCCTTCCTAGCTGTCACCTTTCTTTGCAAGAAAAAGAAAACCTACTGTGAGCACATTTAGCTTCACTCCCTTCATTCCCTTTTAGCTTCCCTCTCATTTGATAGATTCCACATTAATTTGTACTCTCTTAGAAAGACTTCTTAAAAAGAAAAATCGAGTGTCTGTCCTTTCTCTGAAGAACTGACAAAGAAAAAAGAACAATATCTTATTAGCAATCATGTTACCAGATCTCCCACAGAAAGTGTAATATGAAGAGTTAGGATTCAGTGACAGAAGTGAGCAGAACCTTCTGCCAAAACTGAACAGAGTCAGTCTGGAGCCATCACAAATGAGTCATTATTCTCCAAACTCTCCCTGAATGTTCACACACAAAAACTACATGTTTTTTCAAGACTTTCTGCTTACTCTGTGAAATGAAGTCTATCCAAATCCAAGTATGAGTATCCTCAGTCTGATGAGAGAAGTTGTTAGCAGCCCCAGTGGGCCCATGACATCTTTATGCAGACTTCCTACACCTCAACCTGTGGACAGACCATCACAGTGCTCACAGGGGTTTTCAGGTGAGGAGAAAGACGAGAATGTTGACTCCACGTTCAGAAGCTTGATTTATTATTTTATGATATACAATATATTAAAACTATACTAAAAGAATAGAAGGAAAAGTTTCCTCTCAGAAGGCTGGCTAAGCTAAGAACAGAATAGAAAGAATGAATAATAAAAGTTTGTGTCTTGGACAGAGTCCAAGCTAACTGGGCTGGGATTGGCCATTAATTAGAAACATCCAAGATGGGCCAATCACAGATGCACCTGTTGCATTCCACAGCAGCAGATAATCATTGTTTAAATTTTGTTCCTGAGGCCTCTCAGCTTCTCAGGAAAAAAAAATCTTAAGGAAAGTTTTTTAATGAAAAGATGTCTGCGACAGACACACCCCAGAGGAGAACCCCAGCCAGCCCAGGATGCTGAGGTGGCCCCAGCCTTGCTGTCCTGGAGCTGAGCACCGCTAACAGGAGGTGTCTCCTCCTCCAGGGCAGTGACAGGGGACACTGGTGTGGAGCCAGCTGCAACAGACCTGCAGCAGCAGCACCCCCTGCTTTGAGGGGACCCCTGAAATGCTGTGCTGTTTTTACATGAAAGGGCCTGAAATGGGACTGGCTTTCTAATGCAAACCTTCACCTGGTGTATTTTTAAGTAACTTCTCTGAAATTAACTTTCTGTACTATCCATTAACTTTATTCTTGGTGCTGCCAAAAGGAGGGAAGATGAATAAGGGCTATTTCTTTCAGAAGAGAACTCCTATGCGACAATAAAATTTTATTGCCAAAAGAAAACCAGAACAGATTGGAAGAGAATCTGTGCCCACTGAAGATTTTTTTTAAGATTATCACTAAATATCATTTATCCTGTTTTAATCTTATGCACAGAACATCATTGCTTCTGATATATTGACCAAGAATAAAACCTGACAAGTTACTCAGGAGCTGAAGGTGTAAGATGAAGCCTAATGAATTATACATATGTTTTGGGCACAGCTGAAATCAAGACAGGATGGGTCTAAATGGGCACTTACAGATACCAAAATCATATAACCTGAAATTTTCAGCTGTGTACCTTCTGTCTGTTCTGCATCTGTGAGCAATGGCTGCCCAGCATATCAATAATGGTAAAAAAGAGAATTGCACTGCAGCTCATCATATTGTTTGTGGATGTGTTCCTTTGGGGTGGGAGAGAAAGACAGAGACAGAGAGTCAGACAGATGGGGTGCAACATTCTTGTTCTACCATCCTCACCCATAAATTCCTGAGACAGACAGTGTCTCTTGCCAGTGGAAGGGTGTGAATGAAACCCTGTGCCATGGAATGGAGAGGTCCCCACATCATCTTCCTAAATTACCCTAAAAAACCTCCTTACAATCAAAGGCTTCTTCTAACACGTGACACAGAGTTTACAGTTGTCTGTGCCTTTTAATGCCACACATCTGAACCTTAAACCTACCCCAAGTGGAAAATGGATCCAGCTCCTCCTCCAGTCCATAGAATTTTTCCTCTTATTCTCAGGGATTGAATCTGGAAGTCCTCCATCTAATTCATTAGGCTTCATCTACCCCAAGTGGAAAATGGATCCAGCTCCTCTCCAGTGCGGCAGAATTCGTGTTTCAGTGTTTGTGGTGCCTTTCCACGGAGTGTGGCTCTGGTTGTGACAGTGTTCCCTGCCAGGAGCAGTGCAGGGACACAAACAGGACAATTCTGTGCTCACCCTGCCTGCCCTGGTTCCTGTTCTGCGCTGCTCGGGGTAATGCTGAGCTGGCAAACACCAGGAAGATGGTGACAAGCAGCTCTTTGTGCAACAGCTGAAAATAGCTCTGTCTTAAAAGGGAGCCTAAGTGCTATTCATTGATCATGTCTGTTATTGTCTGCATAAATAGAAGCAGCTGATTGCAAAAGTCCTCCACTTTGGGAAAATGAGGATCAGGCTGCCAGTTTGAGGCCAGATTGCACAAGGCTGATCAGCAAACTGAAGGCAGAGGATGGGAAGTGCTCTGCCCCAAGGCAGCAGAGCATTACACCAGTTTTGTGGCTGATCCTCTCCTAGGGGTCTTTCAAAGCAATTAAAAGTCTAGGGAAGCTTTTATTTATTAAGAATCTGCATAGTTCATGACCTTGAACCCTGAGAAGCTGATTTCCGTGGGTGGGTAGACACATTGAAGCCGTTGACAGGAGAAACAGAAACTGTGTTAACAAGGATAACCAAGCCTCAGAAATAGGGGCATGAACCTTATCATGAGCAGAATTCTAAAGCTTCTGGGTGTTTATATGATGTGCACTGGGAGTGGCAGTGTCCAAGGCCAGGTTGGATGGGGTATGGAGCAACCAGGAATAGTGGAAGATGTCCCAGCCCATGGAATGGGGTGAGCATTAAGGTCCCTTCCCACCCAAACCATTCCATGATTCTATGATCCTATGAATAATATTGCAATAACCAGTTACAAACAAAGTTATTTGACTAGGTTATTTACCACTCCCATGGCCACTTTTCTCCCACTGCTCCCATGACCAGAGGAGGCACTGACAAAGTTTGGCAGTGATCCTTCATTGTGAAGACTGAAAATTTGATGAAAATCCTACCTGTTTTTTCCTTTAACCAAGAACCTTATTATTGGTTCATCCCAGACAACAGGCCTGTGATTTTCCCTGAATCTTGACACAAGATTAATTCTAAAGGTTGTTAAGTGCCCCTAAAATCACAGCAGGCATTTCTTGCAATGAATCCAAAATAGTTTTGCTTTACTCTGCTCCTTCAGCCCTTTCAGTGCTGGGAGTTCAGACCCTGACCCAGCATCAGCTGGAAGCTGCAGAGGAAGGACTTGGCTTGCAGAAGGAGAAATGTAGAAAACATTGGGTCAGGCATCTCAGCACTTCTGAGGAGCCCACCAGGGACCCAGCAACAGCATTTGGAGGCAAAACATTTTCAAAATCTTCCTTCAATGTTTTAGACTCCCTTAAACCTACAGCATAAAGGAACATATTGTCAAAGATTAAAACAAATATCTTTTGTCTTAGTGTCCTCTGAGTCAAGCTATTCTTAGAGGAAGCATAAAAAATGGAAAAGGAAAGAAATAAAAGCTGTACCACTTATCTCTTTAGTGTATAGAAATAGCAATGCTAGGCTAATCCAAATATTACTTAGCCAGATTCTGGTTTGATATTCCAATGGTGCCTATAGTTCTAAAACACTATTTTAATATTGAATTCCCTAAATAATTATTCACTGTAAAACATATTCAGTCCATAGAATTTTTCCTCTTATTCTCAGGGATTGAATCTGGAAGTCCTTATTAAGGTAAGATGCTGCAGAAACCCACAGGGTTTACCTGAGTTAAGAGCTCAAGTTAAGAACTGGTCCTGCATATGCACATAAATTGCTTTGGGAGCTGGAAGATTGTAATGCAACAAAAGAAGAGTCCATAATGCATGCAGGTTTCTGACAGTTTTTGCAAACATCAAGGAACATGACACCTACCCTTAATATGTTTCTGCTCTGATTATGAAACCCAAACTGCAAGGAGACCATCTTTGCATATGCCAGAGGAATCAGTTTTCCAACCTGAGCTGTCTGGCATTTCTTCGAGTGGATGATGAACTTGTTAAAAATGAAATAGAGAGTAATGGGTACTTATAATTTAAATGAACCACTGCATGCAAAGTAATTTCTTTAAACTATCTGCCGGGTAAATCTTGACTCACCAGCCTGACACATTTGAAAATTTAAAAATGTGAACATACATTATTTAAATATGAGCACCATTAATTGAGATTCAGCAGTGTACAATCCGTTGTTTAAGGGGAAAATCCCAAGATGCCTGTGCAACAAAAACTTCCAAAGTCAAGAGGAGTTACACCTGCAGATGGAGAACAGATTACAAAGGTCCCAGTCTTCTCTGTCGGACCTTGTGTTTACCTTTACCAAACTGCAAGGAAGAAGTTGCAGACTTTGTAGGATGGAGGAAAATGTTGTCTGCCTCATTCTCTAGTGACCTGGTAGTGGGCAGGCTCCAGAGGCTGAGGTGCTGTCTGGGGGCTGCTGGCAGGAATGCCCAGTGCAGAGCTGGGCCAGTGCAGGGTGAGGCTGAAACACCCTGCTCCAAATGCAGCCTGACAGGTCTGGAATGGCCAAAATTGTTTATTTGCAGCAGGTCTGCAACTGGCCAAAAGTGTTTATTTGCGCTACAGACAGTTCGGATTCCAATGGAAGAGTTTTGCCTTTAAGAACAGCACATCCTTTCAGGAAGATCTGGCTAAGAACACAAGGGGATGAGGCAGGTTGGCTGGAAAGGATTTGAGGTGGGGAGTTTGTGTTCAGGGAGGTTTTCTGCAATGCTGTTTTGCAATCAAATTTCCACCAGCCCCAGCAGTAAAATGCAGGCATCTTTTCTCCATGGCTGAGTGGAACAGCCAGAGCATTGTGATGAGCAGCTGTGCAGATGCATCAATCTGTGCAAGATCTGCCCAGGGCTGAAATGAGCACGAGAGAGGTGGAGATGAGTGGTTTTTGGCTTGCAGGTATGATATCCTTCCCTCTGAAACTGTGAATCAGTGCTCTGCAGTACCTCAGGTACTCTCCTGAGCTCATATAACACAGACATATGGGATGCACACCTGTGGGATGCACAACAGCAGGATCAGGCTCTACATGCCTGATGTATCAAATTTATCCTGGTGTGATTGTTAATTATATCTAATATTTGCTACATCTTTCCGATACAATAAAATGCTAAAAAGTCAGATTGCTTATAGAGGGCTTAAACCAAAAATCTTTTTTCTAAGAAGGCTTTCTCCCATAGGCATTCCTTCTTCTGAAAGCTTGAGAGGTTGAGAGCTATCATGGGTTTAGCTCAGGAGCATCACTGAGGCTGAAAACAGTAACGAGGAAAAGAGAAATACGCAGTGTGCTCAACACTGCACGTTTAGAGCTTTTAAAACTCTGTATTTCCCTTGACCAGACCTAAAGCAAAACAATGTTCTGTTCTGGTAAGCCTTCATCACTGGGAAATCAGAGCAGATTTTTGAAGTGAATTAAGCAATAGGATGGGGTCACATGAGGACTGGTGCTAAATTGAAGAAAATTGAGAAATCTGTTCTTTAACTGTGGTTTTGTGTTGCATTTGAACTTATTCTTCCCATGGTGATTTTGAAAGCCTTGCCTCACACTAGAAATAATTAACCTAGCTCTCACAGTAATGCATTTGAAATCAATGAAGTTAAACAGGTACACAACCAGTGTAACGAGTTTCCCCTATTAGTACAAATTCTGAAATTATTTGGGTTGCTTTATGTCAAGGGGTACTATCTCATTGACTTCAATGAGCTTTGAATAAAGCTTTAAAATTTTCTGTCTCACTAGATTTTGGATTTGTTTAATGAGAACAAAACAAGATGGTTCCACTTAAATAAATGGAACTACACTTGTAGAAAATTAAGGCACAATCAGAATCGGGATTACTGAAATTATGCTTTTGGCAATCACAATATAAGTGTTCAAAATCAATTTCCTATTATGGCCTTTCTGGAATAGCATTTTCCTTCCGGGTTTTTTTTGTAAATATTTTTAATAAAACAAAAGTATTTTACAGGCATCACTCATATTACCAAAACCAACTGGATTTATAATTTATTTTACTACCACTAAAAGCACACTAAATCAAGTTTTAGATGCAGTGTAAGGCCATGGAACAACAACAATCTTATTTTTATAGACCTAAACATGTACAATAACTTAGGCTTTCTTCTATTAAATAGAACCAAGGCATTGCACTTGGTAAAGGCAGAAGTTGACTTGCTCTCCCCTTCATTGTTCTAAAAACAAAAGGGATTAGGCTAATGCTTCAGGTTGCACAAACCCTCTACACTTTCAGTGCATTTCAGCTACAAAGCTGTGCTGTTTTATTCAACCTTCTCAGGCCCAATTACAATTCTCAGAAATGCTGAAAATGTGACAGGAGGAGTCACCCTAACAGAGGACAATTCCAAAATATTTAGATGTTTGCCCAGGTCACTGCTTGGCTTGGTTTATACTCAATACCCATCTTTCTGTTGACTTAAATGGCCTTTAAATCATCTCTTTGAAGACTCCACTGACTCCTCCCCTATGGGAAAAGCCAGCTAACTCAGGTCAGCCAAGACCCTTTGCTAAATTAAAGGTTTTTTGGGAAATAATACTCTCAGTATTAATAACCCACTGCAAACCCCACATTATTGGAAGAAAAGACAAACTAACAAATCAGTAAATGCCAGCCTGGAGGCTGATTACAGGTTGTGCAGGCAGAGCCCTCCATCTTGTCCCGTAAGATGAGAAAAGTGCTGGGAATTGAAAGCTGCTGGAGGAGTTTTCAGCCTGGGAGCCCGAGGGGTGCAGGAAATCAATCAGGATGTGGGAGTGCAGGAAATCAGGATGTGGGAGTGCAGGAAATCAGGCTGTGGGAGTGCAGGAAATCAGGCTGTGGGAGTGCACAGAGCCTGAGCAGCCCCAGCCTGGCACAGGTGCCACCTGAACAGCAGGGCTGGGAACCCACCTGGGGCGCCATCCACCCTCCCCAACATTTCGTCTCCAAAGCACAGAATGTTTTGCAGTTTTGGCTGGATGATTGGCATGAGGAAGAGGACATAAGCAAATCAGAGTGAGCTCCTCAGGTCACTGCTGGGGAGGTGCCATCAGGGAAATTGCCACAGTGCAGCTGCTGCTGGGCAGCTCAGAGCTTGCTGTCCCTCTGTAAAGGATTGTTAGGCTTGATTGTGCCTTTCCAGGTGATTTCACAATCGAGGGATGGCACTGATGAGCAGGGAAGGGATTAAATGCAGGGCAGCTGATGAGAGTGGGACCTGATGAAGATGATATTTCTACCAGTCCCTGTATTTGACGCGTTTGTTCAAATAGAATTACGGGAGAGAGTTCTACTCTTTTGTAAGCTCTGTTTGATTGGTACAATTTGTGTTTAACATCTGCCTTTGATTTCCTGGCTTTATAAAGTGACTCCCATGGCTCCTATTATCCAGCCCAAGCACACCACTAAGCTAAAACTGGTGAGGTGGGAAGGGTGAGATTGAGGCTAGCAGCAGAAAGCCCTGCCAAGCACAAACTACCTGAGCTTTAAACAAAGAAAGCAACTGGCAATCTTTTATATACATGCTTGCATGCATATTTTGCCATTAAACTCAACAAAAAGTTTGTCACAGAAAGCAAAAGGTGCATGAGCAATGTGCCATTGCTGTATTTTGTAGCGTGTGCTTGGGGGCAGTTGCTGGAAGACAGGAGGGGATTGTCACTGTTGAGAAATGGTTGGCTTTGTTCACAGCTGTGTAATTTCCAAGCTGATTGATATTCTGCACACAGAGCAAATATGTGTTGTCCTGAAACCTGAACTTTCTTTTTGTTTCCTTTTATAATATTTTTTCCAGTGTAGAAGCCCCAGAGTGCAAATGTAATTTCCCACTGCTAAAGTGGAGCCCCCATAACGTCCTGGTGTCCATCATTCTCACCCAGGAAATGTTTTCCTTAATGGCATTAATGAAACTGACAACTTAAACATTTCCCCAAGTGGCAAAGGGGGATATTTTTGGATTTAACTTTTATTCATTGTATTACTGTGTTACACTTTAACCCTAAGAATCAAATGAAATTAAGACACCAATCATCTACTCAACTGAAGAAGTTCTATAAATGGGCCATGGACCCAAACAGTTCCTGATTCCATGTAAAAGGAGCACATGTCTTTTTAGGATGAGCCCCATCATTCTCAGGGATTGGTTGTATTCCTCTGAATGCTTCAGCTTGTGCTAGTGAGAGATGTGAGATGGTGACTGAAACCAGTGTCAGAGGGACAGAATGTGGAAATGTAAAATTTAGAAAATGACATGGTGGGAAAGTACAGCAAAAAGAGCAGTGAAGGCCTGGAGACCATTTTCCCCTGCCCAAGATATTTATGTCTCTAACAACAGCTCCTGATATCAGTAACATCACAGGCATTGGCCTCAGAGATAAAGCTGAGAGCCAGTGACTGCAGTGATCTATTGGCCAGATGCCACTCCTGCTCCTGCACATCTGTGCTCATCACTGTGCTCCACCAGAGTGACTAAACCCAGAACAACCCCACTGGCCCTATTTTTAATTAAACATTTATTAATAGAAAGTTGTGGATGTTACTGATATACAATAAAAGCAGGGATGGTCCACTGTACATCATTTCCCACACAGCCGGTTCATTGTGTATCCTTTTGATGATCTATAAAATGTTCTTTGAAGCTTTTATTCTGAGGTCATCTATAATACAAAATAAATCATTGCTATACCATAATTGTTTATGTCCACTATGTTGGTGACCTAATCTTCCAGAAATGCTTAAGCAGGCACAACAAACACGTAGCTAATAAAGTTTTAAACTTACAGAAATATAGACTCGTGGAATGGTTTGGGTTGGAAAGGACCTTAAAGCCCATCCATGGCAGGGACACCTCCCACTGTCCCAGGCTGCTCCAGCCCCAGTGTCCAGCCTGGCCTTGGGCACTGCCAGGGATCCAGGGGCAGCCCCAGCTGCTCTGGGCACCCCTGTGCCTCCCCCACCCTCACAGAGGAAGAATTTATTCCTAATATCCAATCCAAACCTACTCCCTCTGTGTTTAAAGCCATGCATGCTGCACATACCTGGTGGGGAAAATGCTGATTTACTTGAGACTTGATGCCAGTCAGTCTGGGATTTTCTAATTAACAGTAAATTAAATATACCCAAAGATTCTAAAAATAGTGTCTATTTTCCATCTCCCTTCATTAGTCAGAATCCTGGTTTTTAAAAAGGAAAAAATTGTGTTTCTTTGTCCTTAATAACATTGTCGCTTTCCTTTTAGAAAAAGGTGTTTGTGAAAAAACAACTCATGTATAAGGCACTGAACTTTGTTATTCCAGAAGGATTTCCAGAAAGAATGTATGGTTTGTGCTTGCTTTTACATTTCCTTCTTCTTAGAAGGGCTGGGTTGCTAACACTGTACTAACAAAGCCCATTGTTTTAATACTCAGCTGTGTTTCAGTGTGCCTTTTGACCAAGGAAAGGACTTGGCCAGCCACCACTAGGTTAAAAAATTAATATGCACAAAGCAACCAACATGACAGCAGGCACTCACCCTCAGCTGCCATTATCCCTATTGTGATACAATATTGTTGGATTTCTGGTCCTAATTACCGACGCCAGGGATGGGGCAGATCAGGTTCTCCTTGGAGGATAAATTGGTGTCATGGAATGTGGGGAGCACTCCTGGAGCAGCTGATAGAGCAGGCTATTGTATTATATATATTACAACAGTTCTATTATCATTATAGGGTAAGGATTCCGTGGCACCAGAGTTTCATACCTCCTCAATGTTTCTCACAGGCAGCTCCTCTAAGCACTGACTGTTCCTGGTCCTTGCAGCAGCCATCTGACTCCTCTTCCTACCAATCCACTCTTTTATAACACTGTTCATATTGGCTACAGGTGTGGCCTGTTAACAGCATGCCTGCTCCTAATCTTTAGTAATTGGTCCAGCTGCAGCTCGTTGGGGGATAAGATTGCATTCTACATTACCTTCATTTACCCATACTGTGTCCCCCTGCAGCACACAGGACTGCTGCAGGGTGGTGGCACTGGCAGGGCTGCTCTCTCCTCCAGCCTTGTCCTGGCACTGCCACCAGCCAAGGGCTGGGCTCTGCCTCCAGCGCTGCCTCCAGCCTGAAATGATGCCTCAGGTTTAGGTTTTACATTTTTCAGATTTTGTGCTGCTTTAGTGGGTATTTCTGAGCTTCATATTAGAGATAGAAAGAGCAGGGAGACAAAACAATTCCTGCTCCAGCTGGGCACCAAGGACAAATGATTCAAATCTCAGCCCAAGAGCACAAACACCGTGGGCTGGAGAGAGAAAAACAAGCAGGGTGGGACTGCAGGGGCTAAGGCTGGAATGGGACAATGAACTGCAAGGTGCAAATGGAGCAGAACTGATCAAAGTGTGAAACAAATCATCCATTTTGTGACCATTTTGGTTCATTTTGGGTGCAGCCCTGGCTGGGCTCTTGTGCTGCCCAAGGTGGATCCATTGAGGCCTTTTAATAAATCCCTGCTTTATTCTTTAGCTCTGCCTAGCCTCTGTTCTAGGGCAGCCTGCACAAGGCATCACAGACATGAAGAAGACAAATTCCTGGGCTGTTCACCAGAACTTCCTCCATAAAAAACTCTCAAGCCCAAGCAGTGAAATGCTTTGTCACAAGCTCCACATCATTTGTATGCTATCAAAGTAAGGTGTGGAGAGCTGACTCCTTCCTGCCTTGGAAGACTTCTCTAAAAATAATGTAAGTTTTCTGTCCCCAGCGCAGAAAGATGGCCAGGACTGAATAATCCTTACTCAGACTGAAAAAAGCTCTGGCACAAAGTCTCTCTGTGAAGCCATACATTGCCATCTTGTCCTTACTCTGTAAAGGATAAAGGTTTGCAATCTGCTCCTCAATGCCACTCCCCAGGGCTAATGCAGATGAAGGAGAGCTTGGAGCAGCTTGTGGGAATGAGGGACAATGTCAAATTGAAAGAGGCAGTTCAGATGGGACAAAACACAAAGGAATGAATGAAAGAGATAAAGGTTGACAGGTGATGTGCATGAGGATAATATTTACAGTATATTCCCCTTAAAAGGACTTCATAGTGCTCTGTGCCTCCTAAAAAGTCTCAAGAAGCTTTTGGCAACACCCAGTTGTGCCATAGTTTGGGAAATAACTCGAGAAAAAAAAGCCATTTTGCTGCGTTCCTTAGGTAGTTAAATTATTCATATTGGCTGTGTAACTAATGAAATGAGAAATGAGAGACAGTGTTGGCTCCAGCACAATTCCAATGCTGATTGATTGGTCAGTCTTAAGAAGGGATTGATTCATTTTATCCCACAGTGATACTCACCACCTTTTCATTCCCCTGAAAATGGAGGTGTGAATGTCTAAATATCACCTATGATAAAGAAGCAATTAGCATCTCCAACACAGAACTCTATTAATCTCATGGCTACAATATTCAAGCCCCAAACAATTTACTAAGATGATGTATCTCTATTTAAATCTAAAAAAAGAGAATACCTCTTTATCAATCTGGCAACTTTTAAGGGTGTGGTTAATAAGAAATACACATATTTATGGGTAGCACATGGTTTTTATATAGCAAAATGCCCAAGGATAATATTGCCTCCTGATAATCACATCCCATGCTGGGTTTTATTGCTTATAATTCTCACTTTCTTATTAGAAAAAACATCTTCCATTAAGTTTTTAAATTATCAACCAGCATAGACAGTAACTGAACCTTATCTCCTTTCTTCAAAGTAATTATTAGGAGAGTTCAATTGCTGGTTTAGAAATCAATTATTTAGAAAACTCTCTCATTTTAGTGCCTCTCTAAAAGGGCTGGGGTTTATGGTGTACTTGCATTTTGCTTGCACAGCAAAGGAAAGTCCCCAAATCCATCTGTCAAAATTTGTGTGCTGTGCAAATACATATGTGGCAGTAAACAGGACTGTGTCTGAAAAATGATTATTATATCCAAAACCTAATAGTTGAAAATATACAAAGAATTATTAAAATGCTTTCTTGCTGTGGTAAGGTTTAGGTCCTTGCCCTAATTCTGGTTTATGTGGTATGATTTTGTCATGAGGGAAATTAATCAAAACACATATTCCCATTCACAGTGGCGAAGTGCAGGGGGACTGTGACTCAGGATCTGATCCCAAACTTGGCTTTCACTGAGTAATGGAATTGTGCTGTTTTCCTACAGTGCACAATCCTGCAGGAAGTAGAAGTGAAAATGCTTTCATCCTTTGTTGCTTCTTCTATTTTAAGGCATCCTTTACTTTTTAATAATGGTCCAGAAATATTTTTCCTGAACTTAATAAAACTGACATGTTCATAAATACTTCTGACCTGATGTAAGAGAGAAAAAAATCACAGCAAGGGTAGTTTAGCACTGCAACAGGAGTCACATAAAGCAGTCTCCCAAAGGTGGAAGTTCTCAAGTCAGGCCTGGTCTGGTTCCCTCCCGGCCTGACCCTTCCTGTGGTTCTGTGAAATGTTGATGAGGCAACAAATTCACTCCAGAAAGGAACTCCCAGCTCTCAGGGCCATGGGACTTAGGCTGCTGACTCTGCCATCAGCATTTCTCAGAAAAAAACCGAGGATACAAATCAAATAAGTAATAACTTAACTACCCCTAAAGCAGAAGAAGCTGACAAAGAATAAATAAGTGAATAGCAAAAGCTCCAGGGTTACACTCCTGAGAGATGTACGGTTTGAACTGCACTCACTTATCTGGGAGATGAAAACTGAGAGAACTTGATTAAAATGTAGGGGTTTAGTATGTTTAGTGTTTTTTCCTATGTAAAAGAACCCGCTCAATGCCTCAGGCAAATCCCAGCTGGTATTTTGCACAACCCCTGCAGAAAACAGGTTTCATGGCAAGGCTTGCTGGCTCAGTCTGTCCTTGCCAAGGAGTCATTTCTGAGGCATCTGGGTGAGCACTGCAGTACAAACATTTCCACTCCAGCTGCAGGGGTGGCAGCCTGTGTTGGACAGATGGGAGCAACACTCAGGGCTGCTCCCTGCTTTGGGAACTCGCTGGCAGAGCTTGTGGCTCTGCCAACGCAGAAACTGGAGAGGCAGCTCATCATGCAGGCTGCAATACCAAAATCCTGAATTGAAATCAAAGGTGGGGTTTCTTTTTCAGCCATGCCCTGGTTGTACCACATCAGCTGCTGCTGGCACAAGGTGCTGCTGCGCTTCACCTGGAGGCACAAGGAGACAGAGAATAATGAGATGTTCAGCTGGTGGTGTTGCTAGCGTTCACAAACACATAATCTCGAGAATGATTATGTCAGTGCTTTTTATTAAGAGCTCTGGGAATCAGGAGTATTCGACTCAAATCTGACTCCGACCATACATTCGAGATGATCATGTGTTTTTATATTCTATCGTTATATAACTTTCATGTTAATTATGAAACTTATATTGTTCTGTTGTATACATAGATTTCAGCCGAGCATAACCCCTCTTAAATTTCCAACATAGTTTCTCATGATTCTTCTTATGATTATATAATAATTTTATTTAATTACTAAACAATCATCACATCTAACAATTATATCATTTATCATCCTGCTTACACAGGTGCGGTTGATCTGGGAAAACACAAAGCCTAACATTTTCAGATTTTGTCTTTAAGATTTTCCAGGGCTGCACTATCAGTGTGTTCCAAGAACCCATATCCAAATGCCTGAAACAAACCCCAACCCAATATCCAATCTGTTAGAGTTGTTAAGAAGACTGGAACAATCAAGGTGGAGTGTGTAGTTTTTTGGTTTTTTTTTATCTTAATCATCATGCTTTTAATTATTCTAAACCAATGATGCCAGTTCTGACTGCTGATGGTGATGGTGGTGCCCAGATTTATGTGCTGCAGATTAACTCAGCCAGTCCAGATCAGGGTGCAACATTAATTTGAAGCAGAACTTCATGAGGAAAATCTGCTCTGCTTACATTCAGCACTTACTTGTGGCAAATGTTCTCAACATCCTATTTTTATCACAGGGCAAGTGAACAGGGAACAACTTAAAAAGCACCAGAGCTGTGAAAGAATGGCATTTTCATTTTTCTAAAGAATTTGTAATTTCAAAACCAGTTTCATGCCCATCAGGAAGCAAATCCTATCACTTCAAAATTTGCCATGAAAGAAGATTCCAACCGTAACAAACCAAAATACTGTCGCAAGCCAGCTCCTGACAGATTTTATTTTGACAAAAATCAAAATGCTTCATTTGGTTGCAACTGCACTTTAGTGTAGAATACAGAATAGAGAGGAAGGCCTCATTTGAAAGGAAAAATAAAAATATTGCTAGAAAATATAACAGCTGAGCTAATAAAAAAGTGCTTCATCGCCCTATGCCTCTATTTTTCCCAAAATAAAAATTCAACAAAATTAACAATCTGTCAAACCATCGAGGTAGGAGAAAAGTGCACTTCCCAATAAAAATTAAGAAATACATTTTCAATAAACACAGAAAACCTCAGGTGTTTTTGGATCCATCAGTTCCTGATATGCCACCCCTGAGACACCAGAGCCAAAATACCCTTTTTGGACACAGGCTGCAGCTGCAGGTACTGGTGGCTGCTGTGTAAGTGCCTTCCAACATCGCCATGGATGAGATTCCAGGAGGTGAAACACGATCAGAGCCAGCCTTGACAACAGCCCAGAGACTCACAGCTTTACTTGCTACTGTGAAAGTCTTCTGAGCAACACCCTGACATGAACACCCTTAGGAAAACCTGTGATTTCGTTATTAAATGTGTAATTACCTGAATTCAGCTCCTGCTTGAATAACCCCCTGAGCATTGCTTTTTAGTGGAGCTGTCGGACCGTAACACAAAATAACCACCAGGCTTCTCCTTTGTCCCTGTGTCCCCTGCAATGGGATGCCTGTGCTCTGAATGCAAGGAAAGGAAGGTGCTTGAGAAGGAGCACGCTGCCATTTAGCAGGTCAGGCTCTAACACAGTCTCCAATGTAAATTGGGAAATGCTCCAATGAGCTGCGCGAGTTTACACAAGTAATCTGCTCACAGCCTGGCATTCCTAATCAGAGCCCAGGACCACAAAGGGGAGACTCTGAAAGGTTAATAACAGTCATTTATTTGTACAGGGATGCAGCAGAGCTGTATCCATATTTCACAGGCTGCTGCAGGCAGATATAAGCCAGGGAAAATATTGCAGCCAAAGAAAATACACTCCTGCACAGAAAAGAAAAAAAAAAAAGCTGGAATTTTGCAGAAATTTCTGGAGTGCACTCTCAAGGAACATAACATTCATCAAGCTACTTATTATTCTTTACATTGAACAACCGCACTGGAACTGTTTTTGTCTTATTTAAGAAGTGTAATTTTTCATTGACCTTAGATTTGTGAAAATTAGGTAGAATTAGGTATAGTATGTCACACTGGAACACCTGTTTAGTGACATAAACATATTTAAATATCAACCTTTCCCTCTGATTGGTTTTGGTGGGAGCAAATTCTGATTAGAAACAGGAATTTCAAACCATGACCTTCCATGGCAGGAGCTAACACATCATGCCATTAAGTTCTGATGTTGAATTATCTCATTAACTAAAAAGGGCATTTTTGTTGTTAGTTTTTTTTTTTTTTTAAATTTTAATTTTGTCAAGCACCATGACTTGCAGTGTTGTAAGGAAACCTTGAAAGCAAAGTTTATGGTCTTTCACCATGCTTTCACAAGGCACCATGGTCAGCACATCTCTTACAAACAGAAATAAACCACACCAAAGGCATCCCTCATAATGAAAATCTTCTTTATTCTTTTAGAGATGCTTTTAATGAGCAGTGGTTTGTTTTTGTGGCACAGTTCTCTCCACAGCATTGGAAGAGACAGAGTTCAGAATATAGGTGAGATTGTTGGTCTAAATAGCACCTGATAAAAGAAAATCTATTTTTATTGAACATTTATTACAACAAACATAAGCACCAACACCGAATGTTCAAATCCTTGTATTTGCTAATGAAGACTTTGTTGGTGTTAAAGTTCAGACTTGGAGCAAATGCAGATGCAAAGAAATGATATATTTTGGGATTTTTTTTTGAACCATAATCTTGTCAGAACAGATTATCAAATGATCAAAGCAGTAACAGAATGAATTGGGGTTTAAACGTTTATGAAAAAGCAGTTATATTGTAGGATGACACTTTTTAATAGACTAAAGGCATTAAACAGACCTTGTATTAGGCTTTGAAATTAATGGGTCACTGTATAACATTCCAGACTTCATAGATTGATAAGATTAATGCTTGCTTATATAGCAAATTCAATGGCACATTTAATTTCATATGAATGTTTAAAGTTAAATTGCTTTTGGATTAAGTCTAAACTCATTATTAATTTTAACGTCTGAAAGAACTTCCATTTTTCTTTCATTTTATTTAATCAAGTGCATCATCATTAAGTAAAGGCTATGAACTTAGATAGTGGAGAAATAAGGAAGTTTATTAATTTAGTTTTTGAAAGATCTATTTGTTAAAGTTTAATTCAGTGGCCATTTTAGGTTCCATAAGAACTCAGGAAAAATAGTGACTGCAGCCTATTCACTTTTCCCGTAATAACTTTTAGAGGGAGAGGGTGCTTCTGGGCAGGATGCTTGCAGCACATGAATCCCTGAGAATTTCAAAGGTAAATTTTGTATTCACATCTCTTTGGCACTTGCAAAGCCTGATCCCCCTTCAGTGCAGCTCAGCACGAGTTTTGCCCACACCTGGCTACCAATGCCCACGGGTTGATTGATTTCAGTGATCAGGTGAGACCCTGGCTCTGCATTTCCCACTGATGTTCCAGCTGAGAAAGGATTTTTCCTTAATTCTGGATTAGGAGTTCAACTGTCTGAGTTCCAAGTGAAGCCTAGAGCAGATTTTCCAAGGGGGAGGACACAGGGAGTGACCCCAAGAGTTTTTGTAGGGTTTGTGCTGCTGCTCGGGGCACTCCCTCCAGTCCCACACACACCTGCACCATCACACACTGGGCAATAATTACAAGTTCCAGAACAAATATCTCTTTATATGTTACCAGTTCCAGAACAAATATATCTTTAAAAACACTCCCACATCCTCTCATTATGTAAAACTTCATGCATTTGATGAGGAGCATGGCTGAGGGACCACAAAACCCCTCTCTGGGATTTACCTGGGACTATCAGAGTTTAAGAGTGTTAGCTAATGAATTATTCAAAGTGAATTAATAGCTTGGGAGAGTCCTTCACCTGTCTGACACAACTTCATTTTCCCTAGATAAGGTTTCTCAGCAGCGTCAGACACTGGCAAACAACTTTGTTTTCCCTTTCTAATGTGTGAAAATATGCACTGTAGACAACAAAAAGAAAAATTTCCTTGCATCATAATAATAATAATAATTTAACCTAACTGCAAGGTAATTTAAGGGTGGACCTTTGAATGCTTTGCAGTGGAGGCAAAATCACCAGCTGATACCTGACCATGTCCAAAGCTCAAGAGACAAACCAAAGCCAGGGCAGGAGCCAGTGCTGTGTCCAGATGAGCACTCTGTTCTCTAGGCAGCATTGCTCATTCTCTCAGAAAGCAACCATAGCTTTCCATAAAGTGTGAGATAACATTTTAGGGCACTTTTTCTTGTCCATTTTATTCAAAATGCATTTTTTAATGAGAGGAGATATTATACTTGCATCACATTTGTCAGTTCTTTCCCACTGAATGTCTTACTCGGGAGCTGAAGAACAATTTGCCTTTTGTAGTACTGCTGTCTCCTATTTATTTATGGGTTTATTTAATTAAGAAGAGGAACCTACTTTTCTTTATAACTGACATTGCATGGTGTGTCTACTGCCAGTATCTCATTGTTTGCAAATGGTGAGGCCCTGTGTGCACAGACACACACCCCCCCTATGAACAACTGTCCCTCCATGCCTTAGTTTGTGATTTACTGTAAATTGTTAAGCACTTCTAAATCACAACACTTTATTATAATGCTATTTACAGCGTTTGAAATAGTGCTAATCACGCAGTAACAGGATAAATTCAAATGAGCTCTCTGTTCTCTCGCTGGATGTTCCTTTATTTAAGAAAACAGAAAACAATTCCCAGAGCCTGTGGTAACCTGTCACCAAAACAGGACATTTCCAACTCGATAATGACTTTGACTCCATGCTGAGTCAGGGACAAAGGAAATTAAGATTCCTCCCCCCTTCACCTCAAGTGTCATCCGTGTGGAACATCAGGATGGAGGTGGGTGAGTTTTATGGGGCTGCTCCTCCTGAGAAGCCCCAGGAGTTATTGCTGTGCTTTCTCTCCCGTCTCTCTTGACGGGCACACGAGCTGACCCTCTGTCAGGACGGGGAATTTGTGCTGCCTCTGCTTTACAGCAAATTACTGCTGCCCTGAAGCAAAGGAGAGGCATGGCAGGAACATGTCTCTGAGGCACATCTCCTTTGAGGTTATTCCAAGGGGGAAAATGAAGCTATGCATCCTTTTTTTATTTTTATTTTTTTTTCTTTTGATCAACAACTAAATTTGAAAATAAATCTGCTCAAGAGTCCCAGGAGGTTTGTTAGAGCCCCTCAGTCACTCAGAGCTCTCAGGGGATCCTAATGCAGCACTGCCAATCCTCTCACTGCTCTCCTTCCTCTGGGGTTAGAGCAGACAGGAGGGGAAAAGAGTATTGGCTATGGGCTGGAATAATGAAAATAGTAATGGAACATGGCATCAGCGGTGACATGGAGGCTGAGAGAGCAGAAATGCTGTGGAGATCAAAGCAGTTGGGAGCAGTCCTTTGTACTATTAATACCTCCCAAATTTTGAAAGTGGAGAAGGAATGTCAAAGCAAGCTGTGTGCTGCTGTCCCTGAGGCCAGCTCCATTAGAGGCCCTTGATGAGCCCTGGAACTCCTGGGGAAGGACAGCACTGCAGAGAAGCACAGAGCACAACAGGCACTGCCTGGAAAGCTGATGTGACAGATACAAGGCCAGGCAAGTGTTCAATTTGGGCTATCACGGAAAGAAAGGGGAACAAGAGGAGAATGTTCAGTGACAGCGGGCTGTGCTGTGGCTGGGAGCAGCACCCTGAGCCAGGACAGTGCCGTGCCCTGTGCCCCTGGGAGGTGACACAGCCCTCACAGGAGCAGCCTGGGCTAACACACTGGATTCTTGTCATGTTTCTGCTTCCTTTCCTCCTTATTCTTGATGAATGACTCTTAAAGGCATTTGTCTTTTGTGACGGCGTTCACAGGGGTTCTTGGATGAGGCAAGAAATAAAGGATCTGACTCCATGTTTCAGAAGGCTTGATTTATTATTTTATGATATATATTACATTAAAGCTATACTAAAAGAATAGAAGAAAAGGTTCCATCAGAAGGCTAGCTAAGAATAGAAAGGAATGATAACAAAAGCTTTTCAGAGTCTGAGCCAGCTGACTGTGATTGGCCATTAATTAGAAACAACCACATGAGACCAATCCCAGATGCACCTGTTGCATTCCACAGCAGCAGATAACCATTGTTTACATTTTGTTCCTGAGGCCTTTCAGCTTCTCAGGAGGAAAAATCCTAAGGAAAGGATTTTTCCTGAAAAGATGTCTGCGACAGTCTTTCATTTCTAGCCAGGCCAGAAAGAAACTGCATCATTCTTACTGCTCTGCTGCCCTTCACTGGGACCCTGCAGGGTGACACGAGGCAGGACCAGGCTTCACCTGCTTGTACTGAGCAAGTTTTGACTTTTCTTCCACAGGGCTGGGCTGTAGATCTTTCTGAACCATGCAGAAAGTTGTTTTCTTGCCAAGCAACTCACAAAAATGGATTCAGAGAGAGCATGCATGCCTAGCAATGGCAGAAAGGTGTGTCCTTTGGTTTGTTTTACCCTGGCACTCCTCATTTCCCTGAATATCTCTCCATGCTTCCTGTGTTTCCCCCTCTGGAGCCACAAGTGTCTCTGCCATAACTCATCAGGGCTGCAGGAGAAGGGGGTTTGGTCATGGATTATCCATGGGTAACACCACAGCACAAATCATCATTTTAGAAGCAGCAAAACACTTGCCAAAGAAGACAGTGGATATTGTAACAGCAATTCACTGCCTGCTTGACACAGATTGAATGTAAATGTATCCTGAGATTATAAGTGAAAAAATTGGTTTAATACATTTCCAAAAAAATAAGCTTCTCTTGGAAAATATCAGTGAAATGGAGCTTTGCTTATTTTTGCTTCTTATTAAACATTTCTCATTGAAACTTCTTCTAAAAAACCTTGAACTGGTTTTATCAAAATTGTATATTTATTTCAGCATTAAAATTTAATTTAAAATATTCTGTATTTTTATTCGCATTATTTCATGATCTGGCAGTAGTAAAAAAAGTGAAGATTTATCCCACATAAAGAGATAGAAAACAGCTCCTTCTCTATTGTACTGATAAAAAAATCAGCAGTCTCTGATGATGCTTTTGTTCTCAGCAAATTCTCCCATATGCTGACATTTCTTTAACCAAACTCTGACATCGAAATAATAAGAAATAAAAAGACAATTTTAAATCTAAACTTTTGAGTTTGAAATGCACATTACTTTGTGAAGCAGCTATTTAGAATTTTCCTTTTGTGGGAAAGATATTTGTTCCATTTCTGAACAAAATTGAACTTCAAGATGTCCACATTTCCCAAATAGAAATTCTATATTCTGTTCAGCTCTGTTTAAAAATTCAGCATGTTACGTGGTGCTCTCATTGCTCAGAATAGTGCTATTTAGGATTGTGCTATTTGTGGAATATTTGACAATTATTAACAAAATATCATTTCAGCCTAGCTTATAACTTCAGTTCAAATTCCACTTGATAGTGTTTATGTGCAGGCTGAAGTGCTTTTCATGTGTTACAATGACATCTTCAGATGTCTTGCACTATCTCGCAGTTTTCAAATGAGGCAGCTCAAACAGGACTCTTTTTAGTGGCAATTTCATGAAAATCATCTAAAGAAAAAGATTATTTAGAAGCAAATGGAAGGGAGGGGGGGTGGGGGGAGCACGAAAAGTAAATGAGGCAATGCATTTCCAGCTAGGTTAAATGTCAGATTAAAATTCAAAGAAGCAATAACAGCAGGCAACTGCTGTCAGGTGGGAATGACGGAGGAGTGATGGGTCTGATCCTGTAGAAGCTGCTGCACTGGGGCATTTAAAATGCTGAATGGGGCAGACTCTCTGTGGGAAATGATGATTTGTGCTGTGGTGTCACCCATGGATAAGCCATGACCAAACCCCTTCTCCTGCAGCCCTGATGAGTTATGGCAGAGACACTTGTGGCTCCAGAGGGGGAAACACAGGAAGCATGGAGAGATACTCAGGGAAATGAGGAGTGCCAGGGTAAAACACACCAAAGGACACAACTTTCTGCCATTGCTAGGCGTGCATGCTCTCTCTGAATCCATTTTTGTGAGTTGCTTGGCAAGAATACAACTTTCTGCATGGTTCAGAAAGATCTACAGCCCAGCCCTGTGGAGGTAAATCTTTAAAAGTCCTCTAAGATGTCAAATGGAAGATGACAATTTGTATCAGCTGAGGATCTGACTGCTGTTGTGTTTCTCACATCAGAATGACAGGATCACAGATTTGTTTGGGGTGGAAAGGAACTTAAAGCTCATCTCTCTGCACCCCTTTCACTATATAACATTTATTTTATATTCAGTATAAAATATACTTCTGCAAACATCAAATATTTCATATTACTTATATGGCCTTCCCTTAGAGCTAAAAGATGGCCCTGTCCTAACAGCATCAAAAACCTATATTTTTTTTTTAGACTAAGTGATGTAGCTGTGTGAACTCCACTGTGCAAATGAAATGCAGGCTGTGTATTTGTCTGGAGCTTTGCATGTACCTGTGCTTGCCCAGGCTTGCTCAGAGGCACTCCCTGCTGCACAAAGCACTTGCTGGAGCTAAGAAATGTTTTCTACTTGCCTTTTTCCGTTCCCAGGCAGACATTTTGGTAGTGCAGGATCATCCCCTGAGTACCAGCATGTAAAAACATCATATAACAAATTGCCAGATTGGTGATGGAGCTGCACAGACCTCAGTGTGCCTTCCTCCCCGTGGTGCTTTGGCTTTTAGGAACAAACATGCACATTTCCCTGGTGGTCTCTAGCAAAATACACAAAGAATATATATTTTTTTTCCTTTCCCTTCCCCATCCTTTGTGAATTATGGAGCAGTAAGCACATTTTTAAATACAGCTCTGCAGACAGTGAGATACAGTTCCACTCTGTGCAAGACGAATTGAAGCTCATTTATGAAAGTACATCTAAAAATGCCAAGGGAGTAGGCTTATCAAAGAGATGACATCAAGCTGTCACTCATTCTTTGTACATGCACCTGTGATTGAGAAAAGTGTTTTCTTTAATATAACTTGATATTTGAAGAGAACATGACAAAATGAAGTCCCATCCCTTCATCATTTACATTATGCCTTAGGGGTACAAGGCTGATCTAAGGCATTTTGATTTATGCCTATTAGTGAAGCTGTACCTACAGATGATCAAAAGGCTCATTCTGATTCCTATAAAATAGTCAATATCCCAATTAGGGAAACATATTAGGTATAATTAAATTACAGCTATAAAATGACACAGAACTGAGATATTTTATGATAAATATCATTTGATACACCAGCCTTTTTAAAGAATTCATCCCATCCATCCTCCTAAAGGACATGAAAAATGATGCACATGAAAAAGAGCCTTAGAACCAACTCAGCAACTGCTTGTGCTTTCCCATGTGGCACTGGACAAGCTTTACCATGAAGGGGCAGGAATAAGGAAAGCACTTTTTGTCTTTATTTCAACCACAATTATCCTTTGCAAGCCAAGATGTGGTGCAGGTGAGCAGAGAGAGAACACAGGGCAATCCATGCAACAGGAATCCAGCAGAGCTCAGTGTACATTTTACAAGAATCAGGGGATATTTGTATGCAAAAAAAAGCTTGGGATGGCCCAGAGGCAAGGAAAGAAAACATAGCAAGAGGTTCATGCCTCATATTCAACATGCCAGAGACATTGCAATTAGAAATACCCATCTGACCACGTGCCAGGGACTCAGGGACACTCAGGTGTGCCCAAGGTTAGTCAGGAGCGCAGCAAACCCAAAATCCTGAGTGTGTCTGTCTGCTAGGATTGGGTTACCTGTGGAACACACACATCATTTCAGCTTCTTTCTGGAGCTAAGATGTGGAAATTATTTCCACATGGAGAAAATCCTACTTAACCACTGACACCAGGGCACGAGAGCAAACATGAGAACTGCAATTATGTTTGACCTGTGCTCTGCCTGGTCTGCTGTACTCCCTGGGTGCTGCAAGCATCACATCCTTGGGCTAGGTGTGGAAAGCTTCCAGTGAAATAAAAACCTAAAATTGTGCTAAACCCCATTACTGAAGGAGTTCTTGCTGCCCTCACTCTTGATGGGCAGATCACTGTAAATACACATGGTGTAATCCTTGCCCCTCAAGGATTATACCTTTCCCAAAGCCCTTGGAATGTGACTGGAGGCAGGCAGGGAAGTATCATTTCCAATCCTGTTCTCTTTCAGCAGTCAGGATCCTTCTGTCAGCTCTCACGGCATTTTTAGGCTGCAGCTTTCCCAGGCATAAAAATCATCTTTTTGTTCCTGTAGGAGAAGACAATGCTGGAAAGCAGCTGAGCACCTGATTTCTTCAGGGCTGCCCATACACAGCAGCTGGGTGGGTCAGAGCAGTCACAGGAAACACCTGAGTGATGGAAATCAATTCATGCACAGATAGGAGTGTGAAAAGTTGATCCAAAGGAAATCCAGAGCCAGCTCAGAGTGTCTTGGTGGAAAAGGGCAGTCTGCAGTGTGGCCAGGCCATTCAGAACCCCTGAAACAAGCTCCCTCCCTCAGGCTGAGTTGAGCAAGGGTGAACATTTAATCGTGATTGTTTTGACTTCAGTGAAAGGGCTCATCTGTTCAGCATTAGACATCTGCTTAATTTCCTGACTGGATTGAGTCCTGCAGAGCTAAACATCCGGGAGTGACAAATGCAGGTTCAGGTGTGGGATTATCCCACTCCGAGACAGATGTTCCTAAACCACTGCATGCATCAAAGGCAGCAGCACTGAGAGAGGCTTGAATTTAGCCTTGTTCCTGTGTTTATCCATCCTGCAGCATTATGTGTTTTCCTTGCCTTCATTTTTGTATTCCACTGTCTCACTTCAGTACAAACTGTATGAGACAGAGGCTCCTGGGGGAGCAGCTGGAGATTTGAAATTCACATCACTGTTCCCCTTAAGCCTGTCAGATGATCAGATAGCCGAGGAAGTGCTAATAGCTTATGCTCTGGTGAAATATGTTTTTCTGTACATGATTACCTTTGTATTTTGTTCCCCTTATCCCTGATTGTCAGCATTTTAATTAAAAGTAGAGGTGTGAGAACATGGGAAAACCTGTCTGCAGAACAAGGCTGACTTTGATTTAAGTTAGCGTAGTAAGTTTGTAAATGTGGAACCCAATTTTCTGCTGCTGTCATCTGTCTGGAGAGAGACCATGGAGCTGGATGCCAGGCAATTCTCTCTGCTTCCTGAGGCCCCTGGATCTCTGCAGCAGGGCAGGGGGGTGTACACAGCAAGGAACCCTTGATGGAATTTAACAAAGGTGCTTTGAGCTGCTACTGCTGCTCTGACTGATAGTTTCTGTCCCTGTTACAACACTGGGAGAACATTTGATGTCAAACCAGATCCTCAGCATCTCCACAGCCAGATCTCCAGAGCTCAAAGGCTCTGCCTTATCTTTAAATGAATAAATAAATAAATCCAGCTTTACGGCTGGATTTAGGAGATTCATACCCACAGGTCTTGTCTTTAAGGGAATGCTGACCTTGTAGACAGCACGATAGGCAATGTGCCTAATTTCTCAGCTGCTCGAGTTCAGACCTCCCTGTTTTGGTGCAGATTAATCCAGAGGTTGGTAGGGAGCACATTGGTGTGGGTTCAGCCACCTGTGCCAGCTGCAGAGGGGAATCAAGGGCAGGAGCCTCTCTAATGAGCACACCCCGAGTTTCTGCAGGAGCCTGATGTGGGCACATCCTTCCCTCCCTGGCAGGAAAGGATTGCTGAAGGGCTTGGGAAAGGGAGAACAGGGCAAAAAATGCCCACTCTTCATCTGCCACCACAGGGTTTGCTGGTGTGCTGCCAGCTTCAGGGTACCTTACATAATGCTCCCAGTAAGGGGGGTTAGTGCCAATTTAGTGCCAAATTTAGTGCCAGCAGCCCTGGCTCTGGCAGGCTGGGCTGTTCAGAGCTGTGTCTGAGCACAGGCATGATCCACAATTAGATCTCCTCCATATGCCCTGGGAAACCCAAGTGGAAGGAGCCACAGTTCCCTGCTGGATTCAGCTCTGTGTAACTCACCCACTTCTGGAGATGGAAATTTTCCTCTTGAGTTGCAATAAGGTTTTTTTAAAGTAGCCAATCTCTAGTGGGGACTATAAAATAGAAATTGTGAAAGAAAGAGAAATCCTTACGGTTTTCCTTGTTGTACAGTACTTGGGATTGTCAATTCATTTTTATCAGGATTTTTATGAGCAAAAGAAATCTTTTTGATGTTAAAACAAAAAAAAAAGTTAGCACTTCATCCCAAGAAGTAAATGTACTATTTTATCATAGATAGTACATTTATCAGTACATAAATGTACTGATTTTATCATAAATCAGTGTGAATATTAATTTTGGTGGGATTTTTTAGGTAGAAACCTGCTGTGAGCCAATGTGCCAGGGCACATATCTGATTCTTGGGGTGACACAATCATTTGAAAGAAAAAAATAGCAAGATGAAAGGAGGTAAAACAATATGATAAAGACAAAAGATGATGCAGCAAAAATACCATGAGGAAAGAAGTGAGCATGAAATAATAACATTAGGACACAAGAAAATACAATGTGATGGAAAAGAATTAGCCTGATCTGGTTCCTGACGCTGCTGCATAGGAAGAACTGTTATGAAGATATATTGCAGAGACAAAAAGCAATGTTGGATTACTCAGAATAGGACACATAAATGGACAAAGCAGAAAAATGCTGCCATGCACTGCAAAGAAGACAAAATGCTTTGATATTTGTATTTTAATGATCTCATTCTGATTCTGTGGAGCTCACATCAATAGCAGTGTTCATGTGGACTCTTGCTGATTGAAACATAAAAAATAAAAATAAATTTGATATAAAGGACATTAATATTTCCTCGGTGACAGAGGGAGGCAGGAGAAATTCCCTGTGGGTGCTGATGCCCTGCTCAGGGCTCAGGGGTGCAGCATTGGTGCCTGGCTGGGATTTGGGGTCTTTGTTCCAACCTAACACACACCCCAGCATCTCTGCTGTGCTCACATATTGCCATGCTTAAGCTGAGGCAAAATCACTGAAGTTTGGGCCAATCTCTGTTTCAGATTGTCTCAGTGAGTTTTTAGGGTGCTGTGTTTGTTCCCCTGGCAGGAAAGTAGGTTGCTGATATTCCTGGTTCATCTTTGCTCACAGAGGTAAAATTAGAGGCCTTGAGATTCCTGCTGGTAGAACAAGCTCTCAATTTCTCACTGCTGAAATTCAATCTGATTTCTATCTTTTTCACTAAAAAGCTGTCAACAGAAAATAAGCAATTCCCATCAAAGAGCTATATTAGTTTCTGAGGTATATACATTTGGCTGGTGGATGAAGAAAGCCTCAAAGTAATTTAAATTGTTTGTGGGGTTTTTTTTATATTTTCATTTGCATTTCCTAGCAAACTAAGCAAAAATATTAATGCAGGACATGACTGTAACTCATTCAAAAGAAAAGAATCAAATAACTAATAACTTCTTTTCTTACTGTGGCCCTGGGTCTGATTTTCTCCTCCTCTTGCTGGTGTTCCTGTGCCATCCTGCTTATCCTTTATCTGCTTGCTGGAAGCAGGAAGGCAGCAGATATTTGCAATGAAGAACATATTATAATTAAATTTAAATTAAATTTATTATATAATTTATTATATAATTTATTATATAATATTTATATATAATAATATAAATTAAATAAATTAAATTTATTATATAATTTATTATATAATATTTATATATAATATTTATTTTATAATTATTGTATATTATATAATAAAAATATAATTAAAATCAAACCCAGAAGCTCTCTTTATAGTAGGCAATAATATGAGAGCTATCAGGAGCCAACAATATATATGTCTGGATATGCCAACAATATAACCCCACTTTTCATATGTGGGATAGCAGCTTTCAAATGCAGACACTCTATAAATTAGATTTCAGGTGCGTTTTTGCATTTGCAAGTCACATTTTGAAACCTGATTTATGTTTTATTTGGAAAGAAATGTTGAAAAATATGTAATATTTTCAACTTTTTAAAATCACAAACGAATGGTGGATTTTCCACTGCTGCTTCTGCATTACTCAGTTTATCAAAGGAATCTTAAAATTGGACAATTTTTGGTTTGGAGTGTGAAGTCCTCTTCAGCTTTCTCAGACCTTTGAGAGTAACACCTGAGGTGCAACTTCTCCCTCTTTTCTGACAGATATTTAAGCAAAAATGTTGTTCAGAGTAGAGTTCTGTGGCCATTTAAGATTTTTTATTTGTTACAAAAGTTTATCTACAGGTTCTTTTTACTGTGGCAGCTGTGCCTTTACTCCAGCTGCCCTTCTGACAGATTTTCCATAGGGCTGAGAGCCTCCTTGCAGAGAGCTCATAGAGAGCCCAGCCTGTCCCCAAACCCCAAAGGAACCAAGAAACCCAGCCCTGATCTTTAAGAATTGCTTATTTATTGTTTTCTCACAATCTCTGCTCTTGCTCATTTCTTGCCCCTCTTGGATTCTTCATAAGAACTTCAGTCACATTTCTTCCTTCCACAGCTTTCACTGCTCACAATTACCAAGATATCCTAATTAACTTCAATTCCATTGCTTTTGTTTGCAATATAAAAGATGAATGAAAGAGAATGGTAGTGTTCCAGCTAAATATAAAAGTCCAGCTGCAGGAGAGAGCGTGAAATTCTTAAGGAAACCTGCAACAAGAATTTCAATTCTACAGAATATTCCCCTGTGCAAACCCTGGATCCCACCCTCTACAAAAAAAAATAAAAACCAAAAAACCCAAAAAACCAACAATCAAAACCCTAACAGCAAGTGAAAAAATAAATGAAATAAATGAAAAATAGAAAATAGAGAGGAAAAATGAAAAATAGAGAGGAATTGAAATGTGATACTTGATGAGAGGTGGGCGAAAACAAGCACAAACTTAAAGCTTGTTCTCCACATCTTCCTTAATGGGAGTTGCTGAGATCCTTTGGAGCAGAACCTTGTCTGAGGGGATGAGAGGAAGAGAACAAACAGCAAATAAAGATCCCAGTATTGAACTCAGTTCCTTTTCCCATGGGCTACACTGGATCCTTGCAGTGCATGGGGAATATTTGCTGTGCAGCATTTAATGGCACTTAAAATCATGTTTTCTCCCATGGTGTGTTGGGAAGTGCCCACTGTGTAATGGAAAACCTGTAGGAGAAGGAGATTTATCCACAGCTGCTAATGGCTTTCTTTTGCTCTCCCTGAGATTCTTTATTCATCCAAATATATTACTTTCTACCTGAAAAATATTTATCAGAATGGAAAGACACACTAGGAAGCTTCTTCCCAGGAGGGATTAAATGACCACAAATCTCACAACTTGCAGGAAAAAATGTAAAACTCTGTAATTTGTCCTAGCTTTTTTTTTTTTTTTTTTTTTTTTTTAATAAGTAAATCAACAAGAAAAGAAGAGCTGAGAAAGGAAACAGAAATCCTTGACATTTATCACACATATGTTTAAGGCATTTTCTGATCTAACAGGTTATAACTACAGAGACAAATAAGCTGAAAATACAGAAAAGTTTAAGTGAATTGAGTTATTTCAGTGAATTCTACTGTTTTTCAAGAGAACAAGTCCTGTGTTAAGATTCAGGACAAGAATGAGTGAGGTGTGAGCTGAGTTTTGTGCTCTGTCCCAGAGTGCCTGTGTGGCTTCAAGCAGGTGCCTTTGAAGCAGATTTCAAAGCTGCTTACACACCTAAGGAAACAAATCGAGGTGTGAGTCCTCCAGGTGGGAGATGGACATTTTCATGCCTTTGAAAATCCCCCTTGGCACCACAGCAGCCATTTGACTCTGCAAGTCTTCAGTGGTCTGTAAAAAATTCAGTCCTTAATCCCTCTTCACCTCAGCGGTATAACAGGAGCAGCAGCATTTTCTTTCCTGTCCAGTCTATTTAATTTGCAGCTCAAATCACCTGAAATCAGCTTAAAGCAGGGGCTCTCTCAGTAACTGCAGCCATGTGCTCCAGCCTTCCCCATCAACAGCAGTGAATAATCCCCTGCATTCCCAGCCACAGCATCCCAGCATCCCAACATCCCGGGGCTGCAACACCAAACTGGGGGCTGGGGAGAAGGCACGGAGTGATGGAGGAGGAGGAGCAGCTCCAGCTGTGCTCTCATGCTGAAAAAGAGCCTTGGCTCCTGATACCACCAGAGAGTTGAAGGGTGGAGAGGCATGAGAGTGTGTAAAGGTGGAGTGGTGGGCGGGCAGAAAATCACTTATTTTTTAAAGCTTCAGAGGAAAAATTTTTCAGTTTTGCACTGAAATCAAAGCTTACTCTGGAAAAACTTGCAGAAAATCCTGGCACAAGTGCAAACAGGCAATAACTGCTAACACATGACTCTGTTTTTGTACCTGAGCCTGGCTGGGGATGGATGGGAGAAGGGAGGGAGGGCAGAGCAGTGTTCGCAGGGGTCTGAGGATGAGGGAAGAGACGAGGATCTGACTCCATGTTTCAGAAGGCTGATTTAGTATTTCATTATATATATTATATTATATTATATTATATTATATTATATTATATTATATTATATTATATTATATTATATTATATTATATTATATTATATTATATTATATTATATATACATTATATATCTGTATACTATATTATAATATATAAATTATATTATTTAATATATGTTATACTAATATATTAATATATTATATATAAGACATATAATAATTATATATCATATAAATCTATCATATATAAATTAATACATAATATATATTATATAATATATAATATATAATATATATTATATAATATATAATATATAATATATAATATATAATATATTATATATTATATATTATATATTACATATTACATATTATAACTATACTAAAAGAATAGGAGAAAGGATTTCATCCTTTCATAGCTTTCTTCAGAAGGCTAGCTAAGAATAGAAAAAGAAGGAATGATAACAAAGGTTTGTGTCTGGGACAGAGAGTCCGAGCCAGCTGACTGTGATTGGCCATTAATTACAAACATCCACATGAGACCAATCCCAGATGCACCTGTTGCATTCCACAGCAGCAGATAACCATTGTTTACATTTTATCCCTGAGGCCTCACAGCTTCTCAGGAGGAAAAATCCCAAGGAAAGGACTTTTCAGAAAATGTCCTGGCTACAGGCTGTGACCCTGGGGATGGGCTGGGCCAGCTGGGCACTGCAGGCAGGGCAGGGGAACCTCCCTGGCACCAGGACAGCCCAGCACAGGAATTCACACCCCAGGAACCAACAGGATCCTGAGCTGGGAGGAAACTGAGCCCAGCAGAGGGAAATCTCAGAGAGCTTGGAAAATGATAGCCCTGAAAATGCATTAAAAGGCTACAGAAAATGAGATGCTGTGGCAAACAAAATATGAACAAAAAACTCAGAAAAGAAAGGGAAAGGAGGCTCTAAACTTACAAAGCATTAGCAGTTGGGAATGTTGAACAGCTGCACTTATCAATATCCTCAGTTCTGGATATCTGAAAAGCAAGATTTTCCTTTGCCCGGGACACAAAGCACCACACTGATTGTTTTCTGTAATATTTTTGTGCTCAATTGCTGCAGCTGATCTCAACCCTTTCTAGTCTCAGTGATAAGAATCCAATCTCCCAGCTGGATGTCCCACATGCTGGGACTGCCATCTTCCCATTACATTGTCCAGACAGCCAAAGCTCCACAGCAAATTCCTTTACTTTTGAAAATAGGGAGCTGAATACTTCCTTAAACCCTCCAGAGAAGGGCTGAAAAAGCTTTTTTTTATGGTCCCCTCGTGGGTTTGATGAATATTCCAACAAGCCAGTGCTCCTACTCTCACAGCAACAAGGTGAGGCTGAGGCACAGCAATATTCCTTCAGAATTTACAGCCTAAGAGCCAGAGCACAGACAGGCCTGGGGAATTTGTCAGCATGATAGGGGTGAATATTCCTGAGCCCTGAACTGGTATAAGGAGAGACAGTTCTGGTCTCAAAGCCACTGAGCTGTGTTATTCTGGGACTTCCAAACCAAGACAGGCTCTGGATGGGATCAGGGCACCCCAGGCTCTGAGCTGTCTGTTCCTGACTGCACTGACAGATCTTCATCAGCCTCTCAAGGTCAGCAAGAACCTGTGGCAGGAATTCCTCCTGGAAATCAAGCTTTTTTGTTTCCCCCTCAGGGAGCTGCAAAAATACAAGCAGATATAAAAGATACTTTCATTTCATGCAAATATTTTACATTTTCTTCCTTACTCCTCAATTATTTCTGATATACCACTGAAAGTTGCAATTAATGAGAAATTTGTGCCATCATTTCACAGAGTTTCAGCTGCCTGGATCTCTGCACTAAATTCCATTGCCCCAGTCACTGTCATGTCTCTTGTCATCCTACTTTCAGCTGATTGGAAACAAAGAAACAGACAAAAACATCCTTTTTTTTTTTTCAGATTAAAAAAATAAAAAGGATGTTTGTGGAACTGAAATAAAAACTGTATCTGGTTGGTTATTTTGATTATTTTAGAAGGAGCAGAATTGGCCACAGTCAAACAGCAAACAAGGCAGAACTCTGCAGGACAGAAGCCAAATGAAGAAACAGTGGTGTGTTAAATGAAGAGGTGCCACTCAAAGCACGTTATGCAAACTATTTAAAATAGTTAATAGACTTTCTCAGAAAACTTTAGAAAGAATTGATTGGACATATTAAGAGATGAAATTGGTTAAATTTGTTTTGATTAATTTACTCAAACCTCTTAAATCTTTACTAATTGATGATTATTTTTCAGACTGTCAGGAAATATATGTAGCCTGAAGAAGGGAAAAAAATAATAAAAGCCTCAGCTGCAGTGGTATTAAATAGGCCACAGATGAAACAGAGCTCACTTTAACAGTCCAGAGCACAGATTTACACTCAGCGTTGCAAAGTGAAAAAAATTCCAATCAAGTTGGATTTCAGAAAACAGAACAGTTCCAAACCTTATTAGGGTCTGGGGTTTAAAAGCTTTTTCAGCAGCGCCCACCATCAGAGGCTGCTAGCAGCTTAAAAGGACTGAAAATTGCATTTTTTCCCCCTGAAACTAATGCTGGAAGTTTTCATCTTTCCTGACTTACACAGAATTTATTGTAGACACACAGAACCCTCAGTGAAGTTCCCATTTCAGATTTCAGCAGAGAATTATCAGATTTTCTGTGATCAGTGCATTATTAGTGCAATATTAGCAATAATCCACTGGTATAGAAATAATACTGGACCACAGATGGACAATGAACTGGAAAACATTTTAGGAATCATTACTTTTATCACCAGTGCTCATGTTTGGGGATTCCAGTTCCAAAACAGGAATGATGATGGGAATTTGAGCCAGGACAGAGAAAACAATGTGGACTAAGAAATGGACATTTTTGGGAAGCAAGGCATGGCTTGGTTTTAATCAGGCTGTCCCATATGCCCCTTTGTTAAGAAAAACAAGATGCTACATTAGGAAACTTTAAAAAGAGTGCACAAATGCTGGAAAAGCCACACTCAGTGCGTAGGGATGAGTAAGAAAATGTCCTGCTCTGAGGACACACCACCAGTGATCTACAGGGATTTGCTCCAGGTCTAACACAATTAGACAATTACACAATTAGTGTATTTATTGACACATTGGTACAAAATAAGATAAAGAACATTGCATGTTGTGAGTGCTGGAAGTACTTTGGACAGCAGGCTCAGAATTCATCCTGATTTTGACCTTACTAAATTGGAGACACAGCCTGGAGCCAGTAAGATGAAATTCAGAAAGGACAAGTGCAAAGTATTCCACTAAGGAAGGCGAAATAAACTTGTAATTACAAAACTGGGGATTAAGTGGCTGAGGCTGGAACATGCCACAAACTGTTTGTGGCTGACCAAAGTAACACTCTGGGTTAAAAAAGGAAGGAAAATCTAAATGAGAGATGTAATTAAGAGACGCTCCTTCAGAACACCAGTGAGATAATTATTGCGCTCTGTGGGCTGGAGGAATCCTCTTCTGGAAGAGCTGGATTCACACCAGGAGACATGGGCCAAATGAAGAGACTACTGAGGATAACGACAGGACTTGCTAGAATCTTAGAAAATATTGCTTATCTTAAAAGGTTAAAATAATTGGATTTGTCTGAACCAGGGAAGATGGAGGAGGACGTGACAAATGTCTCCAGAAGTCAGGTTATTCTCAAGGAGACAATGGTCAGTTGCTCTCTAGCTAAACTGAACTTTAGATGAGAAGAAATAGGTTTAATTTTCATCACAGTAAATTCAAATTGGGCATTGGGAAAGCTGTGGCAACTGTTAAGAGCAGGTAAACATTACCTGAGAGTTCAGAAAATTCTCTTAATGGAAATATTTTAAAAAAACCCTAAGGCATATTGTTAAGCAAAGTTCTAGATTTACAAGATTTTCATTAGACTGGAGACAGAATGACACAAATTAAATGACTTTTGTTTCTGAACACCCACAGCTCTTCCATAGGTGAGAATTCTGTTGTATTTAAAGAGACTAGAAGCAATCCCACTGATGCTGACAGGATCAACATCACTGCATTTCTTTGCTACAGGTCTGGCCCCCTTCCCTAACCTATACACTATTTTAATAGGTTTTTTAAAAAAACACCCAAAACCAACAAGTTCCTTTCCTGTACTTTATAATGACAAATCCTTGGCATTAGCACTAATGAAAAACAGGTATAAGTGAAAGGAAACTGAGATCCACTCCATCTCTAAACAAACACTGCAGATACTCATTCAAAATTCACAAATCCCCCAATCTTGTTGTAAAACAGAAACGTGTGAACAGCTCAGAAATAGTGCTGCTGATCACAAATGCATCATTCCAATTCTCTCCCAGCAGAACAGAGGGCATTTCTTAGTCAAGACAATTGAAAAGGCTGAAACTTGTGAATAAAACCTTAGAAAAGCTTGGCACATGTCTGTCTTCCCTCCTCTTGACCCCCTTGGAGCTGTATCTGCTGCCTCATTAATTCCTCTGCCTCTGTTGTACTCAGTGATAAATTCAGTCAAGAAGGTCAATAAGGTCAATATCTTTGTGTCACAAAGACACAGACCAGATTTCCATCTCCATTGTAGCTGATGACAACATTTCCAATGACTTCAAAAAGTTTCTCTGACAATCTTCTTCTACCTCTGTGGGGCCAGGCCTGAAATTTGCATTTTTGTCCATGCATTGATTGAAATGTATTGCATTGCTTGCCTGGGTAAAGTAAAATCCCCTTTCTAGCAACACTTCTGTCATGAGTATCCTGTGCAATTTGTGTTAGATTATTTAGAGAGCTTGTGAGTATCCCAAAGGACAAAACACAAATGTCTTCCTTTCTGGAGCTGAGGTGCTCCACACTGACCTGCCACACTGATTCTTTTCTTTCCTTCTTGTCAAACACTGACTGAAAAGGTTTTTCATCAGTTTATGTTGCATAAGGGAAGGAGATGAAGAGGATGATTCTGAAAATGTTTCTGTATTTTTCCAGCATGACACACATTTGCTCTTTGCAGATTGCATATTATTGATAAATGCAAGCAAAGGAATAAAATGTTGTGATGCTAATTGTTTGTGAAGCCTATCATAAACAGTACAGCTGAGTAAAAGATGGATGCTACCAATCATGTTTCCCAATATTGGAAGAGACATTTAATGCAAACTGTATGAAGAGAAGCCAAAATAAATTCACTACAAAGTGGAGTCATTATTTTCCAGTGATCTCAATCCAGGATGCTCTCAGATAGATCTACTGAAGCACCCACTGTTTTAAAAGGAAAATAAACCACACTCTCTCTGGATGTGACAGCCACTAATATGGACTTGCAGTGTTACTACTTGAGGAAAAAAAACCCCTTTGTTTCATAATCTCTGTGACCTTTCCCTACTAACATTGCTATTCTAAAGTCTAAATACTGGCTGCTACACAGAAATACTGTGATATTTCCTCACTGCCATGATAGACAGTTTCCCAGTTGAGCATCCAGAGGTGAGCAGGCTGGTTCATGTTTTATGCATAAGATTATACCTGGAAAACTTAACAACTCCATGAGATATCTGAAAGAGAGAATAAAGACTAAATATTGCACTGTCTTGGCTTTCTTTCCTCCTTTGCAGAAGCTCAGAACATGGTGTTAAGAATGACTTTATTTCCTGCAGACCCATGAAATTTGAAACCATGAATATGTGAAAAACCTAACCAAAACAAAAAAAACCCAAAAAAACCAAAAAAACCAACCAAACAAATAAAAAACACCCAAAAAACCCACCAAAAAAATCCCCCCCAAAAATGAAAAAAACCCACCAAAATCCCCCCTCAAAAAACCACCAAAAAACCCAAAAAATCCCCCCCAAAAATAAAAAAAATGCGCCAAAACAAACCCCCCCCCCAAAAAACCACAAAAAAAAAAAAAAAAAAACAAACAAAAAAAAAACACCAAAAAAAAAAAAACCCAAAAAATCCCCCTAAAAAATGGAAAAAATAATAAAAAAAGGGAGGCCAACTAAGGGCTGGTGTACCTCTGAGCTGCCCCAGACAAGTGTTCTCACATCTTTAGTGATATCCCTCAGCCAAGCCCCAGCAGCAGCAGGCTGAGGGGTGCCCTGGGCTGGAGAGGCTCTCAAAGGTGGTGTTTGTTGGGTTTTGGGGTTGCTCAGGGAGGTTCTCCATCAGCTGTGCCTGGCTGCAGAGCAGGGCTGGGTGAGCCCTGGGCAGACAGAAAACACCCCATGCCTTGTGCTGTGTTATTACCAGGGAGGGAAAGTTCAGGTGCTCACATGAGGGGAGCTGCAGAACCCGTGGTAGCTGTCTTTATGGATTTAAACAGATCCCAGCCCAAACACTGAGCTGAAGCAGCGCAGAGAAAGTTCACCAGCAGGGCACAGGGAGAGCACAGGAATACAAGGGAAAATATGCCAAAACTCTAAGTGAAAAGGCAAATTCACCAGCAGAATGCAAAAGAAGACCTATTGATACTGCAGAGGGAAAATATGATAATGGAAAATGCCCTGTGTAAGAGGTCATAAGCAATAATTGTAGCAAGAGAAAACAGTGTGTCAAAGGTTGGAGATGAAAAAAACAAAGTACAAAGGCATCATATCAAGGAAGCAGGCAGTGACTCAGGGGGTGAGGTTTTGCATGTCCAACATAAAGGCAGCACAAAAATAAATAAATGGTTTATAAAGCTCAGGCTGGCATAAGATTCAAGGGCAGGCACAGAAACAGCCAGAAAACTGAATGCCAATGAGGAGGGAGAGCATCAGAGACTCTGCTGGCCTCTAAAGTCTCACTTACCCTTAAATAAGGAAAAAAAAAAAACCCAAACAAATAACCAGAGCAAAACTGCACTGACCTGAACCAAATTAAAATTCGACTGCTGCACAGATATAATGCACAGGATAATATAAATTGTAATCAGAATACAAAAGTGTAGCACCTAGACCAAGGTGTGGAGTGCAAAAATGAAACACAGCTAAGTGCTGAAAGAAGTGAGCTGAGGAGCCTAAAGAAATTATTAATAAAGTACAAGAAAGCCCAAAATACAAATAACTCAGAGCAGGCAATTCTCTATGGTATTCCTATGGCAAAGCTGCTAAAAATTACCAGGCTGTATTTGAAAGACTGGGACACTTTCCAAGGATGTTACACCTGGAAATAAATAAAACAATTCAGTCTGTACAACATCTGCCTTGCAGAACAGGCTCTGCATTAAAACAAACAAACAAAATAGTGGGAGCAATAAAGAAAATGAGGGGGGAAACCCCCAACCACTCCATCTATCATTGCTAAACAAATAATGAGGCAGTCACAGAGGGCTCTGGGCAATATGGGAATTCACAAAGCTCTGAGGAACTCAAACCAAGTGCTAAGAGGAGATAATTACCAAATACATCTGCAGAACCCTGCTTGGCTTAACAAAGCCCTTTGTATTTTGAAGGTAGGTGCTGTCTGGATCAGGAGCACAGTGACCTCTCCACACACCAGCAGAGACAGTTTTCCTGTGGTGGGGAACAAAACACTTTCCAAATTATGGAAGAAAGACTTGAGGATGGAGCAGACAACCTACACAGGCAAGAGGTCCTTAATGCGACCTCCTTGTGTCTCTGTAAGAATGAGTCAAGGATAAGGAGCTAAATAGGATTGAAAGAAAATGACAAGAAATCTCAATATAATTTGTAGTTTTGAAGGGCTTGCTAATACATTCCTTAAAAAAACCCAAAAAACAAAAAAAAGCAACCCACAAAAAACCCCAAAAAACCAAACAAAAAAACCCAAAACCCCCAAAATAAAACAAGAATTGAGTGACCATACTCAAGAATTCAGTTTAGTTTGAGGATTAGGGGATTCATCAATCACGCGCAAAATGTTATTTCTATAAACTCACTTGTTTGTATTTGGGTCATTTTCTAGTCAAAATTTCAAGTATTATTAGTGTTCCACAGGAACAACTTCCCGAGATACTGACTGAAGACAGGGAGGCAATATATGGAATACCTGAAAAAGAGAGGCTGCAGCAGTTGTTTGTAACGAAGATCAGTATTTCCCACAGATTTCCAGGTGAAAACTTCCGTCTGCATGCCAAGAGAAGAGAATCTTTGGGGCAGAAGATGCTGTAATTTCCAGTGCCTTGAGCACATTCCTCCACTTCCCTTCCCTGAGGGCTTGGCTACCTGGGCTGAAGGCCAGCTGAGATAATGCAGCTGTGTGACATGGAGGAGAAAACCAGCTGAGATAATGCAGCTGTGTGGCCTGGAGGAGAAAACCAGCTGAGATAATGCAGCTGTGTGACATTGGGAGGCAAACCAGCTGAGATAATGCACTGGTCACTGCATGGGCTCTCTGCATCTGTGGCTCACTGAGCCTGAGCCCAGGGTGGTCTCTGTAGCCTTATGTGATGGTCTGGGCTCTCAGCTGGGCTGTCCCTGTCTGTCAGAATTCAGAACACACCTCTGGCTGTCCTGGATGGCCAAGACCCTGCCAGGGGGCTCAGGGACCCTGACACAGAGCCCAAAACACCTGTGGGTTTGATTGTGACCCGTGGAGCAAATTACCAACCTTAGATGAAGAATTACAAGCCATGACAGTTTAAGTAGAATGATAGTGAAGTTATCACAGGGTGAAAAATAGATTTTTGGGGTTTTTGGTATGGCGTTTTTGGAGGCAAGACAGAGGAATCTGGGTGTGTCCAGCCTTTCTCCTTCTTCTTCTTCTTGGCCTCCATCTTCTGCTGTGATGTTGGCACTTTTGGATTGGTTTAGAGTAGAAGCTCACTGTCTAACACAGGTGATAGGTATTGGGAAGTAATTGTAAACATTGCACACATAATTTTTAGTACAGAAAGATAACAGTGCCCTGGGGGCAGGCAGAGTGCCTGGAACTGTCCTGCTGGATGGACCTGGGCAGGGCAGGAGAAAGAATTTTATAGATAAGAAACAATGAACAACCTTGAGACTGAGAATTGAAGAGCCCTGACTGCTTCTTTGAGTGCCAGGCTGGGAAAAGAGACTTAGTGACACATCTGGGAGTCACTGTGAGCAGCAGAATCCCAAGATTTGTCCTTGTCCCCTGCCCAGGCACTGTGGGACTCTCTGTGGCAGTGCCACCCCTGTCCCTGCCTGTCCTGCTGGCACTCACTGGTAACAGCACCAGGAGAAAGCTTTTGTGACCACACATAAGGATCCCCAAAATCTCCAACAGAATTTCATCTGTTGGAATCTCATGAACTTAGATTTAGAGAGATGCATTTCCAGGGAGGATTCAATTTCTGTTTGGCTGCCTGCTTATCCTGAGCAGAGCAGCACTGAGAGATCAACAAACAGACAAATCTCTGGAAGCATTGTCCAGGTCAATTGGACACCAGGCTCAAGACAGGGCTTGGAAAGAATCCAGGAATCCAGTACAGACAGAGATTTGGGTGTGCTGTGATCCATCATCCTGCTCAAACTGCCACCACACAGCATCAGAATCAGTGGGATTATTTGGACCATATCAATTGCTTCAACTAAACGGGCAGAAAAATCACAATTTCGGGCTTTCACATAGCCAAGTACATGGCTGCTCTCAGGAGCACAGGGATCTAGAACAAAATGTTGTATTCAGAAGGACAGACATGTTGGACTAAGATAAATAACAGTGTGTGAGGGCTGGCTGATGGATGTGGTACTTATGGAAAAATGCAAAGAAAAGACTGAAAGAAACAAAATACTTTTGTAGCCCAAGGATCCAGACCTTAACAGGAATGTTTTCTTTTTTTCTCAGAACTGACCAACTGCAAAATATCTCATTATTATAGACAAATCAGAATTTTTAAAAGTAGATGAAGTGGCAGACGTGACTGTAATGATAGCCACTGGCAAAACAATGCAGCATTCCAGTGGTTTGATGGAAGAACTGGGTTTTCTTGCAGTGACTTCCTGCAATCTTCTCATAAATGAAAATTGAGATTCATCATATCATCACCACTTCCAGAATCACCCCATTAAAAGCAAAGCTGGACAGTATTTCAATTTCATACCTGCTAATAAGGAGGTGTGCTAAAAACCTTACTCCAGGTAAACAAATCATTCTGAAGGGGCAGGACAGGCCCAGAGAAGGCCAGTGAATATCCTGATGTTGAGATGCACGTGAATGGTAACTCATGTGGTGTCCCTAGAGCTGCTGAGAGATGGAGGGTTACACCCCAAAAGGAGGAAGAGACAGACATGATAACAGCAAATTCTACACAAGCAACTAAAGACAGCTAAAAGCACAGATTTGGTATCAGGTTTGGATTAAACTGCTCCTTATTTAGGCAGTGTTTTGCTGGGGTGACACCAGCTTTCCCCAAAGCAGAGAGATTGACTCAGGGGTGACACAGACAGGGCTGATCCTCCCAGGGAAAGGACGGAGGCACCTGAATTCCAGAGGTGTTTTCTGCTTGTGCAGCACACCTGTGACGGTGTTCACAGGGGTCCAAGGATGAGGGAAGAGACAAGGATTTGACTCCATATTTCAGAAGGCTTGATTTATTATTTTATGATATGTATTATATTAAAACTATACTAAAAGAATGGAAGAAAAGGTTTCATCTCAGAAGGCTGGCTAAGCTAAGAATAGAAAGGAATGAATCAACAAAGGTTTGTGGCTCGGACTGAGAGAAAGCCAGCAGACTGTGATTGGCCATTAATTCCAAACATCCACATGAGACCAATCACAGATGCACCTGTTGCATTCCACAGCAGCAGATAACCATTGTTTACATTTTGTCCCTGAGGCCTCTCAGCTTCTCAGGAGGAAAAATCCTAAAGAAAGGATTTTTAATGAAAAGATGTCTGTGACACACACCCATGCCCACAGCCCCAAGGCAGGACTGTGAGTCCTTTGCTCATCCCCAGACCTTGTCTTTGCTGTGATTTCTGCCCCTGCACTCTGCCTTTGGGAGTTTGCCCTGCCTTGGTCACACAGACCACAGCCCACTGAGAGGTACCAACCCCTCCCTGGGATTGCAGCAAGGAGCCACAGTCTCAGGAATTCAGGATTTCCCAGTGGGAGTCAAATGCCTCAAAATCATAACTTTAACTCTTGAGTTCTGGACTGGATTTGTTAGGGGTATTTGCAGTCTGCATGCATTTTTGACTCAGAGAGGTAGGAGTAAAGCACCTTAAAATGAAATAATTAAAGGAGGCACTGAAATGCACAAAGATAAAAATAAAGCCAACAGGACTGTGAGAGATAATAGTTATCTGCAGTAATAAACATTAAGTGAGAACAATTCATGATTTGTGATAACATTTAATGTGAGCATGTAAATCAGATGAAAAGAGCACAGTTGAAAGATGGAAAACACACGCAGAGCCAGGCAGAAATAAAGAAAATATAAAGAACCTTTTGTTATCTTCACCTTGTAATTGAGATAATGCTTGTCTTTAATGATACACCCTCAGAGCAGCTCCTGCACTCAGCTGCAAGGCTGGAACAAAGGCAGAATAAGAGGGAGCTTTGTGGAAAACCCTGGTGGGCACAGGGCTGTGCTGGGCACTGCTGAGCCACACTGAGCTCTCGCTGTGTGCCTGCACTTACAACACTCAGCTCTGAATCTCAGCATCAGCCAGGGCTTCCCAATTTACTCTCCAATGATGTATTTGTTGACATTGTCAAAGTCTGATGTGCAAAGCAATTCCTGTTGGCAAGAGCTGCAGTGCCCAGGTGGAAGGAGAGCAGGCAGGACTGAGGGGTGCCCTGTGGCCAAGGGTCAGTATTGGAATTAAATAGCAACAGGTCAGAGTCCTTGTGTTGGTCCTGGCTGTTCCAGGGGGTCCAGAAGCACTTGGAAAGCAAAAAGTGCCAGTTTCAGAGTAATAATATTCATAAGAAAAAAAGAAATTGAAGGAGCCAATATACCAGAACTATAAAGAAGACAACATGTTCATACTGGTTCCCCTGCAGCTGCTGACATTGCTTCACACAACATTTTCTAAACCTGTAGAAGCATCTTACAGATGAAAGAATTACAAGGGGAGGGAAAACAGAATGAAAACTCTAGCTTGAGATCAGTTATGAATATTTCATGGCCTTACTGAAAGGATATTTCAGGTGAGTCTCCATAGCAATCTGCTTTGTATCCTGTAACATTAAACAATTCCAAATTAATGGCTTGGTTAATGGAGGAGACATTAAATTTGCACTGAAAACTGGGGTGGGAGGGACTGCTAATTTGCTGGAGCAATACAAATGGCAATACCAAGCTGGAGAAATGCTCCAAAACAAGGTGCAATTTTTGGGGGTGTGAGAACAAAGCCCTGCACACAAGCAGGAGGAAGAGTAAGGCAGGAACCTGCCAGCAGAGAGAAAGCCCAGGTGTGTTAACTGGCTCAGGATCTGCAGAGGGTCAATATCAATGTGCTGCTGGGGAAAGGGTGCTGCAGGAGGGTGAGGAGAGGCTGCAAGGCACAGGCAGTGCTCCCTGGGCTGTCCAGCAGTGCTGGATGCAGCTGGAGTGATGCTCTGGGCACTGCAAGGCAGGAGCTGCAGCAGCACCAGGGATGGGTGGAAATACAGAGAGCCCTTTGCAGGGAAATGGAAATGTGGCAGCAGCTCTATGGGCACAGAGAGAAACACACAACTTCCCCACAATGATGCCTGGGAGGTGCCTGTGAGAAGCTCAGAGAAAAGAATGAGAAACAATTCTCATCTTAAGTTGCTGCCCCTGTTGTTGTGAACATGTGGAATGTGTTATGGAGATTTGTTTGCCACAGGGTGGTTTCTTAATTGGCCAATGGTGATGGTGTTTTAACTAAAGGACCAATCAATTCCACCTGTAGCAAACTAGAGTGTAAAAAATGGGTTTCTTAATAAAGATTAATTAATCAGCCTTCGGGAAATACATGGAGTCTATGCCAGTTGTTACCTGTTTGGGGATCTGTGTGATGTGACAGGGAGTGAACTCAGGAGATGAGAAGGCTGAGGCAGGGCAGAGTGACAGGTTCACATGTGGAAGCAGCAGTGGAGAAGCAGCAGAGAGCCTGGGGAAGCACATCAGTGAGAGAGGAAACAGGGAGCAGAGGCTCTGACTGCCCTGCAGAGCTCAGGCTGGACCCCAGAGAAGCGATTGTGCTGTGAGCACAGAGGAACGATGATGAAATAAATCCCCTTTGTACTTCCACCTTTGGGGGTGCATTAAACAGGATGGGCAGGCATTTATCAAGGATGACAAAGAGAGATTCTGACTTCCTGAGTGATTTCTAGCCCTCGTTTTCCATTCCTTGACACCTCTCAGCACCCAAGTTTCCATGACTCAAAAATCATAGTTCTCCAGTGCTCTGTTCTCCCACTTCAGCCTTTTCTCAATATTCAAAAATGCTGTGACTTTCCATGACACTGACTGTGCACAAAGAACTTGTCATGAATATATATGGACAGGGAATTTTCTTGTGAGTAGCACTGAAACATTAAAACTCGTTCTTAGAAAATGTAAGTGTCCCTACCACTACTGGTTCTTGAGAAATCAAAGGGCAAAATGTAATTTCTCTCCACAGTACTTTTTAAGTGTCATTTTTACAGCAGGGAGTACAAGGCCATCATTTTCTTTTGAAAAAAACCAATAACAAACCCTTAACATGGATTTTTAAATTCAGATTGGTGAAGGAAAAGAGGCAGGAGAAATGTTTTAATATGGACAATGCTCCATGGGGCTGTGAAGGAAATAAAGTCACATGCAAATCCAAGATTTAAATTATTTGGAAATAATTTATTCTGCCTTTAGAATAAATAATTTAACTATGAATAAGACACTTTGAAACCACTAATCTTTAGATCCTTAAATATATTTTTAAATGTTGTCACATATAATACTAATACTGTCAATATTCTCTGAGGCACACAAAATTTAATGAGGCTTTTTTTTCATTTTTATTGGCCAAAGAATACAAATTTTCTGACTGTTCATAAACAAATACTAACTTCAGTTGTGGGAGTTCTTCTATTACTCACCTTTATAAAATGAAATAGTTATTTCTATTAATTTTTCACATACCTTCCATGCACGATTTTTAACAATTTGGTTTTGTTTAAGAAATAGCACAGCAGAAGTCAGGATCCTTTTCTATTTCAAGAATGTTCCAAAGAGCCCATAGAAGTCATTGCCTTTGAAAATCCCTGTCTGTTTATTTGCATTTTGGATAACAATTTTGTGTTGTGAAAATATCTGTATAGTTCTTTATTCACTGGTAAAATGTTACTAACACTTCAATTTAGTGTCTCCAGCAAGCATTTAATTCAAATTTAGCAAGCAAGATACTGCTTTTTAATTAAATATAAGAAGATTGTTAAAAGAGAACTTACTGAGTATTTAGAAGATAAATCTAATAGTCTTATAATTAGCTCAAAATTACATAAGCAAGAAATGCTTAATCTCATTCTTAGTAGCACATGGACTTTGTAAGGAATTTGTAGATACTTAATTAACAGCTATCAAAATGGCCTACAGCTAGACAGGTTTCTATTAATTGTTAAAATAGTGATATTTAATAAGCTTGTTAAATGATAATACACTTGGGACAACAGACTCATTTAGTTTTTCAAGTGTTCCATTGTTATTCCCTAATGTCTTTATCAATATTTCACATTGCTGTTCTGTTCTGTGTAACCAGTGATTTTCTATTGTGAGGTTTGTGAGGAGGTGCCACCCCAGCAGCAGCTGTTCAGTTCCCTTCAGCGCTGCCAGGTTCTGATCACAACAGGCTCAGTTTTAGCTTTTGGGCAGGGGGCAAAGCCTCTCCAGCTCATTTTGTTTGCAAAACCTGGACTGTTCTTCTTCTACAAGCAAGTTAGACAGGAGGTCACTGCTGGAAATCCTTCCCTTCCCTTCCCTTCCCTTCCCTTCCCTTCCCTTCCCTTCCCTTCCCTTCCCTTCCCTTCCCTTCCCTTCCCTTCCCTTCCCTTCCCTTCCCTTCCCTTCCCTTCCCTTCCCTTCCCTTCCCTTCCCTTCCCTTCCCTTCCCTTCCCTTCCCTTCCCTTCCCTTCCCTTCCCTTCCCTTCCCTTCCCTTCCCTTCCCTTCCCCATGCCTTTCTCCTATAAACACAGTGGGTTTTTTGGTAAAACTCAGGTTTTTTTAGCATGAGGAAATCTCTGAGTAGTTCAGAGAGGTTGTACTGACACTGAATACTACAGGAAGTCTTTGTTCTCCTGGGCTAACCTGATTACTCTTGCTCCTGGGATAGCATTACCTAGAACACTTCCTTCCTCCTGCTGGAATTTTCTGCAGGATAACAACAAGGTCTAACAATTTTCTAACAGTGTAAATGAGGTAATAAAGGCTGAGTTTATTACCAAATAAAGAAAAATATATTGATGAGGACATGATATGATATGAGATGGTGATGTGTGATTGCATGACCTGAACCAGTGAAAAACTGTAAATCCCACAGTTCCCAGGCTAAACTTTCCACTAGGAACCCCTAAATACTGTTTGCAAATAGGGACAGGTTTGCCAATGCAAGAAATAGGAGCAGTATTTTTATGAAGTTAAACAGGAAGGAAGGAAGTGGTGGAAGGAAGTGGCAGAAGTGGCGGAAGGAAGGAAGTGGCGGAAGGAAGGAAGGAAGTGGCGGAAGGAAGTGGCGGAAGGAAGGAAGTGGCGGAAGGAAGGAAGTGGCGGAAGGAAGTGGCGGAAGGAAGTGGCGGAAGGAAGTGGCGGAAGGAAGGAAGTGGCGGAAGGAAGGAAGTGGCGGAAGGAAGGAAGTGGCGGAAGGAAGGAAGTGGCGGAAGGAAGGAAGTGGCGGAAGGAAGGAAGGAAGGAAGGAAGGAAGTGGCGGAAGGAAGGAAGGAAGGAAGGAAGGAAGGAAGGAAGGAAGGAAGGAAGGAAGGAAGGAAGGAAGGAAGGAAGGAAGGAAGGAAGGAAGGAAGGAAGGAAGGAAGGAAGGAAGGAAGGAAGGAAGGAAGGAAGGAAGGAAGGAAGGAAGGAAGGAAGGAAGGAAGGAAGGAAGGAAGGAAGGAAGGAAGGAAGGAAGGAAGGAAGGAAGGAAGGAAGGAAGGAAACAGAACACTATTTTTTCAGAGTTCAAAAGTGTAGAAGTAGCAACTCCCCCACAAGTTTCTTAGAAGGACTTAGAAGAGAATATTTATAGGTGGTTTTTTTTCATTTACTCAAGAAAGAAGTGATTTCTGCAGCTTCTTTTCAGTCCACAAATGAAAGGAATCATATCCATATAAAAGAGATTTGGAGGAAAACAATTGACCTATATAATCTTTTACAGTGAGGACTGGCTTCCAAATATATTTTCTTCAGAACGTCCTTGAGGATCCAAGCAGTGAGAAATTACTTTAACCCAAGTAACTCAGCGGAAAAGTAATTTTCTGCTTCTTTTTGGTTTGCAGATTCTTTCTGTTTGCTTGTTTATTAAAGAGCTGGCAGCCTCAGGAGCGGGCACTGCCCCATGGCCCCTGGCCATGGGAGGTTAAATTCATTAGGGGAGTTTGAACCCTGAGCATTACACATTGCACACTGTGGGCCATACATCACCCTGAGGGTTTGATTCTGGAGAGCTCAGGCTGCTATTTTATTGTTAACTCTGTGGTGATGGCTGCCCAAAGGGTTCTTACCTCTGTAGGGGAAGCAGGAAAGCATTTCCTCCTCTGAAAAAGGAATTTCCAGGACCTCCATGGCCCATAACACCACTCTAAATACACAGCAGACTGCAGTCTGACAAATTCCACCACCAACAGCTGGACACCTTGCAGGTGAAACGAGTGGAGAGACCGACAGGATCATGAGCTGGCATTGCTAACACCAGCTGGAATTGCAGCACCTGGAGAAGTGTTCCTCCTGCTCCCCAGCACAACAAAGCTGCTGTCCCAGCAATGCCCCGTGGATCACAGAGAACAATGCCTGTTCACATTGCATATTGATGTGTACACACTGCTTTAAATGGCATTTATTATCTCACAAGTAGCATGGGAGCCAGTGATGTGGTAATTCATTTAATTTGTTTAGCCTGTTTAATATACTGAAGACACTGTGCAAGTGCTTGTCAGTCCATTAGCTGCTACTGTTCTAGGGGCCCTTTCATCTACATTAAGCCTATTACTACACTAATTTTGGAGCACAAAATTATGTCCAAAACTATGGTCAGAAATCTTCTTTAGGCAATACTTATAAAGAAAAAAACAGGTATATCCAGTAGCATCTGTGATAAATGCAGTTGCAGCAAAGATAAAATGAGTGGTTGGAGCAAGAGGAAGGCAAGGAATAAAGTCTCCCTTAAGTTTCCTGGCTTTGGAAGTTGACATCAAGAAAAATACAGGCAGAAGCTGAAATGTTTAATTTAAAGATATTTTGGAGAATTAGTTTTATAGCTTTTAATAAATGTTTTAATGTTTACAATAGCTTTTGTCAATAGGAGCAAAAGCTTTGTGAAATAGCTTCTGAAGTTTTGCCCCAGAGGGGCAACTTCTGATAGAGAAAATTAAATCTGACTGGAAAGTATAGTTGCTGATGGAGAGGATTTTACCTGCAGAGGAGCACAGATACTGCCAAAGTAGATTTTATCTGCTTGCTAACAAAAGAGATTTTACCTGGTAGTGAAATGCAACTATTGACAAAGAAGATCCCTCTCATCAGCAGCTGAACTACTGTGGCACATAAAGCTTTTTCTGTCCGACACTGAACATAAATTTTTTGTCTCCATTTTAGGAAAAAGTCTAAGGGACCAAAAGAGGAAGTTGCTGATAAAGCTTGTGTGAGTATGTGATGGGGAAGAGTTCACTGGCTGTGGCATAAATTTCCACCAGGTGAGAACCTGGCCCAGTTATATATGACAGACACAAATAAAGCACTGCTTCTTGGAGCAGGAGCCACAACACTCCTAAACTCCAGAGAAGTAACTCTCTCATGCAAAATTTAATATCAACACTGTAATTATTTCATTTTTTAGAGCAGTGGTGGAAGAAGGGTGCTCAGCTGTTACTGCTGCAGAACGAGGATGAGCTGCACACAAGGAGGGAAACCAAGAGCCCCAAAGCAGCCTTACCTCCAGTGTGTCTCTATTTGTCTGTGTGTCAATTTGTCAGTGTGTCTGTTTGTCAGTTTTGTGCAAACCAGCCACACATTTTGCTTCTCCAGCTTTTTTTTTGAGAGGTGAATGTGTGAGTCAAACCTCTATTTGTGTGGGCACAAAGTCTCTGTATGTCAGACAATGCCCTTTTCTGACCCAGAGATGGGGCAACTGAGAGAGGTTTTAAAAACTTTTATTCCATTTTCAGTCTCATGAGAAGGGTAACAATACAGATGTTATAATTCACACCATCACAATCAGAAGCCAAGTATTTCCTAACTACAATACCCTATAAGCATTTCTTAGCCTATCGGTTTTTACCACACTATGTTATAAATACCTTAAAACTAATCATCTAAAATTACCCCTCATAAATCCCACTACTATACATCTTTAATAATTCTATTTCTCCAAAATATCTAATCTTATTTACAAAATCATACTTTAAAACTTACTTCTAATTCAATTTCTCTCTCAACAATGCCTATCCTATTCCATAGCATTTCTAAGTCAACATTTCTTATCTCAAAGTTTACATACAAATACACAAGGGGAAGGGGGGTGCAAGGAATGAAGTCTCCCTTAAGTTTCCTGGCTTTTCTTTTTGGTTTGAGAATTCACTCACACATTCACCTCTCTATGTAAACCTTTATCAAACTTTAAGAATTTTCTACAAATCCATTTCCCTCATCTGTGCATCCAGGAATCCCCTTGGAAGGCACAGCTTCCCCCTTGGCCACACAGGGACGTGAGGGATCTGGCAGAGCCGGAAGTGGTGAAGTCTGAAGAAATGCCATGTAATTTAAGGAAAAGCAATTGATTGGTATTAAAGACCTTTGTCTTTCTAAATGCACAAATTTTTGGATTTCATGGGTCTCAGGCAGATTTCTACTTCCCTACAATTCACAAGTTGCTTTATTTTTCAGAAAAATGCAGAACTGCAAGATAGCCACTATCTCCCAGAATGCAAAATGTACATCTAAAAGCCATTCCCCACAATTCTGGGTTTCAGATTCTCTCCACGTAGGCTATTGAAAGAGATGAAAATGGATAAATGTGTAGCCACCAATGGCGTCCGCCTCTCACTTTATAGAGAGCCACCATTTCATTAAGTTTGAAGTTTTAGAAATAATATAATCATAATGAAAGAAAGGAAGTAAAATCCTCAGAAAGTTCTCAAAGGAGTATTAAAAGATGAGATTTGAATAAGACTGATCAAATGTTGGAATGGAAGATGCAGATAGGTCATAAGCCTTTGCTTTTTTGATTGCCCATATTGTCTCGAAACTGTTCAGCAGAACAAAGAGTTTTGTGGATGAAAGACTGGTGTGAAGAAACATGAATGTCAACTTGAGTTCTGAAAGACAGTCTGCTAATGAAATATTCTAAAAGTCATTTTCAAGGTGGTAGAAAGTTCTCACTGATGTGCATCAATGCTTCTGATAAAAAGCATCAAATAGTTATGCAAGTATTGGCTTTTAGGTCTGAGAAAATAAAGCAATGCTTCTATGATTCCAAGTGTTGCAGCAACGTGTTTAGGTTTTATACTTTCTGGGGATTAAAAATAATAATTAGGATGTTGTTTAGTTTCTAGCTCAGGCATACAAAACAATTCTGGATCAGTTAATTTTCAATATAACAAAATTAGATAATATATAGTGAAAATGAGTACACTGAAAATAAAGACAGATCCTAAATGCATTTTTAGTTCAAGGAAAAATAAAACCACACTATTTGTTTGTGGAATAAATAAAATAAGTATAATTTGAGACAAACAGTAAATAATACATTTGGCTGCTCCTAGTAGGATAGACTTCTGAATCTGACACTGTGTGATATTTAATAGCTTCTTCATAATAGGAATTCATAAGACAGAAAGATCTAAAAGCAGTAAACATATTTCCAACAGTTCTAGGTGAGCAGATCTAATTAAATTTTGGAATATGAAAGCCTCTGAAGTAGTGCTGCCAATTCCTATCTTCTACAGGGATTTTCTTGCACGCTTGAACTAGCTTCTAAAAAACTTCCTTTATCTCTGATTTCTTGTAGGGCCAAATTTTAACAGCACTCAAGTTCACAAAGGGGAGGTCTCGAGTGGCCATGAGGCCACCTTGAGTGGCCATTGCTGCCCCCCTGGCAGCCCCCTAATTAAAGGGCTGGACTGAGATGGGAGTCTGTGTCCTTGGAGTGAGGAGTGGGGACACACCCCAGGCAAGGTGTTAAATACCCAAAGGGAAATTTAAAATTTAAATATTTATTTATTTATTTATTTAATTTTTTTTTTCTATGGGGACAAGAAGCAATGCTGCCTGTAGTTACCTAAAGCCATCAGGGACTGTTCCTCTCTGCACTCTGCTGTGCCCACTCCTCACTGCCTTCCACCAGCAAGGAGCCCCAAACCCTCTGAGGCTCTGGAACCTGGTGGCAGACTGAGAATATGCAGCCCATAAACCAGCAGGGGATGGAATGGTACAGAATTAACCTGTAATAATCCTTTATTTGTCAAATAGAGTCGAAGGAGAGGTGGTTCAAACTCAGCCCAGTAATTAACACACTGTGAGAAGTGAGAGAGCTCCTGTCAGAGTGGCTGCAGCCCTGCCTCTGGTACCTTCCAGAAACCCCAGTGACAAAGCCAAGGCTGCTGAAAAACAGGGGAGGGTCCTCCTGACCCTATCTTGCTTAAGCTATCTCACAGTATAGGAAAGAAATCAAGCTTAAATAAGTCAGAAAGGAGGTACAAAAAATCTGTTTCAATGATCCTTGTGGGTCCCTTGCAACTCAAGAGTATTCTGTGAATATTCTGCAATTCTCAACGAGTGAAGCTAAACAAGGTGGTGAGATGTCCAACTGCTGTTACCTCAAAGGCTCACTCTGAAGAGCTGCCAAGTCAAAACCTTCCTTGCCTTAAATCTCCAGTGAAGGCCCTTTGCTTTTGCTGTCACAGTCTGGGGACCTGGGCACGTAGCAAAGAGCTCTGAGCTCTCCACACAGGCAGCCTCATTTTAGTGATGCCAATCTTACCAAAATTTGGCTTTAGATCTCCAGCACACAGCCCTTTCCTTTTGTTTCTATTTTGAGGCTGTCATAAATATATATCTTGTGTGAGTTACAGCTGCAGCTTTTATTCCTTGGGTCACTCTTTCCCTTTGGATGGTGGCAGGGCGTGGGTCCTTTGTTCCCAAATAATTCAGCCAGGTTTCAAGGAGATAAATACACATTGTATGCTAAGTCTGTGCTGGCTTTTATCAGAATCCCCTTGGAAACAGGAAATGCCTGGCTGATTTTGGCTGCCCTCCCTCGTGATTTAGAAGAGGAGCTGTAGGAAGGCTTTGCTGAATGGCCTTTGATTTTCTGTCAATGCAGTTTTGCCAGAATTTTAACCGAGGTCCCAAAAGTAGAAATAAAACATTAATCTGCTACATCAGTCAGTCCCTGGACAACCTCTAGAACTGAAAATCTGTTTACAACAAAGATATCATAACCCTTTGAATACTTAATAAGAATGAAAACAAAGCAAGTAACTCTTTGTTTAAAACTAGTTAAATTGCAACACTCCTCTTCTGATTCTAGATGAACAAATAAAAGCCAAAAAGGTAGGTTGCAGTTTATATTTTAAAGTTACTTGGCCTTTTTCTTAAAACCAGCCCTAAATGAAATGTTTAACTCTCTCTTCAAATGTGTGACACCATCCATCACAATTTTATAGTTAGACACATAATAATGTATAATCTCAGCTGGCTGTCCACTTGTAAAAATGGGAATAGACTTCAAGAAATAAGCAATTTCCCAACAGAAAATTGGAAATTCTGCCAACCAATTCCAGGTGACCTGCCATCAATCAGTGTTAAATTCTCCCCAGCTATTGCTGAAGGGTATTGCCATTACTGACGGGCTTCACCTGGTGACTAATGGTATATAACAAACACATTCAAGAACTATAGAAATCCTAAGAATCTGTAATTGTCAGTTAACTTCCAGCAAAGACCTTCTCAGGCAATTCAGAAAGAGAGTGAGATTTCTATAACCTCAAAACTACTCATTTTTATTATAATATTTTTAAAAAAATCAGAATGACTTGATGCTATGAAGCTAAATTAAATCAGACTGCAAAACACTTATTTGTTGCAGAATAATTTCATGTAGCTACTTTGCTGTATGCACTGAATGTGTGCTAATATGATAATTGCTATAGGCCTGGACTTATATTCAAGTTTCTCAAAAAACTTTGTGTGATTAATAATTATGATTAATGTTTGAAGTGTGCTGTTCCAGGGTAATAGTTTCCTTAATTTGCCAGACTATACATTTAGAATTAAGTATTCAAGTGCTCTGGTTACTCATGTAAAGTCCCTCTAGCTGTGATTTACTTTACAGGTGAGAAACATGCTGCAAAAAAGAAATCCTGACTCTGTTCAACCAGTACCAAAGAGGCAGAGGGAAATGATGATGGATTTGTTACATGGAATCTCCAAGACAGGGAAATAGGGTTTTCACAGTTGTCAAAAAGAGAATCTGTCAAGGTTTAAAGCTCTCTGTGAAGCATGGAAGCTTGAATTTCCACTGAACTTTCAGATTAAAAAATAAGATAAAATTGAAAAAAGTAGTTGGAAGTACTGCTGGGCTGACCCTGGAATTGCATGAGGTCAGGAAGTCTCCTGTCCCTAACAACCCTTTCAAAGTCACTAATTCTGAGTTTAAAGGTCCACAGGAATATAGAGAGATCCCTTGCACCATTCTTCTCACCTGATTTCCATGGGGCACTCACAGGGGTGGAGAAAAGAACATGATTTTAACAGGACTTATATTTATACAACTTGAAACAAGATGGGTAATTAATCATGTGTTAGAGGGACAATAGATAGCAGTACCAGAATGTTGGTTTTTTTCCTAACTAAATCTGCTTCATGCTGTGCTATGTTAGGATAATAGTGATGGGGTTCTAAGAGAAAGACTGCAACATTTTAATTAATGGCAAAATGCTGTATTGTTCATAGTTCTAATGTCCATGGGATGCTGGGCCACTCTTCAAAATAATGCAAACTAACAAATAAAAAAGTAATGAAAATATTTTATATGCATTCAGCATCAGCTTTGTCCAAAAAGGTTGAAGACAGGGAAAGAGATGTGGGCAGAAAAGAAACAGTCTTTAAATCCCTGATAATGTGCAAAGTGACAGGCTTACTCATGCCCTTCACCACAGCTCAGATAAAATGCAGACAGAAGAAGATATCTCTGTGCAAAGAGAGACATCTGGATTTTCCCTGTGTGTGTGCAGCAGTGGAGATTTCATCCTCTGGGATGCCCGTGGCTCAGGAGCTCTGGTTTTGTTCCTGGCCCATTCTGTGCTGCCCTCTCATGCCTTGCCCAGCCAGAGCTGAGCCCTTGGCTCTCCAGAATCACTGCTGGGAGCAGAAATCTTCCCTCCAGCACAGCCAGAGCCTTTTGCTTTCAGATGGCATCCCCTGATTCCCTTGGTCAGGGTTTGCTTCTTGGGGAGCAGATTAAATGCAGAAAAGTAAATTTTCAAAAGAGCAGCCAGCTTCTCAGTAAATGCAGGGCTGGCTGAGATGGGCTGCAAAGTCACCATGCACACTCCTTTTTGTTAAAAACCCACATCCTGGAGTGTGGCACTCCCAGGTCAGTGCCAGTGAGGGCAATACTGAGTGTTGGTTATGAATATTGGACTGCAGCAATGCTGAGTTCTTAATTATAAATCTGGGAGATGCTCAGCATTTCATAGCATTCTGTGAATAATCAGGTCATCTTTGCAGCTTTCCCACTGCATCCCTCCATCAGAGAGGTGTTACTTGAAGGCATTGTGCAGATGAAATATAAAATGGAGATGTGCTGTGAAAGAAGAATTAGTATCAGGAGTGGGTTTCAGTCCCTTTGACACTCTCAGAAATAACATGTCCCATTCTCTCCACAGCTCCTGAGCTCTCTCTGGGTGCTTAACATAATTTATAAAAGAAATCGTCTTAGATTTTCAAAGTAGAGTCTTAAAATAGCCTTAAATACTTAATGGCAGATTGAAAGATCGGGGAATAAAAGCAGAAATATATTGAACAAAATAGCATCTAAGATACTAATTTAATTACCAAGTCTCCTCTAAGGGTTGGGTAACTGATCTGTGGTAGCATGGACCTAATTTTTTCCCCTCAAGTTGAGAACAGAGAGAAAGCAAATGACATGATCTTCTATTATTCTCTTGATATATATCAGTGAACACTGTATTGCTGTATTTCACAGAACAATGGTCCTTCAAGTTTAGTATCTTGTCTCAAGACATGTTTTCTGAGAGTATAGTCGCTAATGAAACTTATTGAGAGACTTCAAACTGAACATACAGTAGATTTAAAATTAGGTTTGCCTTTGAAATCACATTTTCTGGGATAATTACTCTTTTTAAAAATTTTAAAGGCAGTTTAAAAACTATTTCAGTTTTCTGAGCTAGACCCTGTCGTATTAGATACTGGAAGATGCCCTGTCATGAAGCAGCCTTAAATATTTCCAATCAGTTCAGTAATTTGGCATAAAAGTACTGATATTCAATTCCAAATGACTTCTTGTAAAACGTGGATTGTGGTTATTTGGATTACTTTAAAACAAAGGAAATGCAAGCATTTCTGTCATTACTGTGAAACCCTAAGGAGTATTAATGCACTTCAACACACTGAAATTTTGAAAACTCCTAAATTCTGAGCATGAATGCTCTGTGAAAAAAAGGATGAATTCTCAGTCACTGCTACTGGGTAAGTCCTGCTGATTACACAGGAATAGCAGCAGTGTAAACCAGGTGGTTTAGAAACAGCCCTAAAGAGATTTAGGTTTGTGTATGACAGGATATATCCAAGAGATAACCCTAAAAAAGACCTTTCTTATGAATACTTGTGCCAAATTCACAGGAACAGCTCAGGCAAGTCTGTTCTACCGAGCAGGAAGAAAACGAGGCCTGTGCATGCTTGTCAGAATTCAGGAAATTCCTCTGGCTGTCCTGGACGGCTCCAACCCCTGCCAGGGCCCAAGACCCCTGTGCTTTTGATTGTGACCCATGGAAAAAATTACCAACCTTATATGAGGATCTGCAAGCCACAAAAGTCTAATTAGAATAATAACTAGTTTGTCACAGGGTGAAAATAGATTTTTGGGGTTTTTAGAATGGGGGTTCAGGAGGCAAGATGAAGGGAACCAGGCATGTCCAGCCTTTCTCCTTCTTCTTCTTGGCCTCCATCTTCTGCTGTGATGGTGGCACTTTTAGATTGGTTCAGAGTAGAAGCTCACTGTCTAACACAGATGGTAGGTATTGGGAAGTAAATGTAAATATTGTACAGGTAGTTTTTAGTATAAAAAGATAACACTGCCCTGGGGGCAGGCAGAGTGCCTGGAACTGTCCTGCTGGATGGACCTCGGCTAGCCAGAGAAAGAATTTTATAGATAAGAAACAAACAACATTAAGAACGAGAACTGAAGAGCTCTGACTCCTCTTTCAACTGCTGGGCTGGGAAAAGAGACTTTCTAACGCATCTTGGGGTCAGTCTGAGCAGCAGAATCCTGAGACATGCTGGCATCTGACAGCAGAAATAAGCAAGTGTCTTCATGGGATATTTTTCCTGCATTAGACAGAGTTGCCTCAGAAATGCCAAGACATAGCAATGGTTATGACAAATATTAATTAAAACTACTCAAGCCTGGAGTTGTGTGTACAACTTCCAGCTTTTCTGAAGCTCTCAGAAAGCCCACCAGGCTTTTAAGGCCTGTCCCAAACTGTTCCCATATCTGCACTGCCATCTCTACTGCTCCTGAGCTGTGGCACATAGGAAAGGCATCCCAAGGAAATATGGATTGTGGATTGCTGACAAAAATCAGCATATACAAAAAAGCTACAAAAAAAGCACCTACAGGTCAGAGCTTTCTATCTGACAAGTCTCACAGTAAATGGTTATGGGAATGTAGGAACACTTAGCAGTATATCACTGTGAAGAATTCTGCCATGCCTGTAATACCAGAAAATTTGCAGATAAACCTTAGGATATGATAAAGAGTTTAACTGAAGTATTTCCCTCAGAGTATCTAGATTTTCTGCTGGGGTAAATTCTGACACCTGTATCCATGCTTAGTAGAACCTCACTTCATGATTTTTCTCACTGACTTAATAGACTTACTCATTGAAGGGTTTCTTAGAGGTGTCTGGAGGCCCATAAACAAGCCCCCACTTTTTAATACACTGCTTCCCAAATCCTTCCTCAGCTGACAATTCCCTCATCAAAGGCAGAACAGCATTAAAAAAACCTGTAGCATTGCCAAGCTGGAAATAAATGATTTTGTTGTTTTAAATACAAATAATGTTCTGTCGTTATGCACTTTGCAAGGAAGGCATTACCCTGCCTTGGAAAACACAGAAGAGAAACAACACTGAAGTAGTTTTGATAAATGCTGTCATTCTCTAAGGAAATTTAGGAATTAGAATGCTGTTAAATGAAGCTGCTTTATATCCTCTTTGAGTTTTCATTCCTTCAACAATGGAAACTGCCTTTGGGAAGGCAACAGATGCAGGTCCCGTGAGGATTTGAGTGGCTTGATCGTGTCCTTGTGAGCAGAGTGAGGCAGGGAAAGCCAGAGACACTGCAGTCCCCTGGCCCACTGCTCCTGGTGAGCTTCTTCCCAGCCTTTAAAATGAACAAGGCAAACAACTCTAACATACTTCACACATAGAAATCTCTGTCTTCAGTAAAAATTTCAGAATGTGGAAGGGTATGTTCCAACCACAAATATATATTTTTGGGAACTTCTGTGTTTTGGGCATAATAATAAATTTAGCCCAACCTTCTTCTCACGTCACTTCTATCAGTGTCACTGCAGCTCATTTTCAACCTGCCAGAGGCAGGCAATATGAACTTACCTCATTTTTCCAGCTGTTCCCTCCCAGCATGAGGATCCCACCAGTCTGTGCTGGGCACGAGGCACCTCTGAGATTCTGGATAAGGAGGTGCAATCACAAGCAAGCAGGAGCAACAAGCTCAGTGTGTGGCTTGAAGTTTAAATAATAATTCCCTTTAATGGTCACGAGCCAATTTGGGGAAACTTAACAGCAAAAGGACACGTAGTCATGATGGGAGGCAAAACGGAGGAGAAAGCCAGTGCAGTGTGAGCAGCACTGCTTTGAGATTTAAATATCAGAGGTTTTAGAGGCTATTCATTCCAAAAATGAAGGCAAGGGAAGGTTAAAGAAGGGAGAGGTGTTCTCTAACCCAGAACAGCATGGCTCTCCTCATAATGGCTTCAGTGCAGTCTGTCACTGAGCCACTTCCTATTCCCCCCGAGTAGGAGCTGTAGAATATTTTGTAAAGTTGCATCTTTTAAAGTTCAGAAAATAAGCAGTGAAGCAAGATGCATCTCCTTTAGAAAGAGGAATTGAACTCACCCCATGCTCCATGAAGCCATCAAGCTCATGGCTGAGCAACACATTGTTGAGTTGAATATAATGAGGCTGCTGTATAATGTCACATTATAAAAAAACCTGTGCAACACTACAGAAAAAAAAAAAAACCCTCACTGCATTCTGATAACACAGCTCCCTTTTCCTCTACTGAAAAAAATTCATAAGAAAACTAGGAAATGGATTCAGGCATAGCAATCTTAATTAGCCAGTTTTCAGTCAAAATATATGCACTGAATACAACTGAGATTCTTTAGAGATTATCAGAAATTAAGCATATGAATTGCACATGTCCTAAGCAGCTCTTTCTTTACTATAAATTAACACAACCAGAGAGAGAAAAATAATGGTAATTTGATTGCTAAAATATTCTTTTTATAAAGTTAATCAATTAACACTTCATTTGCCATTTCACTAGTTGACTGCAATTCTTTAGCCTTGAAAACTCTATTAGAAGAGGAATTCAACCTAAATTCTAAGAGGTTAACCTGTGAAATGGATGTTGAGCCTAATTATTAATTCATAATCCTGAATTTGGGGCATCCTTGATTATCCCTAACTTAAATAGACATAAGTGTGATGATGAATCAAGCCTCAGACTTTTTCCTAGCTTTATATGTCTGAAATTTGGAAGCTTACTTCAATAATAACCATTCAAGGGCACAACCATTTGCTTGGTACACTGCAATAAAAATGAAAGAATAGGAAGAATACATGAAAAGGGAGAATAAATAAGAGAAAACCTCCATGTGTCTTAAGAGATGTGCCGATGATCAGTGCAGTTTTCCATTGCAGAAATCCTTTCCTCATTTAAAATTTGTGTTTGGCCACTTTTTTATCTCATTTATTTGAAAATTGTGAAGTTGTAGTCTTTTATATCTTGCCTTTTTGAGGGGAAGAAAAAAAATAGTGGACAAAACCCACTCCAACATCCAGAATATTCTGGCAGAGCCCTGCCCATGCACACTGCAGGAGGCTCATGCAGTGCTTCCCCAGGGCCATGCCATGGATTTGTTCTCTTCCATGGAGCTTCCTGGTGCACCAAACACTGGTCAGTACTGATCTCTGCCCCATCCCATGTCAGACAAGAAGATTTAGTTTGTTCCATGCCTTAATAGGCACCAGGCTGTGGACTGTGAAAGGCAAGTGTTGATATGAAATTTTTAAGAGACTCCTCATAATGAAGCAGTACTAGTGACACAGATCTTCTAATCAGGCATTTAGTAATTTTGCTTTGCAGCTTGGAAAATGTATTTCATTTAAATTCACCTCCTAGGAGCTGTGTGTCAGGCAATTACTCTCTACCAGAAGATTTCAAAGTCCAAGCAAATTAAATGGGCTCTGTTCTTAAAGTAATACTGCCCTCGAAGCATCATTACTGTTGTTAAGAAATAGCAAACCTGAAGGCACAATTTCTGTTCTCTCCCATGAATGCAGGTGCAGCTCCCATTAATGTTATTGGCAATCAGCTGTGCATATTTACAGATTTGAGGCAAAGTCTCTCTGAGTGAGGAACACACCTGAACACTCTCAGTTCTGAAACAACACTGCTGAAAAGGAGAGTTGGTGCAATTTCCAGAACACTGGGACTTCTGAATTAAATTCAAAATGGGATGGCCTGTAAATATATTAATTCAAAATATCAGAAAGGTAGAATAATTTTTTTTTTTTTTTTTTAGGAATAGACTCCTGAAGGAGAAGAACAACCTTGCAAGACATGGCACCAGTGAGCATTTGTCTTCCTTTTACTTCCTACTGAGTGAATGTTCTTGTAAAGTGCAGCAAGCCTCCCCACATTGCTGAATGTCAGTATTAGGTTGCCTCCTCACTGAAATAGAAAGTAAAATCTTGATTTTGTTACATTTAAAAAGTTGTGGATCAGTTTGAACCACTGTCCCAAATACAGACCAGCTGGGAGCCTGCAGATGGGTTTGGTACCAACCCATGGTGTGTAGCCATGATATTTTCTGCAAAATTCTTTCCTTAGGATTTTTTCTCCTGAGAAGCTGCGAGGCCTCAGGAACAAAATGTAAACAATGGTTATCTGCTGCTGTGGAATGTAACAGGTGCATCTGTGATTGGTCTCATGTTGGATGTTTGTAATTAATGGCCAATCACAGTCAGCTGGCTTGGACTCTCTGAGACACAAGCCTTTGTTATCATTCCTTCTTTTTCTATTCTTAGCTAGCCTTCTGATGAAATCCTTTCTTCTATTCTTTTAGTATCGTTTTAATATAATATATATCATAAAATAATAAATCAGGCCTTCTTAAACATGGAGTCAGATCCTCCTCTCCTCCCTCATCCTGAGACCCCTGAGAACACCTTCACAGAGGTGGTCACCATCTCTAGAAGAGATTAAAAAACATGTGGATATGGCCCTTGGGGGACATGGTTTGATGGTGAACATGGTGCTGAATCAATCATTGCACTTGATAATCACAAAGTTCTTGTCCAGCCTAAATTATTCTGTGATTCTATTTTCTACCACGTTACTATTTCTCATTGTTAATTCCAGAGCTCTAGATTCCCAAAGATCCAGAGGTATGTAGAGCAGAATAATGGAAAGGAGGTCTGTTGGCACTTTAGAAATGTCTCCTTTTTAACTTACCTTTATTTACTGCCACTTGAGAGCAGTAAAAAAACCCATCTAGAAGTGTCCAGATCTCTTTTTAAACTCAGACTCTCTGTCAGATAAGTGGCTATTCCAAGTATACACAAAAAGCATCTGATGATGGTCCTTGGGCACTGTCCTGACTATGGGAGAGGTCAAACTGAGCTGAATAGAACTCTTCATGTTATTGAAGTTAGAAGTAAGAGAAACACTTCCCTAAATGGGGAACATATTGCCAGAATTGCATCCAGAATGAAGGAATTCCAGCTTTGAATACTGATACTCTGTGTTTCTGCCTCCCACGCTTTCAAACAAGCAGCACAGGATACACAGAAATACAGGCAAACAGATGTAAATAACCTGTCCAAATATTTCTGTAAAGCACCTCCTTTGTGCAGCATGCCAGAATCACCTCCCAAGCAAGGCTTTTGTAAAGGATATTACCCCTCATTATTTTAAGTTAAATACTCTTACAGACCAGAGTGGGAATTCTGCAGGGCAGGTTATCTGTCTGTCATACTTTCAGAGCAGAGACTGGGTACTGGAGCAGCAAAAATTTGGGCCAGATGCCAGTTTTTATGCTCCTGCAGTAGTTTTGCCTCATAAAGATCTTTACATTTGTTCATGATATTCAGTGAAGTTTATCTATTTCAAGCCGACACAATATCAAGTCCTCAGTCACTGACTCCAATTAAATCTTTGTTTAAAACCAGCTCTTTCCACTCGCTTTTCATTCTTCTTGCTCCTTGATTGTTTCCCTTGCAAATAGAAAATAAACAGTTCATTGTTATTGAACCAAACTCTTGTAGAGCACAGTGACATAGCAGCAGTATGTCAATGATTTAAAAAGATGGTTAATATATTTTATTGTGTGTAATGCAATGGGGCCTTGACATTTAGCCATTAGTGTAATGTAAATAACAAACAATAATACATAACTGTGATTAAAATTGGAACACTGAGCAAATGTAAAAAGAAAAGAAAAGGTGGTTTACATAGTAAACAAGGACATAGGAAAATCCATCAGGAGTCAAAGATAAGTATACTTGGAGCCATAAAATCACCTCGTGTCAAAACTAATTGAGGGAAGCAGCTCGTCACTAATGCAATTGTGCTTTAATAATGGAGATGGCATCTCCATGGGCCTGGGAGAGAGGCAGCTCTGAGAGCCAGAAACTGAAACTTTGCAGAGATGGGCTCATTCTCTCAGCCCTCTGTGCTGTGCAGCAGGCTGAAATAATTGGGTGCATGGTTTCAAAACACAGAGTTTCTGCCTGAGTGGGCAGCAGGACCTCCTGCAGCTCAGGGCAACCAGGGGCAGCTCTGGGGAGCTGCAAAATTCACCAGGTGGCCCCCTGAGAGGCAGCCCATGTCATCCCATGTCATCCCATGTCCCAGCTCCTCTCTGCTCCAGAGTCGTACAGGCTGTCAAGGTTGTCAACGTGAAAACCATTTAGATGTTGTCTTGTTTTGCATTTCTCACTCTAAAAAATGTTCCAGAAATGAATCTGCTCTCTCTGAATAGAGAATTGGTCTAGGAATTGGCAAGGACTTCATTCTTACTTTTATTAAGGGCTTATCAAGTAAAAAGCACTGGAACAAAGAAGAATAAAATATTTGATTTCCCCACCCTCCACCTAGTCTGAATGACAGTCCTTTTGAGGTCAGTATTGCTTAAGTCTGTAAAATGAAAATGCTACGAATCACAATCAAATAACTGTCAGGCGCCTTATTAAATTTCATTCAACTCCATACAAAATCTTAAGGGACCATTGCTATCTTCCAATTTAGACAAAGATTAAATAAAAGCTGATCAAAGATTTATAGAATTCTAAAGTGATACTAAACACAATGTGCTGTGCTTGGAAAGCTTTCCCTGGTACAATGGAGCTGGAAGAAGCCCGCTTTAATGGTTTCATTTAAGCACAACTTTCCATTGGAGGAAAAAACCAGCAGTTTACAACCACCTCATCTAATTAAAATCTCACAATTCACTGTCGAAATCAAGTTTAAATTGATGCTAGGGTTCATATTGTTGGCCAGATAGAATAAAAAAGTCAGTAACAATTTAAAGAAAAGAAGCTTTTTCTTTTTAAAATTCAAAAAAAGGAGCCAAACCATCACTTTTGGTGGGCTTCCTGACTAGAAATTTTCAGCCTATCTGCCATAAAAGAAACGTACAGGGAAGATAAGGAGGTCTCCTAAGTGCAGGTAGTAGCAGTAGTTACTAGAATGTGTTTTCAGCACTAAAACAAACCTCTGTTCAGTCCATCAGTGGTAAAGTATGGCAAGGAACGAGTACCCTGATACACTTGAAATATTAACAGGAAATATAGCGAAGAAAAAGAAAAGAGGCAACAAGAAGGGAAAGGTGCTTTAACAGAGAGAAGTTGTTTCATATTTTCTTTTCTTGCTGCTGAAGAAGAGAACTAAATAAGAAGAGTCACAAGCAGGGGAGAGTCTGCCTTGCACATTTGGAGAAGAAGCTCTTAAAATGTGATTGTTTTCAAGGCAAGCAGGTTCATTACAAAATGAGTCTTTAATGTTCCAGTGTTCATCTACAACAGAAATCATATTTCTGTAAGAAAAATCTCTGCCTAAGGCTTAGCAAGAAATTTATGATGCTGAACATAAAATCTGAATTCAGCGGTCAAACCTCTTGTGAGAGAATATACAATTACAGCAGACAGACTGATTTCTGCAAAGATTTAATGATATGTAACCTGGAGAATACTTTCAGCACTATGTGTACCTGATCTAGTTTTTTCTACTGGGGCTTGTCTGAACACCCAAAGAACCCTTTGTTAGTGAGGTGATGTGAATATTGCACCACAGTGACTGGCTCTGCCTTGGGAATGTGCATCTATACCTATTGAAGAATGAAATATGGGCTAAAGATACAAAACTCAGACACTGCCATCCCTTCTGGACAGTGGTGCAGCCTCAGTGCCCTCAAGTAGCTGTGAAAACAAAGGCAAATTTCCAGCAGAAGTGCCAAACAACCCTCCTTGTGACTTCTGCAAGCCATGGTATTTCAAAATCCCTTTCAGATCCCAAAAGGAATGTAAAGCAAGATATCAAGCAGGCCATCATCCTTCTGTTAGCAGTGCATGTAGTTTTCCATATTTTGGCACAAAATCCTAAGAAGCACACCAATGACAGTGTTTATATTTGTAGCTCATATATAAGGTTATTCTGTTATCTGTACTTGATAAACCCAAGCCAAGCTCCTGTGAAGGCAATTCATAAATGTCAGCCAGAAGGGAAAAGACAATGAAGTGGTTTACAAAAAGCATGTTTGCTTTTTATTAGCAAGTCCAAACCAGAACCTTTCCCCTCCAGCCAGGAACATCACAGGTAATTAAGCCAATGCCCTTTTGTCCTGCACTAAAAAAGGAAGATGTAAACTGAAACATAACAAGAATTGTTGCCTGCTCGTCACAACTTCAGTGTGGGGATGACTAATTCTTTTTGATACTACTTAAAATATATGATTTAGGATGAATTCTGAAGGGGCAAGGTAGCTGTATAAAAAGATGGACTAAATAAAAGATAACAGACTTTGCTGCATCATTTCCAATAATCACTTTGGTAATTTTTTTTAGGATTAGCAGAGATCAAGATTCAGGATCAGCAGATTAAAAAGTAAGAGCAGCAAAAACGAGCTGAAGAGAAAACACATTGTGTGTCACTCATCTATCTGCAAAAGATTTTCTGTCTGTTCTTCCCTCAATGCAGGATCTTCTCCCCAGTGCTAAGCAGGGGAATTGTAAGTACTTCTGAAACATGGTAATTTCCAACTGTCAGTGCCAGAGAAACCGTGCCGTGAGCCCCTCCGATGGGACTCGTGTCTGAGCAAGGAGCTCCATCTGAATTCACTGCACTAGGATACTTTAATATTTCTTTTTTGGAACATCTCCAAGGAAACAGAGATGAATAGAAATGAGACAAAAATTGGGAAATCCCATCTTCCAACTTCTGCTCTTAGGAGCCATCTTATAAACCAGAAGAAAAACAAACACAACGACCAAAGTGTCCCAAAGCCCAGGACATGTCTATGGTGGGAATTGGGGTTAAAAATGCACATTTTCCTTCTTTTGGGGAATGAGGGATGAAGTTCTGTTATCTGGGCCTGGCACAGGCAGTGCTTTGTCTCATCATCTATTCTTGTCAGAGAGAAAAGAATTAGGAGAGCAGACTCCTAAATTTTCCCTTCTACTGTCTCTTGACCTTGGGTGATGTGAGGCCTTCTCCCACCCAAACCCAGGAAAATACAGGCAGAAATTGTCATTTATGGTAGAGAGAAAGAAGTTTTAATCCAGCAGTTGATGGCCACAGAGAATGGCACACAGAGAAAAAAACAGGTTTTTTTTCCAACCATCCCTTTTCCCAAGGAAGATTCCCCTCCTACCCTTCAGTTTCACCCAGCACATTCCTTAAATATTGTTTTATAACACCTTTGGATGGGTCAGCTGGCAGAGGAAGGTCCAGTGACACAGCAGCAAAGGCAGGTGAGTTCTTTTCTGGCCTAATTCAGAAGCAAAATATAAATTAATTTACTCTCAGCTCTATCACTGGTCATGAACCCCCTGTTCTCTCACTGTTATTGATGCTGCTTGTTGCAGAGAAATGCCATTTTACCCCATGATTTCCCAGTTCCAGAAACAGCATTCAGCAAAACCCCACCTTGAGCCCTTTCCCCATTTTTGCAGCTTAACCCTGTTACACAGAACAAAATGTGAGTTTGTGGAACATCCAGGGGGCAATGCTGAGAGTCTGCTGGAGGGGACCAGAGCAGTGTGAAAATGGGGTTTTGGGCTAAAATGTGGACAGGCAGGATTAACCACAGTTAAACACAAGGGGTCAAACTCTGATGGAGCAATCTTTCTTCGTTGCACCAACAATGCCCACTGTTAGGTGAGCATATACCTTGAAATTAAGCCAATGGAACTTGAATGGAAAACTTGGTATTTTTTCTTCAGACAAATTAAAAGGCCAATGAAATTAGCTCTGCTCTCAACCAGTGCTGTTTCACAACCACTAAATTTCTAGCTCATGTATAAAACACCTATTTTTTCTTCTCTTTGGGAAAAAAAAAAGAAAATAAATTTTTGGCATTTTAATGCTGAATTTGTATTTAGAACTAAGAACTGACAAAACAAAGTCTGAAATTAATGTGCAAAAACAACTCTTTCAAGTCTATCAGGAAAATTAATTTAGTCTTGAAACCTTTAAGAACAATGTATTTGATAAAAGGCTTACACAAAAAAAGGAAATATTTTTTGGGTTTTTTTTTTTTTTTTCACCCAGAACTATTTAAAGGCTGAAAACTCCAGCGTAAATAGTGTGCATTTCTAGTAATTTTTGACAAATCAGCTGTCAACTGCTTCAAAACAATCAGTATAGAAGTCGAAAGCCTGAGTTGGGCTTAAACATGCAGAGATTGCTTTTTTTACTTTCTTTTTGCTTGAATGGAAAGTCAAATAACATCTTTGTTCATTTAATTATTCATAGTCCGTAAAACCAGTTGTAGAAACACACTCACTCTGTACAACCCAAGTACCCTCATTTTCAAAGCGCTCTTAAATTTTTAGAAACCAGTCTGAGATCCAATCAGGGACCTGATTTTCAGCAGAGCACTAGACATGATTGAGCTTTTCTATTTGTTTCCTATTTATAAAACATAACTTCAGATGACAGATAAGCAATTATTTTCAAACTGAACTTGCATTCTGGAAATATTTTGCTCTATGCGAATCAGCTTGCACAAACATTTCTACAACTTTTGCCACACTCAAAGCCCTTTCTTCCACACAAAAATGATATTTTTTGTTGCGGGCTTATGCACAACAAGAAAAATTGCAGAGAAGCAAAGAATGTTTACTGGCAAATGGCATCTCTGAAGGACAGAGGAGCCAAGGCAGTCTCTTGGTGGCTGGGACATGTGACAGAGCCATGGGCAGCTTCAAAGCTGCTCTGATGCTGCAGCTGCCAAGCAGCAGCTGCTCCTGCTAGACAATCCTTGTGACTTGGCACCCAGGCCCTGTGCTTGCCATTCAAAAGCAGCAGAAAGTCACAGGATGCAGGATGGCAGCCACCCCTTCATAAATCATAGAATATCTGCAAAAAATCCCTGTGGAGAGAGTGGGTGCCCTGGGAAGTTACAGCATTGCTCTGAAGTGCTGACGCAGTCAGGCACAGGCTGGAAATGCAAACTGAAAAATAAATTTATTGTTAGAGCTCCTCTGTATTCCTGATAAAGTATCTCAGGGCTCAGAAAAGCTCCTGCGGCATAAAGAAGTAATATTTTCATTATTTTGAAGGGAAGGAAGGCACCAAAGATTAGCTGGCTCAGAAAGGTCACAGAGGGGGTTTGAGAGAGGAAGGGCTGGAGTCTGTCTCCCCAGAAACAAGGCTGACATGGTCCTGAATACATCATCCCCTCTTCCCTATGAAGAACTGATAATTTCTACATCCAGCAAGATGTTTGCCATCCAGCAAGTGTCAAGGATGAAACCAATACAACTAAGTGAAATCACAGTTGCACAGAATCTCCTCTGAGCAGCCTTTCCCAGTGTTAATGAAGGATCACGCCTTTGCTAGATATTGTACTTTGTGCCATTCTATACAATGCTAAAGCAAATCCATAAATCATATCACTTTCTGTTAATATGATTCTGAGAAGTTAGCCTCTTCTCTCAAAACTTAAAGAATTTTATATTAAGAGCAAGCCTGATTTGATTGCTTCAGGCTTATATATGAATTCTTATTTTTATGGCTCCCTGGAAATAAATAGATTGCTGTTCAATCCTCTGTAAACTTAAAAGCAGCAACACGATGGAAAAACTTGGTGTTGGTGCTGCAGCATCCATGGCCAGAGTTAGAAGCTCCCAGAGCAGTGATTTGAAAGCCTCAGATTGATTTCCAGCTCATTCCCTGGCGAGAAGGGAAGGGGCGAGCAGGGCTGCACCCACTCCCTGTGCAGCTGCACTCACTGCACACACAGTCACTGAGCCAGTTTCTGTGTCTAGAGGGCAGCCTGGCACCAGCTTCTCTGAAACATTCATATATTAGATCACATCCAGCAACATTTAAACAAGACAGATGATTAAAAGATAGCGGGAGCTATGCATTATGGATTAAAGTGTGGAGTGAGAAGTTTTTGGAACATTAGTGTTCCAGAATATGAACTATAAACCCATGTGAAACATTGAAAATCATCACATTTAGTAATATGCTGTGTTCTTTCAGTGCAAAAGAGAAAATAAAAGTAGTAGAGAAAAATATCCCAATCGTATGAACAAATTATATATTTATAATTCTTTATCAGGATTTTCTGAAAAACACAGTTCTCATAATCTCACATTGGCAATGGGGAAGTTATAAAAACTAATATTTGGCTTTAATATAGCCTTATTTTTATTGCACTAGTTTGTGTGAACAACACTCAAGGATCTTCAGTTTATTAAAGCTCCAGAGCTAAAGAAAATGTGAGTGGAGAGATATGTCCAAAAATATACTGACATGTTCATTCTCTTTGTTGTGTCACCTGTGGATTCCATCAAAAGAGGAAGGCAAACTGGAAATTACTTGGCTTCTGAAATATACGTACAGGAAATATTTCTTCTGATACATAACTGATCAGGTACTTCAGCAGTCCTGAAAATGCTGAGGATTCCACTGGAAAATAGAACAAGACATCCTCTGGGAGGCCAACAGTCGTGACCAGCTGGGCTGTCCAGGGCTCTTGGCCCTCAAGTGGCCAAATGCCATGGAGGAGGTGAATCCTACTGAGCTGTTCCCTCAGACACTGCAGCCAAACCAAACCTCAAAGCAAATCCCACCCTGACAGAGCTCCTGCTGCTGATCCCACCTCAGGCCTGGCAGTGGAAAAGACCTGAGATGGGACACCCAGTGTGCTCCCAGCTTCTGTGACCTCACTGCCATGAACTGCATCTCTCTGGGACATCCCGGCGCAGAGAGATGCACAAACCCCTCTGACAGATTCACATTTCAGAAGTACACTGTGGTGTTATTTAAAAGGGAGATGCAACAGTTTAAGATGCAGCTCTAAAGGAAAATGACACAACTGGAGCGTGATCTGCAATATGAGAAGAGGGAACAAATTAAGTAAAGAGGGGTAGTAGACTGGAGTAAGGAGCAAAAGGGATCCCATCCTGTATTTTAACATTTTCCATGTTTTGGGAGCTCTGCTGTAGGGTGTGAATGATGACACAGACCAGCAGCCAAGGCTGTGTGCATTCCAGCCATGGGCAGGATGCTGCAGTAATGAGGATGTCTGAGGATGTTCTGAGGCCAGAATTTATGAGAAGTTGTTACGTTTGTTGAAATAATGAGTGGGAAGCAGTACTAGGAAATGCTACAACTGCAACAAGAAGCTCACAAGAAGGCAAATAAGCCCCCCTGGATGTTACTTGCCCACATTTTGGGGAGTAGATGCTTGTTAACAAATAAAACATTATTATGTCCGTGCTAGTTTGTTGCTCTGTTTGGCAAATTTCCTGATCCCTCTTGACTTTCAGTTCTGAAATACACATTGTCAGGAACTAAAATGATTAAGCTGTGTAATCTGTTTATTCAGATCATATGCTGAAAAGTGTCTTATTTCACATGTATCTATTGTAGAGTGATTCCAACAAAGACACCAAACAAAAGATGAGCTCTCAAATGAAGGAAGACAGTCTTTACCTTCCCTTGACAGATGACTGCAGCCTCAATTCTCCATTGATATACTGCCATATAAAAATTTACCTCTTAAATTATTCTTGGCATTTAAATCATATCTATCACAAAGGCAGCTGAATTCTTAAAAGCACTGCATTTTAACATGGGCATGCTCTGGGTTATACTTCAAGAAATGCTGCAGCTGAACAGGACTGTGATGTACTCTGTACAGGTTAATAAAAGAAATTTCACCAGACACTTCTTAGCCTCAGCCTCTGATTTCCCCATAATCTGCTAGCTGAGATCTTACATCAGTATAATTAAATATGTTTTTGCTAGTTAATGGTGCTCTGTTCACTTATACCAGCTAAAACCCCTCAATTGTTCAATTTGTCCATGCAGCCACCTCACGTTGTCTCCATCTTTTGGGATACGTGACAAATACTGATGCCTTTCATGAGGAAAAGTTTGTACAGCCCAATCCACCAACATTGTCAATATTGGCTCCAGCTTACTAATTAACTTGAGAAAAGTGAATGAGCTAATTAGCAGGGCAAACTAAATAGAATATCATTAGTTAGTCAATCAGTGCTGGTTTCCACTAAGTGAATGAGTAATTTCCACACATTCTGGGTCACTGTCAACCTCTCAAATTTCCCATTGGACTTCCCTGTCCTGCAGCGAATCTTAAACTGAAAATACTCAACAGGATGACCTGGTTCAACTTGCTACTTGTACTCCCACAGATCACCAGTGGTTACACTCTGGAAAGCACTGAAAAAACCTCACTTGCTTCAGGCTGGTTTCTGCTTCACTGAGAACAGAAAATGAGGCCAGAATTCTTCCAGGTCCCAAGAAACCTTAAAAGTTTTAAAAAAATAAATCCTCACTTAGAAAATTATTTATTGAGGTACAAAATTGAAGCCATAAAGAGAACCTGCCAGAGGGACAGGTGACATAAGGAAATGGCTTTAAGTGGTGATAGAATCCCAGAATGGGTTGGATTGGAAGGAACCTTAAAGATCACTTAGCTCCAAACTCCTGCCATGGCAGGGACACCTCCCACTGCCCCAGGCTGCTCCAGCCCCAGTGTCCAGCCTGGCCTTGGGCACTGCCAGGGATCCAGGGGCAGCCCCAGCTGCTCTGGGCACCCTGTGCCAGGGCCTGCCCACCCTGCCAGGGAACAATTCCTCATTGCCAAGGTCCTGCCATTCCCTGGGTCCTGTCCCTCCAGCCCTTGTCCCCAGTCCCTCCCCAGCTCTCTTGGAGCCCCTTTAAGCATCAGAAGGGCCTCTAAGCACACCCTGGAGCCTTCTTCTCTCCAGGGGAACCCCCCAGTTGTCCCAGCCTGGCTCTGGAGCAGCTCCAAGGCCTTCTCCAGACTCTCTCCAGCAGATCCTTCCTGTGGTGAGCACCCCAGGCTGGGGCAGCTCTGCGGGTGAGGGGCAGAGGGGCAGAATGTCCCTGCTGCCCACATTGAGCTCAGCCCCTCTGCTTGTCTTGGGTCTCATGTCAAATATCTTTGGCCTCCAAGTAGGGTCATTGCCTGGCACTGTTTGAGTGGAGCATCCATCAAATCCAGATCTGCCCAGGGTGTTACGTGGGAGAGAATCCAATGCTTTGCACAGATCCAGATAGAGGACATGATCTTTTAACTGGCAGCTCCCCAAGACCTTCTGAGTGTGACAAAGTAAATTTAAGATTATTGGCATCAGGCCTGCTTTTTCCCCAAACCAGTCTGGTGACCCCCAGCATACTGCCAGGCCTGCAAACCCTTCTGCAGCCAGGGAACTCTAGAAATAACAGCACAACACACTGTAATACAACAGGCAGCCCCCAAAGAATGTGCTCAAATATGCTCTCACTGCAAGGTCTGCTGCCCAAACGCGAGTTCATTTACTTTAGTGCTTAAAGCCTTACAGAAATGTCTCAGCTCTCTGAAGGCTCTGATAGCTGCAAGTGTAAACACTGAGTTTCAGTCATGGCCCTTATCCTTTCACTGATAGCATGTAATTGTTTATGGCACCCTCTTAATACTAAAATAACAACAAATACTCAGCTGGAGACAAGGGAAAATGATAATGCACCAAATGCTCATAGTGCTTATGAATCTTGTCATTCCCTGATTTCAGAGCTTTTCTTCTACAAGTTGTTTATTTTGACTAATATCCATCTTTAATGTCTGTGCCATGCAAAATCTCGTGCTACATGTGCACTCAGACATCACAAGCAGTGTTTTGGAAACGAAGCATTCCCATTAGTTTAGATAACATCATCAGATTCAGTGGGAGAGAATGACTGATCCCTATAAATACTGGTTGGAACAAGTGTGCATGATGAAGCATCTCTTATTGATTAGCAGATTTGCTCCTGTATATGGTATTTCCCAACATCCTTAATCAAGCCTTCTCTGGATGATTCAAAAGAAATTCTTGATTTTGATAAATAGACTGTCAGGCAAGGTTAGACTTGTGATGTTTTTAACCATTGGTTGGACCTTACATCCTCCTTTCAGACCTAAGTCCTAATATGTAACACAACTCCTCCAAAACCCACATATAATTCCAGAGAAATGCCATATTTTGCTATGAAAGCTTTTGCATTGTCTTTTGGAAAAAAACCTGTTATCATCACATGAGAGGATTGCATTCTGAGAGGGTACCTGCTCCCTGTAGGCTGCTCTTCCCAAATCCGTGTCTTTGTGGGGTCCAGCAGAGCAGTTTGTAGCTCTGCAGTAAACACAGGCCTTGGAAGTTGTCTGCAATGCACTTTCCAACAGGATGCCTTGTTTTGGCTGCCATTACAGAACTTCCAGTAATACAAAAATGTGGCAGCACACAACTTCCCCAGGCATTGTGCTGGGGAAGACCAGAGAAAAGAACGAGAAACAAGTCTTACCTTAACTTGCTACCCCTGTTGTTATGAACATGTGGGATGTGTTATGGAGATCTGTTTACCAAAGGGTGGTTCCTTAATTGGCCAATGGATTGGAGGATCAATTAGGTCCACCTGTGTTGTGACTGTCCGTAAAGGTGATGGGTTTCTTAATAAATACAGTATAATAAAGTGATTATCAGCCTTCTGGGAATCATGGAGTCAATGCTAATTGTTACCTGTCTGGGGGCCTGTGATGACACAAAAATGCATTGAATCACTGGGAAAGGCAAAGAGAAAGCTCGAGATGTGGGAACCTTTCTCCACCAAGCACAGTGAAGTAAGGGGAATTACAGAGTCAGTCACTGGAGGTGAGGAGACAGCAGGAGAACAGCAGAATGTCCTTCTATACATTCTTCATAAAACAGAAATGGGGCTTCATTCAAGCATTCCTGTTTCCCTGAACTATTCCATTTGCAGGACATCCATCAAGAGCATTTTCTCCATTGTGTTGTCTATTACAGCAAATACCACTTTAGAGACACAAGAATTCTTGGTTGCATTATACATAGGAACTCAGATGCTAATGATGATTAGAATTTGTATAAATAATCAATTAGTAATATATAAATGGCAGATGTCTGGCAGAACTTGGAATCAGATCCTTAAAAATGTAATTTGTTGCTTTACACTGCAAGTTATCTCCATCACAGAGGAGATAACTGCATATGATGCTGACATAAATTTCAAAACCTTCAAATATGCATCTTTAATTAATAATTTAATTAAATGCAGATTTTTTTTCCTTCAAATGCTTCAGTGAGAAAAAGATTATCTTCAAATAGATCGCTGCTGTTCTTCAAGGACAATTTTTTACTTTTGCAGATAATATTTGGATTCCTTGGAGGCAAGCAAGACTCCAGTGCAGAAGGCAAACATTAAGGCAGTAAAATCCCATCACCTCTTTTGTCCATAAGAGATCTTTCATGTGGAACACCAAAAATGGGCATTATCTCCTAATACCTACTGGAGGATTTGAGCTAGCCCAAGTGAAAAGACTAAGCACTGCATCATTGCTATATTACATTTTTAAAGTATTAATCTCCTTGTGATTTAGGGCTGATACCACCTCACACTCTCTCCCCTCTTCCTGGAGGTGTATGCCAGGCACGGAGCATGTAGGCTCCAAAGAGCTCTGAAATGAAGCAGTGCTCAAAATAATGGGAATGCTTCTCCTAAAGTTACAGACTTGATTTATTAGAAATGGTTCAAACATTTTTCCTAATTAATGTGAGCAAAGTGCCTAACAAAACTGGAATAATGTCTCCAGCTTGGACTCCACTGAGACTAATACTCATCCTTCACACTTCAAGGGGCAAAGTTGGGTAGGAGAAAAGAGGGAGCACTGGTTTCAGTCTCAGTGACAACATTTAAAAGGTCCATTTAATGTTGGTATGTGAGCCATGGCGGGTGAACAAGTTTTATGTTTTTCCACTTAAATTGTAAATAAATCTTGAAATTGAGTTGAAAAATCTCACTATTATCTCATACCCATAATTCCCTTCACCTCCTGAGAGTCAGACACTTTTAAAAATATATGCAAATGTTTCCCATAGCACTGCAAGGAAGTTGTGATTCTGTTCTCTGACAGATAAAATGAGGTGTGGGTTTGAGACTCATCTGGAAGTGCATCTTGGTTAGCTGTCTCAACAGTGGGAGTCATGTTACCCACCTTCAGCTTTCTAAAGTGTTCTTTATGTCTGAAGGAGACATGAGAGCTAGACTGACTTCACAGATAACAATCATAGGATGTGTCTGAGCATGGCACACATCTGACAGATTTTACTTCTCTTGTTTTAGCCTTTTTTGCCACATTAAGCAACATCCCCATTCAGTGTACTGCCTCTGCCAAAGCCCATTCTGGGCTCACTCACTGTACATTTGTCAGGGTTGTGCTTTTTATTCCAGCAGCCAACAAAACACCAAAGTCCCTCTGGAGGCCTGGCTCAGAATGATTTGCCAACAGATGTGACCTGTGTCATTGCCAGTGCCAGACTTGGGGTTTCAGGAGGCCTGGCTTCCACTCCAAAAGCACAAAAATTAATCTTGGGAGAGGTATCTAATGCTCAGAAAGATGTAGAATCCTTTCCCCAATTTGTATGAGCAGTAATTGTGGAGCCATATGTAAAAATCAGTCAACCACTCACCCAGCAACTCCAAATGCTGAATGTGGTTCTGCATAAAAAGCAGAGGGGGACAAGACAGTGCCTTCCTCCCCACTGTTTGCCATCTGACTCGCACAGAAAGCTTCCCATGTGGAGGGACAACTGCCAAATGCCATAAAGTGAGCCCTTTAAACAAGCCTTGTGTGAGACATTAGCTCAGCTGCTTGTCAATGCCACTCATGCTGTCAGATGTGGATTGATGTACTAAAAGCTGTGCACATCAGTTGCTTTTTGCCTAGGCTGAAGACATGTCCCCAAAAGTGGGTTTCTTTCCACATGTCTAAATCAACTTAGGTCAAATTATGAGGAACTGCCAAAGCACTTTTGCTAGTGAAACAAAAGAACAGTTACTCTAAAACACTTGGCCTTTGATGGCACAAACAGTATGGTAAATGTTGGAATTTTGGGGATTGCTAGAAAGAATGCCTCAGGACTGTGAGGCTGTTTTTGTCATCCTGCCGGCGGATGTGAGGAAAGCACCTTGTCTGAAAGCAAACAGGGAGTGTTTGCCATGCAGACAGCAAGGCTGAGGTGTGTTTGTTGTGTGTGTCACACTGGTAGGTCACTGGCAGGGTTTGAAACTCCTGTCCCACAAGTTTCTCGTGGAAAAGCCCCCAGGTTTTCAGATCTTTACCCAAAGAACAGCAGTACTGCCAGTGCTAATGCAGACACTAAAGATCTTGCTCTCTTTTCACATCCAGTTCAACCTTGCAGTCCACATGATTTGGTCAGGTTGGCACCATTGGCAATAATTTACCAAAGTCATCTGAATCACCTTTCAACCTCCTTACATGCACAAACCAACTAATTAAAAAAAAATATTAAAATCAGTTAAACTGAACATATGGTATTTTTCTTTTCCTTTGGCTTGAGTTAAAAGCAAATATAACTTTTAAAGACACAGGAAGTCAGGTAGAAAATGACTGACAAACAGGGAAGGCTAATGACACCAATAGCAGTAAAATGTATAATAAACTGTTATTATATATTATTATATTAGTATAATATATATATATTATACATTATATATATACACACATTATATATATACATATATACATTATATACATATATTATATTACTATATAATATATGTATATATTATAAATAATATACTTATATATTACTAATATATAATTATATATTAATAATATAATTATACATTACTAATATATAATTATATATTGATAATATAATTATACATTACTAATATAATTATATACTAATGTTATTATATTAGTATAATAAACTAAGGAATTACTATTTGATAGAGCCTTGCATGCATGCCCTCATACAGACATTCTTCTTCCAGTCACTCTTAGGGATGTAAGCTGTCATTAGCGTAAAGTGTTAAACTGCTGTGTAAAATTTCCTTAAACAATGCAACTCTGCACTTTGCAGCACTGAAGGTACTGCAGGAGAGGTTGAAAGTTTTGGCAGGTACTGGAAACAATTAGATTATTATTTCTACCTTTGGGGAAGAAAAACACCAGCTTTAAAATATGATCTTTTCTTCATGCAGATTGAGATTTCATGTAAGATTTTTTACAGTTCTGTTTAATGTGTAAATAGAACCACAACACCCATCCCCAAAACCTAAAAAGCCAATCCTCCTTTATTCCAGGTAGACTGACCTCACTTACTGAAGAATGTTTGACAAATTCATTCATTTATAGTAGTGAATGAGCAGTGGATAGGTTTAAATTTTTACAGACATCTTCATTTATTACAATGTATGTCTGCCTACAGCTTCTTCCTGGGTTGTTTTTAAAGTGATCAACCTTTCATTATTCACTCTGTGATGTGACTGAATCTGGCAATGTTAAAAAAATAATTTCCAATTCTTGTTTGTTACCAATCCAGTCAAAACTGTTTGCACTGACACAAGATAGATTTGCATCCACTCCTCTTTTAAGAAATTTATCTCTGAGTTCAAGCAGTAGGTCCTGTCTCTGGAATTATCAAATGGGGTTCTATCACACACCAAATGAACTTCTCAAGGTCTGTGCAAAGAAAGCCCAAGGTTAAACTGAAATGTTTATGTGAATTCATGGCTGAAAGCCCTGTTTCCTGCTATTATTGTTGCAAGCAGAAATTTGTGAGTAGAATCATTCTCAGAAAGTGGATAGAAAGACTTTAAAGGCAGAGTGCTTTAAGATGTAGCTCCCTTCACGGCTGCTCCAGCTGTGATTTATCTTGCCCAGCATTAAACCACAAAGTTACAGCTAGTTAGTTTCTGGGTTGACCTAATCCTAGAATTCCCTTTGTGTCAAAGTCATCACAGTTACCAATCTCAGAAATATTTTTTTTTCTTCCAGAATTAACCAAAGACTCATCCAAGACAACGATTAGTCTACAGTTCTTTAATGGAAAACCAAAATTCAGATGTGTGTGTATCAAACACACATGTGGTAATCTTTTATGTTATTGACATGAGAATTGACTCAAATGGGTAATTGAAAAAGGTAATTTACAGTCTGGCATCTTGATTTTAAAGCTTTATTTTATTAACATCCACCAAGAGAGTAATCAATTTAGTGGTGAGGCAGAGCTAATAATTCTACAGAAGTTTTATAACGTCTCCACGCTTCAGCATGGAGTTTTGTCCTTGCTTTGTGTAATGGGGGATATTTATTCCATCCACACATTTTCTTTTCAATGCTTGATTCATTGAATTACAAAAGAAATATTAAGTGGATCAACAAGCAAGTGGGTAATTGTAAACCACTAGGTTACTTTCTGATGCTTATTGCAGCCTCCTTTTAAACATGCTTCTGAATATGATGAACAAATTCCTTCCCTGTATGGTATTTTCTTCCCTTACATGCCCTAATGTGTCAAAAGCCTCTTTTTCAGTCATATAATTACAATAATTAGGCTTTTCTCCATCCATTCCCACTCAGGAATACAGTGCTGTGTGTACCCTTTCATGAAAACAAAGGCAGCTGATATGTTTTGTGAGGCAAATTACAAATGAAAGAACTTTGTGTACTTCTGGCAGCAGCTCAGGTTTTCTTTACAGCCGTGTTCACAAGGATATTTAGGCACCACATTTGGGATCCAGTGAAAATGGAATGCACCGGGCAAGTCTCACACCAAGGCATGTTGCCGTGGGCTCTTTACAAATATCCACATGCTCTTGACCTTGCCTTGAATTTGCTTTGAAAGCCCAAGACCATCCATGTATATTTTGCTTCTCCCCAGTCTGTGCAATATGAACTAATAATATCAGGGAAAATATTTTCAAATTAAGGAACTCAAAAGAAAAAAAATCCATTTGCCTGTGCCAGCCAAAGGAGAGGCCCACATTTATGGTTCTCTGCACACATTTTCAGGAGGAGATAATGTAAATGCCGGGCAAGAACCAGAGGAGCTTTAAGGGTAGTTCAGAAGGTGCCTAGGCCTGTTCATGCACAGGACCCCTGGCAAAAATAAAAATGAACTAACATGGCAGGAACAAGGTTGTGCTCATGACCTTCTCTAAAAATGAGTCACCTAAGCTGTTTGCTGCTGTGAGCTGGGCAGAATATTCCAGTGTACAACTTCTAATTCTTTCTAATTCTAATTTTAATTCTTATTTTGATACTACTATTACTACTCTTACTACTACTATTACTACTACTATTACTAGCATAAAAATTAAACATTAATTTGTGAAGAAGTTTGGTTTGATTTTGAAATTAGTTTCTGTACAATGGATACATAAAATCAACAGTAATTTCAAAATTGAAGGTATTACTCTTCCATTTTTGACAAGCAACAAAATAAAACATACACATCACTTAGCTGGAAAGTGCTGCTCAAAGTAAATTAAACATCATTAAAATATGTCTCTCAAAATTTTTGTATTTGACAAACCACATTTTCCTCCAACCAGAGAAGACTTTCCCTGAAATTACCCCCATTCAGGCAATCACAATCAACATCATTATTTTATTACAGCCTAGAATTCAGCAACAAACAACTTTATAACAAAGTTAGAGCTTAAAAGGACTCATGAGGGATTTCAATCCTTGTTCTCTTGGACCCCTTGGGTTTAAGGAAGCCTCAAATTATTCAGCAGATAAAATCAACCAACTTTTGGAAAGATTTTATACAGACCAAATTATGAGAGACTCTGCTAAGTTTTAGATATGTTTTACCTGTGACTTTGACAGTGAGGTTTAGGTAGGGATTTTTAAAAAAGGAAAGGACAAGTAAAGAAAATTAAACATTTTTAGAAACTTGATTTTCTCAATGTTTCACAGCATGCCATACTTTGGCTACTGATAGAACAACTCGTGGCAAACGTTTCCTTTCTAAATGAGAGACGTAAAGCAAGAGACCACTCTTGACATTGGGATTTTTCATTTATTTACTGGTAAAGAAAACTATGACATGTTTTATAATCAGGAAAACATTGTTTCCCTGCGTCCAACATAGGCTGGACAAGGCTTTCATGTTGGTGCTTTCCCACCACCATTTGGCACAGCAGTGGCCTTATTGAGATGCTTTTATTTCCACTACAGCCAGTGAAAATCTATCACTTGCACACACACTGTTGCTGATAGAGGAGAATAACAAATAACATCTCAGTGGTTTCTCTATAGTCTAGAAAAGGAAGATCTTCTGGCTTATGAAGTATTACAGTTCCAGTCAAAGGAGCTGTACTTTGCCACTGTAATTTGTTACATTAAAATACATCTTATGTGCATGAAGAAACAAAAAGTTTCTTTGCTCTTTTCCAAAGCATTGTACTCCTGTGAAACTTTGAATCCCAAAAGCTTTGCCTCAAATTACTGCCTGAACAGAAACCTTCAGCCTCTGCTTTCTCTAGGAGAGTTTATTCTTGTTCTCCTGATTATTATTTCAGCAATTTAATCCTTCTTACCAACAGCAGTAGTGAATGAAAGGCATCTGTGTGCCCCTAAAATTATATTACCTTCATCCTCTGTGCTTGTCTCTATATCCAAGTCACCTTTATTAGGTCAGTCCCCAGTGCAAGCTCTCCAATGCATTGGGAAGCAGATGCTTTGAGTGTCTGTACAGCAGCTATTGGGGTATTCTGTTTATTTTAATGGCACCCAGGTTCCCTGTAACTGCAAGGAACATTCACACATTTACAAAAGATTTTATAATGCATTCCAATGAGAAACCATAAGCAGATTCAGCTCTTCTGCACTCATGCAATAAAGAAATGTTTAAGGCCAGAGCCTGGAGACACAATTGAATGATTCAGCCCCATGAGAAGAGAGGAGAGGTTTCACTTCTCAGGAGAGCCTGAGATTTGACATGGGCTTAAAACAAACTTTAACTATTAAAGAGTTTCTTGTCAGAAAATGCTCACCTCCTTCCCTTCAGAAGGGAAAGATAAAAATAGTTGACCATTCCTATTTTCCTGAAATGGTCCCCACACTCTCATTTCTGTATTTACTTTCACTCCCTCAGCCTGAGAAGAGCAACACATACATACTGAGTTAACAAGATAAAGGGAAAAATTTTAGCAGTAGAAGAGATAAATGCAGTGGGTAAAATACTCAAAGGTATGATGCTAGAAGGAAATATGAGTCAGCAGGCACTGCACACAAAGTTCCTACAGCCTGACTCAAACAAACTCTGGCTGAGCTGACTGGGAAATAGATGAAAACACAGAGAATAGGAACTTCCAAAGCTGTGTGCAAAACCTTCCTCCCCTAATTGTCACAGACTAGGCTGGCACTGACACAGCCTCTCCTCTTGCTGCTGGCAGTGCCCTGTGTCCCCATCCCCACTGGGGTGACAATTCATTGTCTTGGTAGGGTGTCACAGACAACTTTTATGGAAAATCCTTTCCTTAGGATTTTTTCTCCTGAGAAGCTGCGAGGCCTCAGGAACAAAATGCAAACATTGATTATCTGCTGCTGTGGAATGCAACAGGTGCATCTGTGATTGGTCTCATGTGGTTGTTTCTAATTAATGGCCAATCACAGTCAGCTGGCTTGGACTCTCTGTCCAAGACACAAGCTTTTGTTATCATTCTTTCCTATTCTATTCTTAGCTAGCCTTCTGATGAAATCCTTTCTTCTATTCTTTTAGTATAGTTTTAATGTAATATATATCATAAAATAATGAATCCAGCTTTCTGAAACATGGAGTCAGATCCTCCCCTCTTCCCTCATCCTCAGACCCCTGTGAACACCGTCACAGTAGGGCAGGGACCATCAGGAACCCAAACTCCTCACCTTTGATTTTAAAGGGTAATTTCCCATCCAAAACACAGTCCTGCCTCCTTCACCTTGCTGTTCCTTCCCCTCAGTCCTGCAATGGAAGTGCTTATGCAGACTTGGACTGGGCCATTATGAGGAGCTGATCTTTCTGAAAATAAGAGATCTTTGATTTGAGTAATAAATCTAAAAGTAGAACCCTGGGAATGAGCAAGCAGAGCAAGGAGAGATGCTGGGGCTGCCTCTCTCCATAGTGACTTGGATTTTGCCTGGACTGGACAACTACAGACTGAAGTGTGGGTGAAAAAAAGCCACTGGAATGAGTGGCTCCTTGGGGAATGATTTGGACCTTCACAGCATGGCTGTAACAAGAGGGGCTCACCTGAATAATAGCTTTCAGCTCCCTTTGGTGAAAGAAAAGAATGTAATATCTGAGGGGGAGGCAAATAACAGTTATTTCACCTCCCAATTGTTAATCAGCACCTACATTATTGACCTCCCTCAGTCACATATAAATAATTTCCTTTTTGTCTTCTATCCTCACCTCTTACAGGCAACACAGAGACCCTCCTACCACAATATCACATATTTAACACCTCCTCACTTCTTGAGGAGGTGTTTATGAACAATAAACGTAATCAAATTTATTCTCCTGGGCTGCCCCTCCCTCTTATTTAGGACTAAGGACATCAGCATTTCTTGACACCTTTGCCAAACTAGCAGCACTTTGCAAATTTGAGAGAGAAAACTTTGAGCTCCTGAACATTATTTTTTGATGGAAAGTGTTAACAACCACAGCAGACCACAGAGAGCAACACCACAGAAAATAAACACGAGCGGCAGGAAAGAGGAGGAAAAAAAACCCTCTTGTGTGATTCCTTCATTGGCTTTGCAAAAGCTTGCACTTGATACGTGAAGAGCTCTGTCTGAAACCATTAATAACAAAAACAATCACTAAATGAAAGAGCAGCCTTGCAAGCAGCCATCCATAAAAAGAAAGCCAGTTAATTAAACAAACCACAAGCTATCTATGGACTGTCTCTCTCACTTTAAAGCCCTCAGTGCAGAAAAGGGAAGAAAAAAATCTCATCAAATGATATAATCATAGAAGCCTCAAAATAACTCACACATATTTCCAGATAAATCACTCCTGAAATACTAAGTGCCTAGAAAAGCTTGGAGGGAAATTGCACCTCAGCTGCGATTCCTGTGTCTTGGAGGGGCTTTGGAGAATACTGGATCTTCTATCTGTTCACTAAATGTTTATTCCTATTCCTTAAATTGTCAATTTTTAATATAAAACTTTAATTAATCTCTGGATTCATTTCACTTAATGTTGCTGGGCCATTTCACTGTGTCTCAGAAGGCACTTAACTGGAATTGAAGGCTCGGGGTTAGAAACACAACATTTTTCCCTTGCCAAAACTTTGCAGAGCTTTGTGGGAAGGGCCAGGAGCCCCATGTGAATGGGGAATTGGCTGTGTGAGGATGGCTAAAGGCACTGCTGACCCCGAGCACATTATGGCCCTGATGGAACAGATAGCAGTGAGCTAATGGAACTGGATGTGCTTTAATTTTTCTGAGATTATACACAGCCATGAGATGCTTTCATCAGCCTCTGTGGGTCACAGCAGCTGGTAGGAGCCTTAGCAGTGTCTTTCCATTATAAGGCTATCATTGATCCAGAATCTAATTTGAAGATCAATTTGGATTGGAATCAGAACCCAATATGACAATGATTTCAGAGAGGATAAGAGATAATTTACTCCTCCGGGTGCCAGAAATCAATTTTTGTTTTTCTGCACAGACCCAGCAGCCAAAAATGAAAGGGGGAAGAAGAAAAAAAAAATTAAAAAGAAAATACCTGAGGATAATGTGCAAATAAAGGATTACAGTAATCCAATCTGGAGGTGATAAAAGTATAAACCTGGCTGCAAACCCATCTGAGGTAAACAAACATTTAATCCCAGCTAAATATCTGTGATAATGGCAGAAAGGCTTCATGGTACTTTTGATGCATTTGGCTAATACAAAATACAGCTTTGAATTCAAAGCAACTCCTTGCATTTCTCACATATTGCTTTGTGGCAGTGAACACCTGGGAAGTTTCTGAAGAGAGAGCTGTCTGTGTTTGTGTTCCAGTTGTGCTGGGCACATGGGCACATCAACATTAAAGGGCTGGGATCCAGACTCACCCAGATGCCTCCATTGTGAGGTGCCACGAGGGTTTTTGAGGCATCCCCACACATCCAGTGTCCTCCCAGGGAAAGGGAGGACGCCCAACTGGCTGCCATCCCTCCCTTGCTTTGTTGTGTGCATCCCAACCCCTCTGCACCAGGAGCAGGGACCTCCCATGGTATTCACAGGGCACCCCTGAAGGAGGAGGGAGGATGATGAGGAGGACTCCATCTTATCAGAAGGCTAATTAATGACTTTATTATAATATACAATTATATATTACATTATATTACATTACATCTAAACTGAATCTGCCAAGCACTCAACTCCAACACACAGAATCTCATGACTGTCACCTGGCAGTCCACACACACAGACACTTGGCCCTGACAGGACAAGGAAACAAAACACCATCGCTGGGTAAACAATCTCCATATTGTGTCCCAGACATCTTTTATGGAAAATCCTTTCCTTAGGATTTCTCCTCCTAGGAAGCTGAGAGGCCTCTGGAACAAAATGTAAACAATGATTATCTGCTGCTGTGGAATGCAACAGGTGCATCTGGGATTGGTCTCATGTTGGATGTTTGTAATTAATGGCCAATCATAGCCCAGCTAGCTCGGCTCTCTGTCTGAGCCACATACCTTTGTTATTCATTCCTTTCTATTCTTAGCTTAGCTAGCATTCTGAGAACCTTTTGTTCTATTCTTTTAGTATAGTTTTAATGTAATATATATCATAAAATAATAAATTAAGCCTTCTGAAACATGGAGTCAGATCACCATCTCTTCCTTCAACATAAGAGCCCTGTGACCACTGTCACAATACTGCATTCTACTTTGGCATAACACAGGCACAGCAAATGAGATAAGAATTGTCCTTCCCTTCTCTGAGGCTCAGAGAATGTGAAACCCAGAAATATTCTTGGGAAGTCGTGCCTTGCTTTTCTCTGTGAAGGGGAACGTGGCTGCAGGTGTGCAGCAGCAGGAGCCTGGCCCCGAGCTCCCCAGGGTGTCAGGGCAGAGACATCCTGCCCAGCCCCACTCTGCTCCAGCACACAGCCACACTCCTGCCTCTGGGCCTCTCCTGAGGGGCCATGGAGAACTGGAGGGACTTCTGCTCAAAGTTGTTGGCAGAGCTGAGAATTTTCTGCTCTCTCCAGGGCTGGCCCTTAAACCCTTTTCACTTTTATTAAGTGCAGATGTACTGCAGAGATGCAAGACTTAGTTATCTACAGTGAAACTGGAAAGGGCTTTTTCTTCTTTTTTTCCTTTCCTTTTTTTAAATTCCTTTTCCTCCAGACAACCACAGTGGAATCAGTTTTATTCAGATTTGGCTGTAATTGGAGTGAGGCTCTCACTGAATCTAATTTCAGCTGGAACTAATTATAGGGGGAAAAGGTCATAAATGTAAGATGGCTGCATAACTATGTTGGAAGAATATTGACATCATATGGTATTAACTCTGCTCCTGTTGAGGCCATAAATACTTAGAATAAAAACAGCCATTAAGAGATAGAACAAAATGTACCTATTTCTTCTTATTAGAGGGGGAAAATAAGGGAGGGAAAAATTTCTAAAGGCAGATTTAATTGCATACATTCAAGAAGTGCTGCACACACACACACAAAATAAATCAAGAAATAGAGATCAACTCGCTCAGATGAAATCTTGAGCCATACTAGAAACAGCTATCACTGTTCAAAACCTAACAGGAAAAATACAATAACAGAAACAGCCACATGGAATTGCCAAGGCTGAGAACCAGGCTAGAATGGGCAGCACTGATTCCACAAAATCATTAAATCTGTGGATGCTTCTCTTCCCTATGGTCCCCAGCAGAGAGGGGAACCAGCATGTATGACAGGGAGGGATGAGCCCAGACCCCATGGAAATTGTCCTGATTCACCTGAGCTTCAGATGCTTCAGGACATTTCCTGTGAGCAAAGACCCAGCCAGGACTCCTCACTGGGAATTTTACAGATCTCATGGACATTCCTCATTTATTAAATGAAATTCAGCATTTTCTCTCTACATATGTTTCCTTGTAATCAACACACCACCAGTACAAGCAGAATAACTTTCAAATGAGAGTAAATTATGCATGCAGCTTAAATTTTGTCTGCTCTGGTACTTAGATGACAGAAGCTTAATATGAAATGGGTTACATGGTCTGCTTTAGCCCCCAGGCTGAACTGCAGGGATGACCTGAGTCAAATTAATAAACACAGAAACCTGCCAGACATCTCATGATGAGCTGCACTGCAATGAACCTCTGGAGGCTCTGGAAGCAGCTGAAAGGCATTGCTCAAACATCAGCTGAAACAAGTCAGTAATTAATATTTTCTTTCTCTCTCAGCAGCCCCACAAGTGGGGTTGTGCAGTCAGTGGCTCTGCAGGGTCTCACCAGAGCTGTGTGGCACAGCAGCAAAGGCTCAGCCTCAGTCACACTGTGCTTTATGTGCCTTTATTCTGACTTTATTCTCCCCTCCCTTCAGCCTGAAGCAAACTCTTTCTAAGCTGATAGAAGAGCATGAAGAGATGAATAAACCAGTCTGCCCTTGGCACAGCAGTGTTTTCCTAAAGGTGTTTATTGTGTTGGTGTAGGATCCTATTCCCTCTGGTCACTTCCCACCACTGAATTCCAGCTGATCTCTGATTTGCTGCCTTTCAAGCAAGGACTTCTCAGTCACCATCTACTGCCATCAGCTTAGCACACCTTCATTTTGTCTCTCCACAAGGAATTGAGAGACAAAGTTCTTCTCAGAACTCATTCTTCCCCCAGAAAACATTTAATAAAAAGAAGGGATAACAAACAGCTTTTCAGAAGTACCACACCAGACTCAGAACCAGATCATCATACAAGAAATGCTAGAAAAAAATGGAAAGTCAAGACCAAACCCTTCATCACGAGAAGGAAGAAAGCATTTTTATCCATCCTTTTCTCTCCAGTCATTATTCTACTTGCTGGAACATTAGTTCTTCAAATTGTTTTTAATTACACGGCCTAGAAATAAATATGCACCCCTATTAGCATGCTCTCAGGGTGAACACAAAGGGTTCTCACTTCCATCCCAGTCAAGGCACCATTCCAAGGTGATTTATACTCTCATTAGAGGCTGTTGCTTTTCCTATGTAAATTTGTAATCAAATATTCTAAACAGTTGATGATAAATACCTTTGGTAAGTACTGCTCACAATCCTTCCCATAGCCCCAGGGCTGCAGGAGCTGGGCAGGAGCCCTCACACACACAAACACACACATGGCAATGCACAGAAACAGCCCACACAGGAGCTCTGCCATGCTGGTAAATCTTATAACAACTTTGGGTACATGAACCCACCCTATGCCAAACTGCTGACAAAATTATTTTTTTTTTTGCCATGCTTAATTTAGCAAACTCTCCTCTCATTATATAAGCTATTAGGACAAAAGGAGCATTAATTAACTTACTGAATTTTTGATCAGATGTTGCAATGATACTTTATCATTTTACTAATCTGTTCCAGAGTGGCTCTTTTAGAAATGTTTCAGAGTGAACCAACAAGTTAATACAATAATTATAATCCTTTCACATCATTCCAATATTTTGCATTGCTCTGTGTTGTTTAAACATCCTTTTAGTGCAAAAGTCCAAGGGAGAAGCATTTTTCCTACATATAACAAATCCTTTACTGATACACTTTCAAATACTTCATGTACCATCCCTTAAGATTTTCTTTTCATTTAATTTCTTAACAAGTCACTTGGTTGAGATTCTAGTCTTGGACATCCACAGACAGTTTGAAATGTAGTAAATATTGTAACAAACTTTATTTAGATGGGAAAACTGAAGAGAATCAGGTGGGTTAACCTGTTCCCTTGCAGCCAGCCCTGTTTTCTGCACCACCTAGTCTTAGGGCAGGACAGAATTCAGGAATATTAGCATGCCACACTCTGGAAAACTTACACTGAGCATATCTGGGCATTACAGAGTTCCACAGAAACAAAAAGGAAGAAAGAGATTGCCTTTTTTAATGGCACAATACAATTTGTACAGAACTTTGCTGTCCAGGTTTGACACTTCTCACTCTTGGCTCTGCCTCTGCATGCAATTGCCAGTCTTTTAAAATTCCAGCCTAAATGAAATAGGTAAGCTTTAGAAAAGATTAAGCTGAAAAATACAGCAGGAATACAGAATGAGGACAGGTGATTGATCTTTGAGTGGATATCCAACAGTGCAATGAAATTCTCAGGCTGGTTCTTCTTTATTTCAAAATGGTTTTGATTCAGAGGGATTTTATAGCAGCTAAATCATGCAGTTGGCACAGACTGTGCAAGCTTTTCAGCATGTTATACTCTGAAAGATGTCACATTTGGCAGAGGCAGCAAAGCTCCATGAATTTATTGTTGTTTTCCATTGAACACCAAAATCCAGGGCACCAGGAGCAGATACAGCACAGGTTACCACGCTATTGTGTGGAGTCATCTGCCATCCCAACCAGCACTAACCTCTGGGGGGATGCTGTGCAATTTTTTTGGCAAAAAAAAAAAAGCCAAATGGGACAGGTTGAGGCCAAAGCAGTGGAGCTGTGTGGAGCAGAGGGGGACCATGGCATGCTCAGGTCCTGCACCCCAGCAATGGAACTGATTTGCAAACCCAAATTCCGCAGGGATGCGCCCCAAGGCTGCTCTCAAAATAACAACCTTCCTTCTGGGAAGAGAGCTTTCAGAGTCTGTAGGGCTTCTAAGAAATGCCAAATTACAGATATGTTTAAGCATTCCCAGAATCAGAAGCATGCATTGGATGTTTAATTACTGCACCTATTTATTATGGATTATTGCCTTGCTCAGGGTGGCCAAGGTGCAGTTTTATTGAAATTTCAGCTTGAACACACTGCCAATTATCTCTGTACTAAGGTGTCTAAAAGCACATGAAGATCAAAATATTACCTTGATATTTTCTTCTTCTGTCCTAAACCATCAATAAACCACACCAACTGAAACTTCATCACAGCTTTTTAATCTCTACTAAATCCCAAGTGAAACCCAGTCCATTTTCAGTCAACAGTAGAGCAGATTGTGCTCTACAATTGTGACTAGAAAAAAATAAATTGTGCGGAGAAAAAAATTAGAATGGTGTTAAGAAGCCATTTTTCTTTTCCACTCACTTGAGCTAATAGAAAATATTGCAGAGAATGCTTGAAAACTATATAATGATATATGCAAAACAACAAAATAACAGCCCCACTTTTTCATAGACCAAGATGTTCTATGTAAACAATCAACAGGAAAAACACTTTGAAAATTTATCAGGAAACCTCTGAAATGGATATGACACAGCTGCCCTCTCATTATTTCTGATGAATCTACAAACTCAGGAAAGAAAAAAAAAAAGCTGCCTTTTAAGATTCTGGAAGCATCCTCCTTTAATAATTAATGTTGGAAGCTATGAGAGATGTTTAAGAAGCTTTTTGCTTCTGTTTTCCAATTCTAAATATCTACTCAGGAATTCAGTACCTCAGCAAGTACATGGCCACCACCTCAGCAGCTGCACTGTGAGAAACTGCTGCAAGAAAGTTCAAAAGAGTGCTCTGACCCTCAGTTTAACCTTGCAAAGAGTCTCTTCTCCCTGCTGCTGGATATACAAAAGCAGCATTAATAGAGTTCGGGGCGTGCAATTTCTCTGTGCATCAAGAGCATTAGGAAGGCTTTACTATGTACATCACAAATAGGTAAAGCATATCCCACATCCAAGTTTCTCATTATGGGAGATATTATATTAGATTGTTATTCACCACAGGAGAATGTCACACTTTTCTGTGTACTCTAGTTCAGCACTTTTCTAATTTCACGGACCTCAATTTACATTTGTCAGTGTCTGAAGCTGGGTGATATTGGTCTGCTCAGGAAATGAGTTAAAGGGGAGAGAGGTCTTTCACCTTTTGGGCAGTACCATACTTTGATGATGCATAAATAAAGCACAGCACAAATGTGTCAGCAAAAAATGGACGTACCAAAGCCCTTTGATGCAAAGGATGATGTTTGCTGGAAACAGAAGGTGAATATGTAGAAACTGGGAGGCTGAAGAGTTGATGTGAAGAAAATCTGGCTGATGTCCTAGCAGAAATCCACCTTGTCTTTCACTGTGGGTGTGCAGACATGGAGGTTTCAATAGATTACCAATGCTGATTAGTGAATGTATATGGAAATTATATTTCCAAGTTCAGTGATGTGAATGCCAAAGAACTGGCATTCCCAGTGGCCCTGATCCAAAGACCTGTCAGTTGTATTTTTACTACTTAAATGAGATTCAGATAAGCCCCCCAGGGCTTAATCTCCCATAAAGGGGCAGCTGTGTTACCTCCACTGACAGGTTCACCCTTCCAGAGCAACTACACATCGACACCTGTTGATGCAGGCAAGGAGAATTTACCAAACATTTTGTGCTAAGCATTCAGAAACATTTCCCTAAATCCAAACAACAGAGTTAGGATGAAAATCCTTGGCTGTTTAATGAAATTTATCCAATGAAAGTGTTTGAGGACTCTTTACTGATTTCTGATGCGGCTTCATTGACATCTGTGGCTGCAGTTTAGACTCAGCTGAAGTTAAACACCATCTTCCCCAGGCATCTCTACAAACTTATTCGTATTTATCCTCAGGACTTTGCCAGTGGTTTGAATGAACCCCAAAGTCCAACATAAGAGCTGAAATGCCCAAAAATTCAGAAACATGTCAAGGGTGACCTGCCCAACAGTACAGGGCACTCAGTCTCACAGTTGTAACCTTCACACTTCAGCTTTTTTAAAATCTAAAAAAAAAAAAAAAAAAAAAAAATTTTTACTTATATACCACATTTTCCCTCTTTTGCACAGCAATATAGACTTTGCAAGAGGAAGCAAAATTTTAAAGCACACTCAAAAGTCAGGATAATAGTCAGTGAAACTTTGAGGGAGCACAATTAATTCAATAAACCCAACCCACCAAACAAACCCCTAAAGTGTTAAAACAAGGCATTTGAATAGTAACAACTGTTAAAATGAGCTCTGAAACCTCCATGCAACATGAGATTTTTATTGGCAAACAATTAAATCTCTCTTTAAGTGCACTTTCTCTGTAAAACCTAATTTATAATCTTATCAGGCATGTCTCTCAGAAGAATTTGCTACTAGTCTGTGTCTTTATCTGCACAATGCAGAATGCTAACAATTGTCTTGTATGTTTGTTTCCAATGTCAAAGACTGAAATTCCAATTTAGGGTTCTGACTGCTTTCAGAATTTGATATTATTTTTAAAGTGCTGTCACTTTTGTTCACTTGGAGTGTCAGACAAACAGAATGCAAGAATAAAAACCCTGTGTGAATGGTAGGAGAGGAGGAGAAGGGCACTGTTTGCTGTAGCTCTCTTGCTGTTCTGTCATTTTCCTGGCTCCCTCCAGGGCCCTCTCTTCTTTCAGCCCGACTTGTCAGAATTTAACTTTTGCAATGAGCATTAAGGTGCAGGGAATGGGAGCAGGGTGGAATCAGCAGTGTGGAATCAGCTCTGGGTGCTGCACCAGGCAGGAATTCTGCAGCCTGGGGTGGATCTGCCCTGGCAGTCAGCAGCAGCTCAGCCTTTCCTGCCCCCAGACCTACGCCAGGCTGAGCATTTCCAACTGCAATAATAAATAACAATTTCAACCAAACCCTTTTAATTCCAAGAACTCCTAACCTAGCTCTCTTTTCACTTTAGCAGAATTCAAAAGAGAACAAAGAGGGTTGGTTTTTTTCAGCAAGCAAATCATACCACTCTACATTATTATTTCCTCCACTCCCCCCAGTTTAACTTCTTTAAAAAATAGAACCACAGTAGTCACACACAGTACTGGCCTAGAGAGTATTTGTTTCATTTAACTTTTTTTGTTTTTTCAATCCCACATAAAATTCTGCTAATTCTTTCAACATAAATAGGACACATTGCTATTCCAAGTTTTCCCTCCCCTTTTATTTAGCTCAGAACACCTGATGGTTAATTCCCAGTTGAGATAATTAGTCCTTGGTTATCACCAGTTATTGTCACCTGTTCAACTTGCAAATGTCTACAAATTTGAGTTTTCCAATTAGCAGCATAAGATCCCTATAGCATACAGCTAAAATGTACTTTTTTTTCCACAAGGCAAATCACTTTTCACTTGCACACTTTGTCTATTGAGTCTCATTTGGTAATAGTGTTTTAAAAATTATAGTGTTTTTCACAGAATAGACTTGTCATTGCCCTACCTCCTATCAAGCCCAGATGGCTGCTTCAATAAAGGAGAGAAAAACAGAAAAGGGAATTAAATGAAACCCTCTCCCTAATAAGTATCCAAGTCAATTTATATAGTTTCATTTCATTTTTACATCAGAGCCCTGCCCTAGTATTAAGGCATGAAGAACATTCTCAGTGTGCTAATAAGCCCCATGACATGTTGAACTGACTTTTCAGTAAGTAGAATAAGCTGGAGTTTATTTTTAACTTTTGTGGTAGGTAAACTGCATTAAAGGCAGCAGCCCAGTGCATTAGGTCTGGGTTGATTTCCAGCTGAACATAATAAGGTGGCCCTCTGATTAAGCCAATACAGAATAATGGTTGGAATGTGGAGGAGGTGGAAGCACCGTTTTCAATCCCACAGCACAGGGTACCAGATCTCTCAGCATTCTCTGCAATTCCTTGGCTTTTTTTCCTGCAGGGGATTTATGGTGCTCCCAGGGAGCTGCCCAGGCCACCTCCCAGGAGGAGTTCTGTGGCAAAAAACGAGCTCCAACCCTTTTTGTGGGAGTAAATCATAGAAACTCTGATCACATCTCTCACCTTTGCACAGCTCCTCTGTGAGTCTGAGAGGGTTTCCCAGTGCAGAGCGTGCAGACTGCCGGCCCGGAAAGGTGAAAAGGGTTCTGCCATCGGGGAAACAAATCCCTCCACTTCACAGAGAGCCTTGGGGTCAAAGGGACTCTTAAAGGCCACTCAGACCAACCCCCCTGCAATGAAAAGAGACATCTGCAGCCAGATCAGGCTGCTCAGAGCCCAATCCTACCTGGCCTTGAATGTGTGCAGGGATGGAGCAGCCACAGCTTCCCTGGGCAGCTTGTGCCAGGGCCTCACCACCCTCACAGTAAAAGAAAGTCTTCCTTATTTCTTGCTCTGGATGTGCTGAGAATGGCTAATGCAGTCTATGAATCCCAAGCAGAATTGGCAAGAAAGAATCTCCCTTCAGGGATTGGTGCAGATTATTAAGAATGAAACCTTTTCTGTAACTCCCCTGTTCTGATTGACTCATTACTCCACATTTGCACATATTCTCCCTACATGGGGATGTCTGTGAGGATATTCTTGTGCTGCTGGCTGTAGCTTTGAGACAGGTTTGGTGACAATGACAGTCCTCTCTAAAAACACTGTTGGCTCTAAACAGAATAATTTTAACAGCCACATAACTATACCTAGCTGTGTGAGATTAGGGTGCATGGAATAGCATTTACAACATTAAGATAGACAGGTACTGAAAGGCAAAAATGCTCTGTTCTGAGCCTAAAACTGAACAACCCTGTTTCCTTACATACCAAGAGTTCTATCATTATTATGGTGCAAGAGTTCCATATCATCAGAGTTTCATACCTCCTCAATGTTTCTCAATAGCAGCTCCTCTAAGCACTGACTGTTCCTGGTCCTTGCAGCAGCCATCTGACTCCAGATCCCACCAATCCACTCTTTTATAACACTGTTCTTATTGGCTACAGGTGTGGCCTGTTAACATCAGGCCTGCTCCTAATTTTTAGTAATAAGGTCCAGCTGCAACTCACTGGGGGATAAGATTACATTCTATATCACCTTCATACTGTATCCCCCTTAACAACCCAGTGAAAGATTTTCTGAAGAATACTAGAAAACAAGTTGTGGTGTATTAGGAAAAAAAATAGTTTCTTCCAAGCCTATACTAATGACAAATCACAATGCTGCTGGCTGGATCAAGTGTTAACAAACTCCCCTGCACTCTTCTCTTGTCTCTGGTTCTCTGTCTTGGGGCAGGGACCAGAGATCAGACTCTCAGACACATTTGGGCATCAAATTCCTTTGAAATTGAGTTGTTAGATTCCTAACTGTTTTTGAGAAGCTGGGTTTAAATGAGGATACAATGTCTGCTTATTGCTTTGTGTCTGGAGCCCATGAATCAGGCAGACTCACACACAGTGGAATAGGATTATTGCTTCATGGCATGGGCAGGCAGGAGCAGCCACAACCCAGCCCTTGGAGATACAGGCAGCAAGAAATTCATGAAGATTTAAAGTAGTTAAAGGAGTTTATTTTCCAGGTGGGAAATCCAGGTGTCAGAAGGAAAGCAACTATAAATTTTCAACCCAGCTTTGCACATAAAGTGTAAAGCCATTTGGAGCACACAGAAAGCTCAGTATGAACTATGGCTGATAGCTGGTGCAAGGTATTGTCAGTGGTTTTAAATGATTGATAGAGCTATCTCTGCACTAAAGTACTAAGGTTGGAATAGAAGGAAAAAAATTGAGAGCTGCTATAATGGTGCTTTATACCGCTTTTCTTCCTCTGATGGTCAAATAGAGTTCAGCTGTACCAAATGACTGTTACTTTTACCAGTGATACCTATGGTAGCTCTCCATACATCTACCAGAGCATTACATTCCAAGAAACACAACATTATGACATGTGGAGATGGTTTTACAAACATCTGATTTATTATTGTCTCTCTAGAAAGTAGACGAGGTAGAGCATATGCAAAGTAGCTTAGTTATTTCAAGAGGAAATGCATATGTGAATAAATATTTAATGCTGTGCTTTATTCCTATTTAAACACTCCAAAGGGCTTTATGGAATGTCAGTGAGCCATCTTAGCTCCATGGATTGATTCCCTTTCACTTGTAACACCTCGGGCTTTCTCCCCAGGATATCCTGTAAAACATTTTGGTGCAGGGAGGGAGCTCCGAGCCCTTGCTCAAAGAGCAGCACCCTGCAGGCACCCAGAGAGCTTGGGGCAGTCCCTCCTTCCCTCTCCTCTCCAAACACCACAACCAACACCACATCATCTTAACATCATTTCCCTGAAAGCTTCTCCAGGACTATTCTGCATGACAAAGATGTGGACAAGTGCAGAGGGAACAGAGCCTCTGAGGAGCCCTCCCAGGTGCTGACTGCATTTGTACTCAGCTCTCAGATCAGTGCATTAGCTGACTGGCATTGCTCTTGCTGAGAAAAGATCAATGAAGAAAAGATCAGCTGAAGAAAGATCGATGGTGACCAGACAAACCATTAATTCATAAGAAAAGAGATTTTGCTTGGAGAAATAGGACATTACCCTGAGGCTCAAGCTCAGACTTGATTGTTCCCATGTCTTACACGCTGACCTGAATTCTCCCTGCAATAAACTGCCAGCCCTGCAAGGACAGGGTGAGAAGGAGCCCCTTGCTGCACAGAGCTGCACACAGATAGAGCAGCTGGGAGGCAAAACAGGAGAGAGGAAAACCACAGACAGTCATGCCACATGTGCAATGGAGCCCTGCATTTTCACAGGTGGGGATTCCTCACATGCTCCTGTAACAAAATGTAGCTGTCCCTCATAACCTAGAGTTTGGTGTTCCTCCTGTTCTGAGGTCTGCAGGCTCTTCTGCAGCTGTCATATCTGAAGACTGTCTTGTAAGAGCTGAAATGAGGGATGTGGGACTCCAGGGGCTCTCCAAAATGCAGTTTATTCCATCCAAGAGGTTACAGCAGCCCAGGGTCATGGGTGACAGAGCTGTGCCCACAGCTGTCAGCTCCAGCTGCAGGCAGGCCTGGAGACCCTTTGGTTTTAGTTACATTGCATTATATACTTTTCTTTGCTGAGCATCTTAATACAGTAGAACCAATCTATACCTTAACTTTTATCTATAGCCTATCATAACTACTATAATCACCATATTCATGTTACTGCTCTCCAATCACTAAAAGTCAGTACATCACAGTTTAAGCTAGAAGTTGTTTTTCAGTTTTCTTGCAGTGGAAAATTCTGAGACCTTTTTTCTACTTGCACCATTGGCACTCTTGTTTGCCTGTGCTATCTTTGTGCTTGGTAAAAATATCTTCTTGTTTGGGGTGGATTTATGCTTTGCTCTAAGCCATTAAAACCCCTTCTAACTGACACACCTTTTGCCTCCTTGGTTATCCAATAAGACTGGCTCAGCAATTATTTTCTTTGACATTAAAACTTGCTTCCATCTCTATTCCTTCATCAGACTCTACATTTAAAAATCATTCTGCTAAGCACACATATCTGTGAGACTTCCTTGTCAAACTTTCATCCTTCCCAACAATGTCTGGTTTCTCTTTGAGTGCTGCCATGAGCATCTCACTCCTATTTGTGGAGAGTGAATGGAGCTGCACTGCTGGATCAGTGCATTGCTGGAAGAAGTTGTCTGTGGGCACTGTTCTGTTTAGTTGTCTCCCACTGTCACTCCTCAGATTCTAGATGGTCATGATTCTCAGATTGCCTGGAAAAAAACCCAAACCCAGCTCTTTCAGTGATAAATTTTTTCAACCCCCAAAAGATAAGGAATAACTCAAGTAAATAAGAATATATGACACAGTTTGTATGAGTGTATATTCCCAACAGCATTCTGTGGTAACAGAGACATGAGGCGCTCAAAGAACACTCCCAGGTGCTGATAAAAGCTTTGATGTTGTTGAGACATTAAAGGAGTTGTTAAAGAGCAGCTCACCTGTGGATATTGCCAAGGAGAGGTAGCACTGCTGTACTGATCATGTTTTAAAGTACTGCTCCGTGTGAAGCATGAACAGCACAGCAGCTGCAACCAGAGTGTCCTGCGGCTGCCACGGGAGAAAACAGCTGGAGATGAGAGTAAAACCTCAGATGGAGCAAAGTTCCAGCTTTTCCAGAGTAAAGGAGGCGTTCTGCTGTGTTTGTGCCTACTGTTACTCCACCCTCTCTTGGAAGTTGCCCAGGTTCACACACTGTCACTGTCACTATCACTGCCACTGCCACTGTCATTGTACTGCTGGCACAGGGGAGAGTAGCAGAGGGTCACTTGGGAGGAGCCCCAAAAAGGTATTTGAAGCTGTGTTTTGGTTAAAATAAAAGGATTTTGACAGAAAAGCAAGCAAAAACTCCCCACCAAAGAAGCAAATAACCCCCACTGCAGTGGTAGTAGGTTAAGATGTACACTTAGCAACTAGAATTTTCCAGAGCAGAAGAGTAATTTCAAAATAATGCCTATTTCCAGGATGACAAACACCAGGTCACGTTCTGGAACACTGTGAGTTCTACCTGATGGATTTAATGAAAAAAACCCCAAACCAGAACATATGGCACAAGGCATGATCCCATGTAAAGCCACTGTCCTTTGCTGATTGTGCTGGGAACCAGATCCAAAATCCTAACCTAGTATTTATTTAGGATGGCAGGCTGCTGATTATTATAAAGCAATCTTTGGATACATCTTAATATCTACTTGGAGCCAATAGTCACTGTCTTAATGGACTGCCACATGTACCCAATGAAACTATTAATTAAATGAAGCCTCAGTGACTTCTGTGGTTAAAAGGAAAGTAACCTGGTTTATAAATCTAACCTCAAATCACTAGGTAATGGCTTTTCCTTGCTTATTCGATTTTTGCTACTGTCATCAAAAGAATAAAAAAAAATCAGATTAAATTTGAAGTATTGCTTAACAATATGTTTCAAAAATGCTTTTAGAATATCTAAACCTTCCTCATTGTTTCCTTTCATTTTGAAGTTTCACGAGAAGAATGGAGAGAAATAATTCAGTATTATATGAAGACAGTTCAGAAAGCATATAAATGTGTCATCCCAGATTCTCTTCCTATTGCTACCTTTTTCCTTAGAAATGTGGGGTGAAAAATCGTAATATGTAAAGAATTTCCTAAACAAAAGATAATTTTAAAATATTTTTATGTGATATATATTCGAATATATGTGATATACATTTGAACATATGATGCAAGTACTTTCCCCATGAAACAATGAAGAATTAGGCAGAGTTAAGGGAGACCCATATTTGCTAAAAAGCCAAGCTCTATATTTTCCCTCCCACAGCCCTGCTGCCACTGTGCAGGTGTATTCTGCTGTCTGCAGTGACCCTGGTGCCAGCTGCGACACTGGACCCCAGGGGGAGTTCTTGTCCCTTGGGGAGAGCAGCAGTGTCCCAGGCACAGGGAGGCACAGGAATCATCCTCACAGTGGTGTCAGTGTGGTTACCTCAGCTACTGTGCACTACTGACAGTCTCAGATTGCTTTAATAAATGACTTCTGCATTTTGGGGGAGCTGCTCCCATTATGAGAATGGGTCTTGCTGGTGAATTTGTAGGAGGAGAATACACAGCTTTACTGCCTGTGAACTGCAGAATATGTTTTGCTTTTGTTCAGGTTTCAGCAGAACTTTGTGGGTGAAATCCAAACCTCTTTCAAGGCAGTGGGGGTTTTCTCATGGATTCAAAGAGGCAGCCCTGCTTTGTGAGGATAAGCTGGAGCTCCATTTTGCCAAACTTCACATGACCAAAATACATTGTTCATTTACACCTGCCTTTATCATAAATATGCCTCATTTTACTTTATTCTGAATCACTCCCCTGAGGTTTTAACTTACATATTTATTACTGATTCAGAAATATCTGGCTAAGAATGACAGCCAACACAATGGCCAACACAATTTAGACATCTGTCATTTTTAAGCAGAACTCTAGAGAGAAAAGCACTTAATAAAGTTCCCATTGTTATAGATGGGTAATGAGATGGTTGGCTCTCACAATTAAGGGGTGAACATTCTGTGTATGTTAAGAGAAGTTTTGTAGATGCAGAGTTATGTTACTAAGCCATCCCCTTGCATCGTTATCAGGGAATGGCCTTGGTACTCAGGGCATTTGGGAGGGTTTGCTGGTTACTGTGGTGGTATCTGACCTCAAATCAAGACGTGAGAAAGTGATTTCCACCCCTGGACAGGAAGGACTCTAGGAGAGGCAAGAGGTATAAAAGGTGCAGCATCCATTTTGAAGGAGTGCATAGTCACGAGGGCTCCCAGTGCTGTAATTTTTCCTTATTTAGTCCTTTTGTTGTAGCTTTTGTTAAAGTTTAATAAAATTTTAACAAGTGAGCAGTTGTTTCTCACACTGTGCTTCCTGGGTAAAACTCCAGGCTATCTAATCAACGTGGCTTTGCACTTCTTGTGATGAGTTATTTCCATGCTCTGGGCCACGAGGATGGGGAGGGGTCTTGTGAGAAACAACTGCTCACTTTGAAAATTTAAAAAGGTTTACTAAACCTTGACAAAAATACACCAAAAGGACTACATAAGGAAAAATTTGCAGTGCTAGGAACGGCCCCTCATGGATACCACATAGTTGGTTCATCTTCAAGATGGATGCTCAGTCTTTTATACCCTGGGGGTTGCTTCAGCCAGCCATGGCCTCTCCAAAGTCTGTCAGTGAGCTCTTCTGTGCCATTTGTCAGTGCAGATTGCTTTCTTGTAGCTGGATTGGAGGGCAGCTGTTGCCCTGCCCCAGTGACAAGTTCTTCCATCCCCAGCTGCCCCATGCCAGGGACACATGTGCAGCTTCTTCTGCTTGTCCTAGACAGCCCAGGCTGTCTGATGGCAGCAATACAGAGAGGGGGGAAAGGGAACTGTGGGGAGAACAGAGGACATCTAAACTACAATAACATCACTATACATCAATAAAGCTTCTTTTAATATTCACATAATAGTTATTTTTAATTGCGAGAGCCAATTGTCTCATTATCCTGTAACAGGATGGGGACAGCACCCAGGGAATGCTGTGTGATGGTGTTCACAGGGATCTCAGGATGAGGGAAGAGATGAGGATCTGACTCCATGTTTCAGAAGGCTTGATTTATTATATTATGATATATATTATATTAAAACTATGCTAAAAAAATAGAAGAAAGGATTTCATCAGAAGGCTAGCTAAGAATAGAAAAATAAAGAAGGATAACAAAGGCTTGTGTCTCGGACTCTCTGTCTGAGACAGCTGGGCTATGACTGGCCATTAATTAAAAATAACCAACATGGACCAATCAGAGATCCCACCTGTTGCATTCCACAGCAGCAGATAACCATTGTTTACATTTTGTTCCTGAGGCCTTTCAGCTTCTCAGGAGGAAAAATCCTAAGGAAAGGACTTTCCATAAAAGATGTCTGTGACAATGCTGGAGAGCAGTGACACGGAGAGGGTCAGGCTGGAGATCAGGGCAAGGCTCTGCTTCCCCAGAGGTGCTGGCGCTGCCAGGGAATGGGCACAGCCCTGAGGCTGCCAGAGCTCCAGGAGGGTTTGGACACCAGGGATGGACAGGGGGCATTGCTGGGGCGTCTGGGCATGGACAGGAGCTGGGTGAATGATCCCTGTGGGTCTCTAACAGCCCAGCCCAGTCTGTGCTCTGTGGCTCTCTCAGAGGTTCCCAGCCCAGGCGAGGCTGTGCTCCCTGGATCTCTCAGAGGTTTCCAGGCCAGTCTGTGCTCCTTGGTTCTCTCAGAGGTTCCAAGCCCAGGCCAGGCTGTGCTCCCTGGCTCTCTCAGAGGCTCCCAGCCCAGGCCAGTCTGTGCTCCTTGGCTCTCAGAGGTTCCAAGCCCAGGCCAGGTTGTGCTCTGGGGCTCTCTCAGAGGTTTCCAGGCCAGGCTGTGCTCCCTGGCTCTCTCAGAGGTTTCCAGCCCAGGCTGTGCTCCCTGGCTCTCTCAGAGGTTTCCAGCCCAGGCCAGTCTGTGCTCCTTGGCTCTCTCAGAGGTTCCAAGCCCAGGCTGTGCTCTGGGGCTCTCTCAGAGGTTTCCAGGCCAGGCTGTGCTCCCTGGCTCTCTCAGAGTTTTCCAGCCCAGGCCAGGCTGTGCTCCCTGGCTCTCTCAGAGGTTCCCAGTCCAGGCCAGGCTGTGCTCTGGGGCTCTCTCAGAGGTTTCCAGGCCAGGCCAGGCTGTGCTCCCTGGCTCTCTCAGAGGTTCCCAGCCCAGGCTGTGCTCTGGGGCTCTCTCAGAGGTTCCCAGCCCAGGCCAGGCTGTGCTCCCTGGCTCTCTCAGAGGTTCCCAGTCCAGCCCCAGGTGGGGTTCTCAGTCAGGATCCCCCAGCCCATCCCTGCTCGGGGCAGCTCTGGTTGTGCAGCCCAAGAGCTGAATTTGTGGCAGACACTTCGCAGAGCATCTCACTACAGCACCCAGTTTAATTAGCACTCGGGCGATTCCTTTTGTTGTCGGTAAACAACAGGAAGGTTTGACAAGGCAGAGAAGAGAGCACATTTGCTGCTTTCATATGTCACTCAAACTAGACCATCACCATCCCCAGACTAATACTTCTTTACACGAACTTGTGCTAAATAGTGTTAGATTTCTATGCCTAAACCTGGCAGGTTTTCCCAGGGTTGCATCTGATATCAAAATCAGGGTTTATTAACATTACAAAGAGCACCGCTGTCCTGTAGTGCCCCTTTTATCATTCTAAGCAGCTGCCTTGAGGCAATGCGTTTAACCTTGGGAAATGGGAGAGGAATGCTGGGAAGACAGAAATCTTTGACAGCCAAGCCTTTACCTCCGCCAAAATCTGCCCTCCTTCAGCTCCCACACTGAAAAGAAAAGGGAGACCCTTATTTGATGTTTATCTATTCCTTTCACTGCGCTGAAAATCGAAAGAGAGGGTGGCATTTCCTTACAGTGATCTCCCATTTGTGCTTCGGGCACACTGGGGATGAGAATTCTCCTTTTTTCTACCAAGACTCTTATTAGAAAGACAGGGCTGGTGAATGGGGGGACACCAAAAGAAACCCCAAATCATTTAGCAGAGTGCAAATTTTTAAAAAACAGCATTGTGCAGGTTAGCTTATTCCTACATGTTTTATGTCTTATAAATTTCACATTCCTTTCACTATTTCATCACCTGTTGCAATAGCAAAGGAGCTGTCAGTGGCTCAGTTATAAGCCTTTATTTGTCAGGGTTTAGGGCTTAGCTGTAAAAATAGAATTCATTTTGATGTTTCACATATCAATTCTCACTTTATACACATCTTTTTCTTTCAGAAGCTCCCAAAGCATTTCCTAAGCTCTACATGAATATAACCTTTGAAATGCAGCTAATTCCGGTTTCTGGTTGGCCCTTGGCATATTGCAAAACACCAAAGGAGTGAGGATACAAATTAACTATCAGATATTAAACAAACATTTCCAGGTTTAAATGTTCGTATCACACCTCTCAAACAAACCCACCCAAACAAAGCAAAGAAACAAACAAAAAACTCCAAAAAAAAAAACCACAAACAAAAACCCCTCCGAACAACAACCACAAAAAAACCCTAAAATACTAAAAATAAACAAAGCCAGAAGTCCTCTTTTCCCCCTCAAGTTTCTGACAATAAAGCATATAATAAGCTGTACTCTTCAGGGCCAAATTCAGGAGGGATCATGTGCACATCATCCAAGGATTTAATGACACCTCTGCTGTCCTGGGGTGCATTTCCATGGCACTGTACACTGCTTTTCCCCCTCAGCAGGCAGCCCCAGCCCAGGCAGGAGGCAGAGCTGGCTCCGCTGCAGCAGTCAGGTGTCTCAGAGCAGAGCAAGGCTGATCAAACCTGGCATTTGAGCCCTCTCAGCTCAGGGGACACGGGCCATGCTCCCTCTCTTCAGAGCCGTCTCCATCTAATGAGATTTTGCTCTCATTCAGGTGAATTGCTCAGCTGCTCTGGCCATAAGCAGCTTAATGTTTTACTTCAGCTGGATGAAAACGTTTCATGCAGCCAATTCCACCGTGACATGTGTTAGTGGTGTCTGGACTGTGGCAGAGCACAGCCTCATTCCAGCTCTGTCAGGATCCTGCTCGCTCAGGGCTCTGCAGGGCCACAAGTCCCTTTGGAAATCACAGCACCGAGACATTGGCTTCACAGGGAGGCAAGCGTGGGCGTGTTGGTGTTTGCACCTGGAGCTGGATTCTGCCCTGCACACAGTTTGTGCCCTCTCTGATGAAGAGGAGGCAGAACTGTCAAACCAGAACTGCCCTGTGCAAGCAGTGCTCACCTTCTCCTGCCAGGGAATGGTCCAGCTGTAAGGAAACTGTCCATTCTGACCATCCAGGTGTGAGAAATGATGCTCTCTTCCAGAAATTTAGAATGTTCATTGAAACCTTATCAAAAACACAACAGAAGACTGAATAGAGAAAATATTGCAGTGCTGGGAGCAGAGGATTTTCCCCACCACGTGCTCATCCACACAATGGGGGTTTTGCCTTTTAACCCTTTAGCCCCTCCCAAAGTTCTGTCCATGGACTCCTTCTTCAGTGTCCAGTGGTGGAATTCACCTCTTTAAATCTTGATTGGACGTCAGGTGTTGTTACCATAATAACAACCCCACCCTCCCAAATGTCCCAAACCCAGGCCACCCCCTGATAACAATGCAAGGGGGTGAAACATAACTATAAATCTATAAAACTTCTCCTAACATATATACACGATAATTGCCTTTTAATTGTGAGAATCATCACCCATCCATCACACAGGGGTCCCTCTGGCAGTCCCCTGAGCTGGGACCCAGCCCTTGGCAGCTGCCCCACACTCTCATCAGGCTTCATCACCAGCTCTGCCCCAGGTTTCCCATGGCACAGTCTTGGACATCCTGGTCCTTAAAATGATTTAATCCTGGTAATAAAATCTCAGCTCAAGCTGGTGCCTGAGAGGAGGAACCCCTTTCATCCCCTCACACTTCTAACATGTCTGGTCTCTGTGACCAGCTTACATTTCTATGGACTATTAACAAGCCCAGCTCACTAGTAGGGGAATGTTTCTGCTAAATCTGAAGTCCCAACAGCTGCAGTGTATTAAATATAATTCAATATTTTTGCAAGTAGCAGATTACTTTCCAGCACCCTGCTAAATCATTCCATACTCTTGGTGTGTGTAGTTCCAACCAGCTAAGTTATGGCTTTTTCATTACCCCTCTTAAAATCAGGTCTGCTCTGAGTTTGTACATCAAAAGTGATGTGTGTGTGCATAAACACTCAATGTCTATAAGGATAACTTGTTGTCACTGTTGTAAAAGTGTATCACTGATTTATATACCAGCAGTGCATTATAATAAATATTTACTGTTTTATACACATACTCATATAGCATATAAACAAAATATATTTAAGGAAAGCTGAGGCTATGAAATTAAACATTTGAAAGTTGTTATTCTTCTTTCCTTTCACTTGTCTTTTCAACCTTACTCCAGCCCTTTTGATGTGTAATATATCTTTTATTTGCATCATTTCACAGCGCTGATGTCTCATTCACAGAACCCACGTTTGTTCTCCACAGGCACCTCAGGTGCAGTGATCACTGCACAGGGACAGCTGCAGCCTCACACCTAGGGCCAGTTTTGCATCAATTACCTTGACAAACACAAGGATCACATTGTTTCTTGCTATATGGACCTCAGGGCCCCCAGCCTTGCTTTTGGTCCCCCATGGAACCTGCTGCTTTCTCTCAGTATCAGGCACTTTGAGCAGCCACTGCTGGGACAAAGATCAGGAACGCGGTTACTGGGCCAGCAACTTTCACTTCAGCATTTTATGGGGATGAAAATGACTGTGGGATCCTCCATTAGGGGTGTCCTTTAGCTTTCCCAGGTTTAATTTTGGTGATGCTGCCATCCCCCTGCTCAGGGATGCTGCTCACATTGGCACCTCCGTTGGTGGCACTTGTCTGCCCGGTCAGACACGGAGCTGTGCTGCTCAATGAGGAGCAGGGCTTTGAGCCTGACATTTGACACATTATCAGGATATCTTATTACCACTTCAGGGATGTGACCAGACTAAAATGTGGGCTCTCACATGCATATGTCAGGATTCCTGTTCGTGCTGTCATTATGTCCAGAGTGGAGTGGTGCAATTCACGTTTCTCTTTTGTAAGGAACAACGTGTCTGTGTCGGTGTCACATCCTTCCTAACTTGATTTTCACAGAGATTTATGGCTGGACCCTACTTCATGCCCCACACATTCCAGAAATATCAGTTACAGCAGACTGAAATATTGTGAAAGAATTGAATGTGTAACAGAGCAGAACATGCAAACTTCTTTTCCCTTTTCCTATTTTTTGTGATTTTATGTCTGTCTTACACACACAGTTGGCCAAACTTAATTTGGAATCAGTTGTCTCAATGGCATTTTACTAAGACCAGGAATGAAATTGTTGTATTTATTACATAGGCATTTCATGTATACTTTAAGTGCTTTAGTGATAGAAACAGTCCCTTAGTCTTGAGCACTTCATTATCGTAGCCTCTTATCAAGAAAAGACATTGAAAATTTTAAAAAGAAATGAAACTTTCCCATTCCTCCCTAAATTCTAGGCCCAACTTGCATGCCTGGTTCTTGAATTTAGAGAAAAGTTTCAATTTTGGGAAAAGTAATTAATTTTGTTGCCTCTAACCTTGCCCTCTTTTGATGGAAGAGTTAAGATACCACTGTTTTAATTCTTTGGCAAAGCGTTCCTTTGACTAATCTCTGATTTGGAAGATATTGAGCTTACATTTTCCTTTGTTAAATCTCACCTCATTAATCCTAGTTCTATACCTTGTGACAGTGTGAAACAATGGCTTTCCTTCTTTGAAGTTTGCAGCTCTGTAATACTGGGAGATAATTAGGTATATCCCCCTTAGTCATTCTTGGACCAAGAAGTGCATATTTAGTACTCATAATCTCCCCTTATTAATCCCCTTCCAGCTCCTGTTACTCATCCTCCAAACCTCTCTGCTCTGAGCAGCCTCCCAGCACTGGGAATTAAAGCCAGTGCTCCAAAGGCAGGATTTACAAATGCTGTGGACACAGGGGCTGTTTCCCTTCAGCTGGACACACCAAACTGGGCCTGGATGTCTCTGCTCCTCCCAGAGCTGGAACCCAACATTACACACCTTACTGAAATGCTTTTGGTCCAGTTAAAACTTCCTCTCTGCTGCCAATCAGGCAAAAGTTTTTCCCTCCAGGAGAGCCTTTTCTTTGGGAAGTTCAGTCAAGAGCACTGTGACAAAGAAATACCACTTTCCTGAATAAGGGCAGATTTTCACAGGAAGGAGAAATCCTGGATAGAAAAGCAAAATTGGAATTTGTGTTTTGATGGGGAGGAGAGAAAATGACACTAATTTGTCTTTATTGTTTAAGTAACTTTAGCAAATAGGAGTCATACATGTACTAATTGTTAAGCACTAGCTTGGGTGCAAGGAAGGTACCCTTAAAAGCTGGGATTCACTGCAAACAGAATATTGGACCCTGCTGCCATGTTCTGTTATTCCAAAGGACTAATTTAGTGTTGTTTGTGTTCTGGTATGGGCCGGACTAATCAACACCAGGTTGATTGGGAACTGCAGGGCTCAAAGGTTAATTAGCAACCAGTTACAGGTGATGCTAAATTGGAGGAGCTGGGTGGCATTCAAACCCCAACCTTCACTTCTCAGGGACCAGAGAAAGCTGACAGTGAAGCCAACAGGAACCTCGGAGGAACTGCAGGAGTGCAGAGCCCTGCACCTGTGGAACCACCTGACCTTGCACCTGCTCGTTCAGACGCTGGGCACCAAGTGTCTGGGGAAGAGCCCAGGGTGGCAGTGTGTTGAAGATTGCAATTCAAGTTGTTTTCCATTACCATCTGTATGGCATATTATCTTTTGTCAAGTGGGCAGTTTGCTTTATCTCTCTCTTTGAGTGACCACAATCACTCCTCCCTCGGGAGGGGACACTGCTGATAACAGCTATTGAGTGTCACTGCATGGCTGATAAGAGCTATAACATCCCATTGTGAGATGCTCTGCCCAGAGGGAGGAGCCAAGCATTGCTACCCAGATATAATCCAGAGGTTCTGAGACACCAGCACGACTTCTCCACGAGATTCCCCAGAGGAACAGCAGCTGCCTCTTCTCCCACTGGATCTTCAGAGGAAGAATACATCCTTCTCTACAGGACCCCCTTGCTAAAACAGAACCACCCCTGACACTGCAGGAGGGCTGAGCCACATTTCCAATGGGACTGCCACCAACACCCTGACCCACAGGGTGTCAGGTTGGGTTCTGACTCTGTCAGTGTTGTTCCAGTGTACTGCATTGTTTATTTTATCCTTTTTTTTCTTTTCCCTATACAAGAACTGTTATTTCCTGCTCCCATATTTTTGCCTGAGAGCTCCTTAATTTAAAATTTATCGCAATTCAGAGGGATGGGGAGGGTTTACATTCTCCATTTCAGGGGAGGCTCCTGCCTTCCTTAGCAGACTCCTGGCTTTCCAAACCGAGACACAGTGCCAGGCTGGGTGGCACCCAGCAGAGGGGACACGCTGTTCTCAAGGTGTGGGAGCAGCAGAATGAGCCATGCCATTCTTCCCTGCTGCTGGGCACTGGCAGGGCCTCACCTGGAACAGGGTGCACCTGGGGAAGGACACACCTTGGAAGGCTGCCCAGGGCAAGAAGGGAATGAGAAACTGGGTAGAAACACCTGAAAAATGACCAGAATTATGTGGCCTCTAAGGAGAGACTCAGGCTTGCTGAATTTGGGGAAGAGGATGCTGCTAATAGCAGCCTAAAACTGTTTTAATGGAAATTGCAAAACAATGGAAGCAAACCTCAGTGCTGCCAGATGGTAAAACAAGAGTTAACAGCTACAAACTGCAGCTCATGAGGCTCCTGCTGGGGATTAGGAGAAATGTCTTATCTTTGAAGGTTCTGCAGCACTGGAACAAGTAATCCAGAGATAATGGAGACATCATTGTGGAGGTTTCAAGGCTTGGCCAGGATAACCTGCAGCTCTCCTGACCTGTATTAGCAGTAGCTCTGCTCCAAGCAGGAGGTTGGAACACATAACCTCCAGAGACCTCTACCAATACATATTTTTCTGATTCTCTGTGTCTACATTAGACTTACTGGGAAGGGCAATTTTAAAATTGCCTTTCATGGGTTTCTACAAAAGGAAGATCAAAATGACAATAAAAGAATTCTGCCCCAGGAAACTGAGCCCTGTGGCAGTTCAGGCCATGGCCAGATGTGTGTGTCTCAGCTAGAGCTTACCCCAGTCATCATCTCCTGCTGCTGATCATCCTCATCTATCACTCAAATCCTTCACTCTCTCTTGGAAAATGGCACCATTTCTATTGGATAATTTAAATACCAAAGCAGTTTCCCTAACTTGCTTGTGTGGGAATGAGCCAGGTTAAAACCACCTCATTATTAGGCATGGTTAATTAGCCGAGATCATTTTAACAAAACCGGGCAAGAGAGCAAGCACACATGCAGCGATGTCATCAGTGCCAAGGGATGGCAGCCTCTGGAGGAAAGGGGAGAGCAGTAGTGAGCTGGATGGAAAAAGTGCTTTACTGCACTGAGCTGCAGGGAGAGCAACACACACATCCCTACCAAGGAGCCCATGGGCAGGACAGAAGGCTTTGGTAAAAAACATGAGGGATTGTGAAGTCATTGTATCACATGAAGCAGTACAAACAGCTTTTTGTGCCTCCCATAACCTCTCTTATACGTGGAGAATTTCAAATGCATAAGGTACAAACAGAATAAAAGAGGTAATATGTATAATTCATGAGGCATGTAAATTATTTCTGCTCATTTCCCAATCAAAAAGTGTGGGGGTGTGTTGTGTGTGTCAGGAGGGAAATTCTTGACCGTTCTGAAGAGAGGTAAGAATGGATTGTAAACCAAAGAAGAGTTTGATATTTCAGTTTATTGTAACAATGATCCCCATCCTTAATATAAAGAAGGGATGGGGATCATTGTTACAATAAACTGAACTAGTCCTGTTCAGACATCCTTTCATCCACACAGAACAGGAACCCTGAGCTTTATTGAGAAGATGAGTTCCTTGTTGGGTCTTAAAGTTTGTGCTCTGAATTGCTGCTTCAAGAGAAGATTCATGAAACAAGGCACGAGTCCAAAAGGAAGATCTGCCTGAAAGGTTTTATTGCCCATGTGCAGTAGGGGCTACCTGGAGGTCCTTGTTGTGGTTTGTACAGAAAAGCTGTGGCATAAGAAGAACATAAACAAAGAGCTAACACACCCACTGGTGTAGATTTATTGATGATGACACCACATTTTCATGGTTTGTCAGGATGGCAAGATCATGTGGATCCTCTTTGAGGTGAAAACAAAATGGTGCAAGAAAGGAGAGGAGAGCATAACAGCTTGCCCTGCAGATAGAGTATCTTCCCTGAGATGAGGCCAAGCTTCCCAAAGACACCCAGCACGAGGCAGAGGACTGGGAGCATGGCACTTGTGATGGGAATGTTATTCATAAATCAAAGGCGTGATCTGAAGTGAGCCCCAGCCAGCAAAGCAGCAGGATAAAGGAAGGAGCCATGGCTCACCAGGCAAGGAGATGTCTGCTTTGGCAATAAAATACCTGGGAGGGAGGAACATTCTAGATCTGCTCCCAGCTGGCTCCTGCTGGAACAGAACAGCTGACATGCTTCCTGGAGCTGTTTCCCCCTACCAGTTGCAGCACAGACTCTTTGAGGATGATGAAAACCAGCACCACAGGAGAAGCCAGGCTGGATTATTTGGGGATTTTCTAGCATATGTGCAAGGTGGCTAAGAGAAGCATATTCTGATGGATTACTGAGAGCAGAGAGAAATCCATGGCATTTATAAGCCTCTTTCCGGTTCAAAAACCCTCGGTGATGATGGATGAGTGCTCCCTTCATGAGAATTTCCCACTGCAATGAGTAGCATTACCAAGGCTTCTGGGCCACTGCCAATGAGGATATAGCCAGGGTGTCTCTTTTTTCCCTTTCTCTCTGCTAGAAGGAGCTGTAGCACAGCCAATTCAGTCTCTTATACCACAGGGGTTACAACACGGGCAGTACATGCTCAATTCTTGTAGATCTCTCAGGAGATGGTAGTTTCAGAGATAAATTTTTGGAACTAGGAGGAAATTCAGGCTTTGAGGAGACAGTAAGGAATTGAAAGACTCCAGAGGAGAGTATTGCTGGAGAGTGTTACCAGTCAAGACCCAAGATGCAAAGATATTAAATTAAGCATGTTGTCTCAGAATTGTGTCGTTTAGACATGTGCCATGAAAAGGCATTTCAGTATGAGACAGAGAGGCTCTGACTGTGTTAAAGCAAGGGTAGCAGCAGATAAAAAGATCCCTGTTCACTTTTGGCCACAGGTCAGGTTTCAAAATGCTGTTGGGCCAATATAGATTGAATATTAAGACAGAAATTTTTATTTTTTTTTAAGAATGACATCACACTTTCAGATGTATTTTCACTTTCCAATCACTTTCTCACACTCCCCTTCTTATCATCTGTCAGGAGTTCAATACATTCTTTATTAACTTAAATAAAGACTAACATCTTCCAGAACATGTGTGGTATCTGCAAGATTTTAATTCTTCCTAGTTGGCCCAACTGATTTTGTTCCACTTTTTCAGTGGCCCTGATTCTTTAAGTTAGATATCTGCATCTATCCTAGTACAGCAATTGCTGTTTCCCCTTCTTTGTTTAACTGAGTCTTTGCTTCTGCTGCTTTACCACTGCTCTGTACCTATCCCTGTGTTCTCTCCACACCTTTTCTATTCCACTGCCAGTTTTCCCTATTCCAAACCCACAGCCAGGTGCACTCCAGCATGATCACTCTGGCATAACTCACCATTCCCCTCGTTACACCTGGGGTGCCATATTTCAGGTTCAGAAACAGAGCTCTGACACAGACTCAGCCTTCCTGTGCCACTCCATCCTGTGATTGGGAGCAGAAGGCCATCCCTGTGTTCTGCCAGCTCTCCTCAGAGCCCATGATACATGCTATTTCCTTTAGTATCTCATTACATGTGTCATCGCTGCCTTGTTTGGCCTGCAGCCACATGGCAGCCTGACAGCCTGGGCTGCAGTTTGGCAGCTCCCGCGCAGGGCACAGCTGGCAGCAGCTCTTATCCTCCATTTCAGACAATCAGCTGGTGCTGGCAACACATCATAAGCTGAGACTAAGCACTAACTGCGCATCCTTTTTGAGCAAAGCAGAAATGGGAAAATCATTCAGGGGTTCGTTTTCTTACTGATGGCAAATCTGATAATCTCCTTCTTTCTTTTTTTTTTTTTTTTTTTTTTTTTTTTTTTTTTTTTTTTTTTGTGCCCAGCACTTCATATAGAATGGGCTTTCCTCCTTGTCCCACTTGTTGGAGATGCACAATGCTGAGGAGCACGTGAGGGGCAGGCTGCTCATTCCATGTGTGAGCATATGTTCTGCCTGCTCAGAGCCCACACTGCAGGCCACTGGCAGGGACACAGGAATTAGCCCCCTGCAGGAGGAGGGGAAGGCTGTCTGTCATGCTGGCTGTCTGTCAGGATGGCTAATGTCCCACTTTACTGCTCCATGGCAGAAACTGTGAGGATCAACTGATGTGAATATGAGATCGAAGGACAGAGGGCACGAAGCAAGAAGGGGAGAAAGCAAACAAAAAACCCCAGCAGCAAAGCAAAACAAAAGGAATTAAAATAATGAAGAAATTATTTGGAGAGAATGTTGAACAGCACCACACCTAGTTCCTTTAGGGATGATTTCTTTACCTCTGTTTTTTATATGCTGGTACTCGGCGAACTGAGCAGGCAACACAGGGAAAGAGGAATATATGACTGTCGTGCAAAAGAACGAGATAATGAATAATGAGGATGAATTCAAGAAGGGGAAAGTGAAGAAAAGTGGGAGTTCTGGGTGCCTATAGCTGAGACTACCACTGCACTTTACCTAGAGAAGCAGGCACACTGAACAGGGCCAGATAAGTCAGGCCAGGCTTGTCTGTGTGAAAGTGATGTTAGAGTGAAGATAGGGGGGTGCTGAGGAAACCAGGGGCAGGGTGACAATGCAGAAAGGCCTTGGATCCCTGAAGGCACAGAGCAAGCCCACAGGGGGTGGGTGCCAGACTTAGAGATGTGATGTGGGTACAATCAGTGCCCTTAGACAAATAATATTCATCAGTGCTAGCAGGGGAATTGCAATTTGGCCCATCACTGAGAGGTACAGGGAACACATCTGAGTGATCTGAGTGCCTCTCCCTCTGCTGGTGAGCACAGACCTTCTCCAGGCAAACCTGCACAGGGAAATGCCCCTGGAACATCCATTGCTGTAATTAAAGTGGATTCTGAGACCCATCCCCACAGGCAGGGATATGTTTATGTACCTGATAAACAGGTTTATATACCTGATAAACATATACTTATCTTCACTGACATCACTTTCAAACAGAAATCAGATGAGAGTGTGGCCTTTAAAAGACAAAACCAGTGCTCCTCCACCAGGACAAAGAGGAGCTGTAGGGTCAGCCCCAATCTGTCCAGCTGCTCTCCTTGCAGCCCCCTCACAGCACAGGGTCATCCACTGCTGCATGAGGAGGAGCAGGGAACAGTCCCACAGAGTCTGTAAATGGGGTTGCAAGGCAAATTGCCAGTTTTGGAAGGAGCTTGTTAAATATTTATCCCTTACAGAAAAGTTGTGCTGTGGGATATGTTTCTCACCTTGATTATTTCTTACTGGAATTGAACCACATTTGCTCTGTGCTTTGCTAGAGGGATGCACCTGAATCCCTGCAGTGTCACCCTGCAGTGACAGCAGTGGTCAAAAGGAAGACTTTAATAGGTATCTTTTTCATCCTATAAGTTTTAGACACATGACACTGCTACTAAGAGTTGTTTTCTCCAATATAGATTTGTCTCATGTCCTTGCCTTCCTTCTCATCCTTTTCACGCCGTGCTTTGTACAGGGTCACCTGTGTAAGGAAAGAAAAACAAGGAGTGGATCAAGGGCAGAGGAACAAATCCCCATGGTGCAAGTTCTGCTCTGATGCCTGGCAGGAGCATTTCAGAGCATCAGTGTGAGGACTGAGCTGGAAGAGGTGATGCTGAAGCCATGGAAAATCCGTGTTTCAGCACGGATTCATGACCAGACACCTGGGAATTGATTGCTTCACAATGTTACACCTCACAGAAATCAAGGTGTTGCTTCTTGAGAGTTGCTGTTAAAACCTCCTGGTCAGTTTTGTCCATGAGGCAAACTGAAGCAGAAGTCATATCTGGGTAATGCTCAGGAGTTCTGTTGGTTAAGACATTATGACAAAGAGTCCCAAAATAAGAGAGTTAAGAACTTAGCTATGAGGTGTTTGATTAGCTGGCCAGGTATTCAGGCTGACCCCCCAAATCCACTGCCACTTTTACACTAACTTTTATTATTAACTTATTATTACTGCCCTGGTGTAGATGCACACACACACAGAGTGCTGTCAAGCCATGTTCTCCAAAGATGTGCAAACGCCCAGGGCCTCTCAGCCTTTATTTTGTGAAAATCAGTGCCAAAGAGTGACAACTACAAAGATGTTAAAATAAAACAGCCCCTGTAAGCACAGCATTCGTTTTAATCTCAGAAGGAAAAGATGACAAGACCTGAAATCTTTCTCGGCCTCAGTGCAAACCAAGTGCCACAGGGAAAACCCAAGAGCAGGGCTGGTATGAACCTGCAATACCTTGTGGGAGCCAGGGGTATCAAGTGAAAGAAGCAAGATCATACATTCAATCTACATCTCCAAAAGCCTGTGTATACCTAGATCTCTTTCAAAAAGATATATTTTCATCACTTTGATATTTCACTTGCAATGAGGGAAAAAAAACCCTTCAAAATTATTATAGATCTAATGTTCTTTCCCAAATCCAACTAAAGTCCAAGATCATAAGTGAGCTCTTCTAACTCAACAGAACTCTCTTGAAACCTCAATTTTGCAAGATACTTAAGCATGTGCTTAATGGTAATCACCAGCTGAAAGCAGTGGGACTACTTACATGCTTACAATTAGTGGGAATGCTTAAGCACCTTGCATAAATTGAGACCTATTATTCTCAATAGGTATTGGGAGCCCGTTGGGAGATGAGTTTCTTGTGGCATTTTGCAATTCCTCCTTCCCAACTGTTATAATATATACTTGCAAGCTCACGGATTCTGGAATACATTACTATTATGTCTGTAGCTGCAATGAAAACTGAGCTGGAGCTTTAGAGTCTGTTATTTGTCACTCTGATTTTTGTCTGCCTTAGCAGAGAATTGTCTCTGAATTTTTTAAGTGTTTCCACATCTCATAATGAAAGTAGGGCTTATCACATTATCCTGCAAGAATTAAATATTTACTTGTGTTTTGGATGGTAGATGCAGTCAACAATATAGGAATTGAATTCTTCAGTTAATGGCAAAACCCAGGGATTGTTCAGTGCCTCTATGAAGACCTCAGCAGTGTGATCAGGACATTGTCTATCATTTCCATCACTCCAAAGCACACTATCTGCCCTGACAAGCAGAACTGCCATGGCTCAATCCTGCCACTACTCTTCCTTGACATTTCCAGGGAATCATCAAGGGATACTCTGAGAGCAGCTGCCAACATGTCTTTGACAGGCCACTCATGTTTTTTGGATTTCTTTCTCATTCAGCTCTGCCTGTGCCACCTCAACGAACTCCAGACATCAGTCTGAGTTGTAAATAAGTAAACTGAAAAACATCAGGAAAATCTAAATGGATCAGAGCCTGACAGAAAGAATGTGTTTTGAAGAACCTGCGCATGGTGTCACAATTCACCCATTTGGGGTGTTGCAGGTAGAGCAGCAATTGGCACTGGTTAATGCTGGGCATCACCCTGTCTCTGTGCTGTCAAAACCATCAGGAGAAAATTCTTCATCTCCAGCCAGCAGAAAGGCTCCTAATCTTCTCAGATGATGGCCTGGCTTGTCTTTGTTCCAGGCTGATACACTCTAATTCAGTCTGCTTGGGTCTGATCCAAAGTTCTGGGGAAGGCTGCAGCTAAATCTGAGTTCAGTGGGCTATTTCTGATGAGGCAAGAGTGAAAGACAGTGCAACACTCCAGATCTTCCCATCTGCCACTGTCTGCCTTTCTCTGCTCAGAGTTCTGTCCTTTAACTGAAGCAGGCAGCACCTGGGAAGATTGGCAGTTTTTGGAAATATGTTTTTTTTTGCCATGGACTGTGATTGTGCAGGGCTGGGGGAGCAGGCTCTGGGTCTCACAAACCCCAGGGAAGGAGGCAATGTGCTGCTGGACACAGGGCACACAGAGGTGAGGGTTTTTCTGCACCTCACAGCTGCTCTTTAGGAAGTGATTACATGACTGCAGATCACTCAAAGGCTTTTTTCCCCATCCATTCTGGATAACAAATAGTGATGAATTCTGGGCTGAAAGTTCACGTTCACATTAATTTATATTACCTAGACCAGCACACCTGGAGATATGACTCCACCCCAGCCAGCTCATGGCACTGAGCATTCCATTGTAGCCCTGATCCTTGGAGTGGGTAGGGCTGGTTTGGGTTTTACAGGATGGAGGCTGCTGTAATTCCTTCAGGCAATGAGGCATTCCATCACCAGTGCCTGGTGAGCAACAAAAGGCTTGCAGGGCTCCTTGAGGTGTGTCCTGTGTCTCCTGAGCTGGGCCAGGATGTGGCCAGCAGCAGGGGAAGTGTAGTGCACAGGTAACTTGGATACCTCATCTGTGCAGGGGGAACTCTTACACGTGCTAAACAGCAGCAAAGGGAGCAGAGCAGGACTGAAAATCTTCCCTTGTTTTAAAGTTAACAAAGCCTAGGCAAGGAAAAAGCTGTGCCTCGTACTGTGCTGGCTTATGTTACAGCAGAGCATTCCAATCCATTGTGGATTTAAATGATAGGTGTACCCTCTGTCTCCAGGTATCTCCAGCACATCTTAGAATGGGGAAGAATATCCAACTGTTTGTGCTCTGCCAAAGTTAACTATTATTGCAGCATGGAGATATAATATTAATTTTGTTCCAGTGAAATTGGCTGGCATATGTGTTTTTGTGAGCCAGGCAACAGGTCATTACTGAAACAGCAAAACAAACCTATTCACCATTTCTGGTCCAGCACATTGCATTTAGATTTTAAGATCATAACTGTTGGATACCTCTCCTGCAATGATGTACAAGATCCACTCTGCCAGAAGCTATATTCTTTCATAAAATGACTTTGCTGTATCTTCCTTTTCCAGACCCATCTCAATATAACAAAATTTAACAGTCCTGCAGACAATGCCAAATATCTTTCATTCATAATTAAGGTGAAGGCAAGTGGTAAAAATCTCTAATTATCTTTTATGTCCTATTTATTCTCTAGTGAATTATTAAGTAATGATTTATAGCCCAAATTCCACATGTGTACCTGCTACCTCAGGGGGAAAAATATCAACCCTTCATGCTCATTCAGCTAATGGGCATCACTAATTGAAAAAATGTTCTTTGCACATATCACTAACTTTCCAATCATTTACTTGTAGAGAAATTTGAAAACTAAAAAGTAAAAAAAAAAAAAAAAAGAGAGAGATTCAGTGGAACTTTGGAAGCTGGGTATGGTGCTATCTAAGTTCTCCCTCCCCTGTGCAGGCAGCAGGCACAAACCAGTGACTGAAATATTCTGTCACCTCATATTAGCTTCTGCCAAAGTAGGAGTTGTCAGGAACAACAACTGAAGTTTGAAAGCAAAGGTTCTATCCCATTTCAGTGCTCACTGTGCTGTTTTCTTTCTTTCTTTCTTTCTTTCTTTCTTTCTTTCTTTCTTTCTTTCTTTCTTTCTTTCTTTCTTTCTTTCTTTCTTTCTTTCTTTCTTTCTTTCTTTCTTTCTTTCTTTCTTTCTTTCTTTCTTTCTTTCTTTCTTTCTTTCTTTCTTTCTTTCTTTCTTTCTTTCTTTCTTTCTTTCTTTCTTTCTTTCTTTCTTTCTTTCTTTTCTTTCTTTCTTTTCTTTCTCTCTTTCTTTCTCTCTCTCTCTCTCTCTTTCTCTCTCTCTTTCTCTCTCTCTTTCTTTCTTTCTCTCTTTCTCTCTTTCTCTCTCTTTTTCTCTCTTTCCTTTCCTTTCCTTTCCTTTCCTTTCCTTTCCTTTCCTTTCCTTTCCTTTCCTTTCCTTTCCTTTCCTTTCCTTTCCTTTCCTTTCCTTTCCTTTCCTTTCCTTTCCTTTCCTCTTTCTTTCTTTCTTTCTTTCTTTCTTTCTTTCTTTCTTTCTTTCTTTCTTTCTTTCTTTCTTTCTTTCTTTCTTTCTTTCTTTCTTTCTTTCTTTCTTTCTTTCTTTCTTTCTTTCTTTCTTTCTTTCTTTCTTTCTTTCTTTCTTTCTTTCTTTCTTTCTTTCTTTCTTTCTTTTTCTTTCTTTCTTTCTTTTTCTTTCTTTCTTTCTTTTCCCTTTTTCCTTCCCCCTTTTAATTTTCCCCCATGTCTTTTTTTCTCTCTTTCACATAATTGAAGTTTTTCTGCAAAAGAGGTTTCCCTCTCAGAACTAAGGCTGCCTCCTGTGCTGGATAAAAGTCCTTGCAAGAGTCCCTGCTCCATCCTGAGCCGCTGCTTTTGTATAAGGAAAGATCCTTTGATAGTAGCAAAGCAAATACCTGAGCACCACGAAGCCAGGAAAAGCAGAATCAGAGACAACCTGCTGCAAGAGCTGCAGTACCAAACTCTTTCTTCCCTGCTTTTATATTTTTCATTTCTGTTGTTTTCCTCCTAGGTTGTTTTGGTTTAACCCCATCCAGCATCCAGCCCCTCAAAGCCTCTCACTCACTCCCCGCCAGTGGGATCAGGGAGGGAGTCATGAGGGTAAAAGCTGGAAAACCCCTGGGTTCAGATAAAGACAGCTTAATAGAAAAGCAAAAGCCACGCATGCACACAAGCACAGCAAAGCAGGGAATGAATTCCCTGCTTCCCACAGGCAGGCAGGTGTTCAGGGCAACATCCCATGGAAAGGGAACCTGGGATGACAAACTCCTTCTCTCCCAACATCTCCCCTTCCTCCTCCTTCCCCTCACTGCATATCCTGAGCATGATCCCACATGGTCTGGAGCATCCCTTGGGTCACCCCTGTCCTGGCTGTGTCCCTTCCAACCTCCCAGGCAGCCCCAGCCTCCTCTCCAGCATGGCCCCACAAAAAGCAGGAAAGGCCCTGGCTCTGTGTGAGCCCTGCTCAGCAATGACAGAAACAGCTCCATGTTATCAACCCTGCGCTCACACAGACCCAAACTCAGCCCCTGCAAAGGGAATCCCAGCCCAAACCAGCACACAGGCTGAAGTAACTTTTCTTCCCAGTGCAGGTTCTGCTCTGTGGGCTGAGGTCAGAAAGCTTGGCTCTCTCTGAGATTCAGTTTTGTATCTTCTTTTGTATACCCTAAAAATATTTTTTTTGCATTGAAAATACCAAATATTTCTATATGCTGACAAAGCAGAGAGGAGCCTCAAAATCTCAAACCATTCTGCCTTTCTTTCCTAAATCTCACAGTCTTTGGAGAACTGATTTATAATTTTTGGCCTGTCTTAGATGGAAATACTGAGAATCAGTCCTAAGGACCCTGCCCACCCTTTTCACCATTCCCTTAGAGCATCTGTGCAGAATAGCATGGGGCAGGAATAGCACAGGGCAGAATGGCTGCTTTGCACACTTGCACCGCTCTCTACCTACCCCTGAATATTAATTAGCATCTGATAACTGTTGTGTGAGCTGACACAGGCAGGCAACTGGAGCAACCACAAACTCATGGCTAGAAGGAAAAGAAAGAATTGATTTCTGTTCCCTCTTGGGCTGGGGGATGCTCAAAGCAGCCCTGGGCAGTGGAGGCAGAGGCACCTTAAACTCAGTCCAGAGGCACCCTGGCTGCTGCTCACCTGGGCTGTGCCCACTCCTCCCAGCATGAGCTCTGCACAAAGCAGCAGTGGAGGGTCCTAGAGGATTGCTGCTCTCTGCTCTTGGGGTTTTAGCTGCTCACAGTGACTCCCAGATGTGTTAGAAAGTCTCTTTTCCCAGCTCAGCGGTCGTAGGAATCAGAACTCTTCATTTCTTGGTCTCAAGGTTGTTTATTGTTCCTTATCTATAAAATTCTTTCTCCTGTCCTGCCAAGGTCCATCCAGGAGGACAGACAGAGGCACTCTGACACCCTCAGGGCAGTGTTATCTTTTTATACTAAAAACTACGTGTGCAATATTTACAATTACTTCCCAGTAACTATCACCTGTGTTAAACAGTGAACTTTTACTCTAAACCAATCTAAAAGTGCCACCATCACAGCAGAAGATGGAGGCCAAGAAGAAAGAGAAAGGCTGGACATGCCCAGATTCCTCCATCTTGCCTCCTGAACCTCCATTCTAAAAACCCCCAAAATCCATTTTTCACCCTGTGATAAATTCACTATCATTCTACTTAAACTTTTGTGGCTTGTAATTCTTCATATAAGGTTGGTAATTGTTTATCCACGGGTCAAGATCAAAGGCACAGGGGTCCGGGGCTCTGTGCCAAGGTCCCTGAGCCCCCTGGGCAGGGGATGGAGCCCCCCAGGGCAGCCAGAGGGATTTCCTGGGTTCTGACACTCAGGCAGCCCCTGCAGCTGATATAATGCCAATCCATGCTCCTCTAGAGGAGAAGCACGGCAGAAGTTTGTCCCATCTAGCTTTGTACAGCATGACTCCAAAGCTGTTAACCAGCTGTTGCTCTCACTTAGATCTTGTTTTTCCCCGTGTATTTGGCTGCCATATTCCTGTGCCCAACGCTGCCCTCACAGCCACCGTGGATTTTGTGCTGGAGGATGTGATTATGACCTAAATGAAGCCTGAAAAACTGCTCTAGACTGAGAAGAAAAAATAGAGGAGCAAGTATTGCTTTGCCAACCCCTTCAATAAGAGTGTAAAAACAGACTATAAAATACACAATATTTTTCTGACCCTAAACTTTATAGTAATTTAACTTCTCATTGCTGACACTTTACAAGTGACTTGGAATAATTTTCAGAGAGGAGAAAAAAAAGAACTAAAGTTTAAAATTTAATTTAAAGAAGAGAATTGCTCAGTTCATAAAGTGGCATGCATTAACCTCATTGTCTGCTTCAGGAGTGTAACCTCTAAAGTTGATTCAAAGGTAACCTGAATCCCCCCTGTGAGGACTATTCATATCCATTAATTGTTGCAATACAAGACACTGGAGGCTCGAGCTGGTTGCCAGTTCTTGAGCATCTGAAACGTTCTCTCAGCAGACTGCAGGACAGCACTGGGACTCATTTAACTCTGACTTTCACATTCATTTTGCTGTGCTGTGAAGAGCAAAGACAAAATCAATGTCCATCAGTGATTATGCAAGGCAAAATATCTAGTGATATTGAATACCAATGGCAGTGGTGAGCATTAAACTTACTTAAGGATTGTGCAGTTGACAAAGCCATTTATTCCAGTTTCACTTAATTTTCAGTGACACGAGGAAGTTTAGAAAAATATAACAATTACAATGAAAAGACTGGATTGCAGTTCCTGGCAAGCTAGACTTTAAATCAACAAAATGTATGGTATATATATGTAATTTTGCAGTGCACAGGTCAGGGAATGTTTGAATCCTGCAAGGACTGAGTCTCTGCAAAGAACATTTTGTGACCAAGAAACTGGCGTCTGTCACAGCTGCATTATTTCTGGCATTGGATCACTTCTTTGTGGCTTCAGTGCTCAGAGGATGGGCAAAAAACTGCAGATAATGTGACACTCTCCCACACCAACACTCTTCTCTTGTTTTCCCCAATTAACAATGTCTGAAATCCTCATTGAGGAAATCAGACTTTATCAGATTTCATCATATAACTTAAAATTTTGGAATTATAGTAACAAACTGAGTCAGCACAGGAGTTTCTACTGAGAGTTGTTATGAACATTGTTGAGGTTTTCCCCTGAGATTCTCATAAAATCATTTTTCTTTCTTCCCTGGAATTTCCCTGTTATTGTTCCAATACTATTGCTCATGTCCCACCTTTATCAGAGCTCTTAAACCACATTTTAATCAGAACTTTAAAATCACAGTTTACATTTACCCAGGTAAAAAGATAACTGATATTCCAATCCAGCTCTCATGTAAACCACTGTCATCTAATCAGATCTATTATGCTTAACAGTGTCATTAATATTGAATTTCAATGGAAACTATTGTCTTTTATCCTTCCCAATGAAATTTTAAGATAACAAATACCAACTCAATAGAAACAATATTTTGAGAAGCAAATCTTGACAATTCTTTAGTCTTGTTTTACCCATGGAACATAAAGGAAGGTGGGCGGCTTTCAGACATGAATTGGTGTGAAAATCAAACATGTTGTTTTTAGGAAAATGTTTAACTAATCCTCCTATTAAAGCACAGGAAACAATCTCAAGACAGGAGAACCACAGCAGCCAGTTTTGGTTGTCTCCAGGCACACACCAGCAAAGATGCTGAGAACTACTGAGTGTGGCCAATAGGTTTTTTTGTTTTGGTGTTTGTTTTTTTTTTTTGTTTGGTTTTTTTTTTTTTTTTTGTTGTTGTTTTTTTTTTTGTGTGTGTGTGTGTGTGTGTGTGGTTTTTTGTGGTTTTGTGGGGTGTTTTTGGTTTTTTTTGTTTGTTTGTTTGTTTGTTTTTCTGTAAAGGAATCCAGTACAGTCAAAAGGCCCAAAGAAACCCTGAGGAAGTGAGTCCTTCCTAAAGCAAAGACTAAGCTCTCAACAGTGGTGAATGCATGAAGATCCAACAGCCAAATGAGAAATGCCACTAAAAGGCCCTAATAAACGATTATGTCTTTGATTTTCTTGTTTCTCAAGCTGTAAACAACATTCACTGGCTTTGACCTACAATAGAATCTTGTTCATAAGACACAGAGGAAAATGAAATGAGACTCACACAAACAAAATCTTCTTAAAGACATAAGCCACAGAGGGGACAGAATTTTTCTTCTATCTTCAGTTTACACTTTGTCTTTTTATTCTGGCACCAACATTTTAAACTAATTGCATTCTTTCCCCAATGAAAAATTCCCACCGAATATTTCTTTCTGTTCCAATGATGCTCTTTGTAAAAGTTTTTGCATCTAGCCATAAAAGACCAGCAGATTTGATCACATTAATCTGTGCAATTAAGCACACAATGAACACCACGGAGCCTTTTTTGTCCCACAACTGCTCCATTGTTTGAGGGAGCATTGTTTTCCAGTGCACTGTGTGTGCTGCACCAAGGCTGCCCCTAATCCTGGACTGTGATCAGCCCTGGCAGAAAATGCATCTGGCCCAGCTGTCCAAGCCCAGAATGCCTTCAAAGTGTTACAAGGGTTACTGTAGAGATCCACTTAAAAATTGAGTTTAACAGGAGCTGAGTCAGAACATCCAAGTACAGCTAGAAAATGACAAAGCCAATGAAAGTGAAGAGGGGGAGAGGCAAAGGCTGACACTGGGATAATAATTAGCTATATTCAGGGAATGATACATCTACATTGAAATTGGTGGCCACAGTTATTTGATGTTAATGCTTTTTAATTGCTCATTTATTGGTAAAGCACGCTGATATGAATGCTTCTAGTTCAGACACTCAGACACAAAGTGCCTTTCCTGAAGTGACAGTCAGTCCCAGAATCAGAGCTAGGACCAGCTCTCCTGCCTCCAAATGCCATGGCCAATTAACTGCACCACAGCTCCCCACAGGAGCAGAATCTGTGCTCACACAGGATAATCTGTGTGCATGCTACTCAAGGAAATTAAAGTGCAGCTATAAATCTCAGCTAGTAGCTGCTGTCTGGCCAGCTGCCCAAATTAAGGCCAGAGGTGTCCTCACTATGAAAGAAAATATTTGCTGCTTGTAAATTGATTTTTGTTTCTTCTTCCAAAGGAAAAAAAAAAAAAAAAAAAAAAAAAGAAAGGCAGCCACACATATCCAGCCTTCTCAATTTAGAATGTCACACAATACAGCCTCACAATCATTCAGGTGACACTCTGAGTTTATCTCATGTGATGCATTGTGAGTCCAAGGGACACACCAAGGACAGTGCAGTGACATGTTAATTATATCTCCAGCAAGAAAATACAGGTTAAAAAAAAATGCTGTGTGGGGATGTGTATCCCTTTAGAAGGACAAGAGACCAAGGAGATTGTTCTTTTGTTCTTCTCTGAGAAGAACCATTACACACCTCTCACTAACCAAAGAGGTAACAACCTTGACAATACACACTTAGCTCAAATCCACTTGCTGAAAAAAGCCTGGAGAGTGTCAATAGAAATATATGTACAATAATTACACTGATGGTCCTGCTCTGCTCAGCTCGGGCTTTTGAAATGGAGATTAGTGGCTGAAGATGATAATGTTCAGGTTCAGGATGTAGCTTTTCAAAAAGTAGTTTTGAAAATGAATGCAATGTGAAGCAGGTTCATTGGTTCAGATAATTTTGAATTATATCTCTTCTGTGAAGGGAGCAATTGGACTCAACTTCTGTTATTATTAGTCAGAGCACTTATGCCCCTGCTGCTGAAGAAAAGTTCATAAACTCAGGTTTCTCAAGATGGATGAGCCATAATGTGCTTATCAGAAGTTACCTACTGTTTTATCTTTCATTACACATTTACAGTGTCTCATTTTTCTGTTGCCATTCTCGGCTGTTAATGAAGATGGCCAAATGGATCATGTCAAATTGTATCCCCATTCATATAAAAAAATGCAATATGTCACCACAGGAGAAAAACAAGTCTAGTATCAGCTTATCATCACTGTTACTATAATCTGTATGGGTTTCTGCCAGTGTCTTTATCAAAAAAGTTTAAAATGGTTCTTCTGGCATCATCTGGAGAACTATATTCTCTCACAAGCATATTTCTGTCCCTTCCAAACTGATGACAGATTTTTAACTACGAGCAGCAATAAAACAAATTTATTTCCAGCACACGATTTCCACTGAACAAACCTTCCAAGCATGTAGTTTCCCTAATGTTTGACTGTCATTCCTGCATCATAATGCAGAGGGAAATGTACTGTATCATAATATATACATACCTGAGAGGATGGCTTTAAGCTGCTGGGTCTGGGGGTCAATCACACTTTAGCTGTGGCAGCAGTGAATTTGGGTTGCATTGGGAGACCTGTGGGGGGATTTAGGCTCAGACTTGAGTGGTTTTCCTGTCCTGAGCTCTGAGTTGCTCCTTAGGTCAGCTAAAGGGATCCCAGCTCTAAGAGAAACCAGCTCAGTACCTCCAGAAACATCTGCTGTACACCAAATGTGACATAAGGGAGAGTGCTGCCCTGAGCCCCATGGCCAAACCTTGTATCACATTAGGAAGGTATTCGAGAGACAGCAGCTGATGCAATTATTGGTATTATTAATTTAATAACCTGTCCTCCATTTCAGGCCTCCCCACCAATATTACTGTGTTCTTTGTAATGCACATCTTTAAAAATCCATTTGTTTCATTAGGAGTCCCCCCAGTGAACAGAGCAATAATGCTAAAAGGGTTTGTGTATTGGTACTTACCCTAAACTACTGCAGCTTTTGCTGAATGAATGGGGAGAGATTTGGATGTGACTTAGGAAATTAGCTTTAATAAATTGTCAGTCCCTCATTTCAGTGAAATGTTTGCCAGAGATGAATATTTGCTATCATCAGTACTTGCTCCACATCTCAAGGGCAGAACTAACATACACTTCTAACTCAAACTGACATAAATTGCAGGAAGAATCCTTTCAAAAATGAAGGGCTGAAGGCCATGCCATAAAATGCCTCTCCTACTTCCTGCTCTCTGTTTTTCATCTTCCTGGCAAGGTGAGCTTTCTGACAAAACCTCCTGTGAGTGCAGCCAGGAATGCAGAAGAGAAAGCTGAAGTGGGAGTCACTGCCATTCTTGTTCTGAGCTGGTTTTGCTGGGTAGGTGCCCAGCCACCCACTGGGTTTGAAAATAGCACAGAGCCCAGGCTTCTTGGGCCTTTTCTTAGTACCAGAATGGAATAGCCAAAATGTTCTAGCCAAATGCTCAGAGAAAGTTACCAAATTCTGCCAAATTCCCGGCTTTTCTCTGGGGCTTGAGAGCTCAGGGTCAGTCAGGGCTCAGTGAATTACAGAGCCAGCCAGGACACACAGACACATCTCTGTCTCTGCAGGAAACAACAGGATGCCCATCACTTGTGAGGCTCCCCAGACTACAGACAGTTAACATACATTTCGCTCTATCCACTGGTTATTTGCACATGGATGTTACAGCCCAGATTGTTCACTTTGATAAGAGTTGGCTACTGAAGGGTTTTGGTTTTGGAGACCCTTAAATATTCCCAGTATCCATTATCTGATGGAATTATCTGAGTTCCCTCCCACCTCCTGCTTATTATCCCAGTAATTTTAACCCTGCCAGACAGTGTTCTAGCACAGCTGATCCCATTTTAACATTTCACACTGTTTTTCTTCACTCAACTAATATGACCAAAAAATATATATGGATTTATTTTTCCATATGCTAGAATGCCTGGAACACTTTTGTTCAGTGAAGATCTTGGATATACCCTTGCAGCCCAGGTGTGGAAGCTTTCTCTCTCCTGATTGTCAGGTGAAGTCTTCCCAGGACGGGGCTCCCAGCACATGTACAGCCCCTCAAGTAATTTATTACCTCATGTATAACATATGTTGAGGCAATAAAAATCAGCTGGATCCCTTTCAGAAGATATACTTAGTTTTTAACTCTGCAGCTGTAATGGTGGCTGTATTAATATGCATAACCAAGGATGTAA